>NC_084549.2:4870000-4910000 GCF_033978685.3 Nerophis lumbriciformis
TGAAGCGTGTTAAAAGGGTCAAATCACAGCTCAAAGAGGGAAAAGTTACTGTTTTTAGTACTTTTTTGTCTTGAAGGGGGAATTGCCAACTTCCTGTTGATTTTAGCCCGAGGATGTAAAATTATAAGAACTAGGTCTAAATCAGACCTACATAGAGGATTTTGTTTCATGTCTTTCCGACCTTCCTAGTGGGAGTTACAGGCAGTCTAGTTTTTTTTTTCCTAGGGGGCGCTAGAGCGCAATTTTGATTTTTGCGGTTCGTTTTTTTTATTAAAAGACAATTTTCGCAGGTCCTAATGTGTGGGTCAAATATGGTGAGTTTTGAAGCATGTTACGTGGGTCAAGTGGGAGTCCTTATGCAATGGGCCATGCGGGCCCTAATAAATATAAAACCAATATAAAAACAATATAAAAATAAATACGATTAAAAACGATTTTAAAGGGTAAAACCAATTAAAACAATAAATAGAAATCAACATTTTAAAAACAGAGTGGACCACACAGCTCACGAAGTTTCTGCTCCGCCGCTCCCAGTCTGCGGAACGCTCCCCCTGACCACCTGAGGGCACCACAGACTGTGGATGCTTTTAAAAAAAAGGCTTAAAAACCATTCTTTTTAGATATATGCATACTAGTTATAGCTATATGGCTGTTCTAGATTTTATTTGTATTTATTTGTTATTATTTTTTTATTTTTATTTTTTTTAATACACTGTAGCACTTTGAGGTTGTTTACACAATGTAAAGTGCTTTTTACAAATAAAATGTATTATTATTATTATTATTATTATTATTATTATTATTATTATTATTATTATTATTATTATTATGTTAAAAGCCATTATTATTAATTATATCTAACTTAATTAATCGTGTCAAAAGATGTACAAGCATGTGTTAATCACAAAGATTATTATCAAGGCTTTGGTCAGGCTGATTACAAAAATAAATATATCGCATAAAAAGGATCGCATAAAAATTGTTAAAAACAATTAAATTCTAACTAAATTGTTAATAAATTATGTCCGAACTAGACCTTAAATACAATTAAAGTGTAAATGAAAATCCAGCTTCACCACTTTAGTCATAATTTTCGCCCTGAAGAAACTTCTCAATGCCTTTATCGCCGGACTTCTTCTGTTTGTTTGATGTTGTCATTACTGCCACAAGTGGCGGAAAAGTGTATTGCAACCTAGTACCACACAGCTCACGAAGTTTCTGCTCCGCCGCTCCCAGTCTGTGGAACGCTCCCCCTGACCACCTGAGGGCACCACAGACTGTGGATGCTTTTAAAAAAAGGCTTAAAAACCCTTCTTTTTAGATATATGCATACTAGATATAGCTATATGGCTGTTCTAGTTTTTATTTTTATTCTTTTTTTTTTTTTTTTTTTTTTTTTTTTTTTAATACACTGTAGCACTTTGAGGTTGTTTACACAATGTATAGTGCTTTTTACAAATAAAATCTATTATTATTATTATTATTATTATTATTATTATTATTATGTTAAAAGCCATTATTATTAATTATATCTAACTTAATTAATCGTGTCAAAAGATATACAAGCATGTGTTAATCACAAAGATTATTATCAAGGCTTTGGTCAGGCTGATTACAAAAATAAATATACCGCATAAAAAGGATTGCATAAAAATTGTTAAAAATAATTAAATTCTAACTAAATTGTTAATAAATTATGTCCGAACTAGACCTTAAATACAATTAAAGTGTAAATGAAAATCCAGCTTCACCACTTTAGTCATAATTTTCGCCCTGAAGAAACTTCTCAATGCCTTTATCGCCGGACTTCTTCTGTTTGTTTGATGTTGTCATTACTGCCACAAGTGGCGGAAAAGTGTATTGCAACCTAGTACCACACAGCTCACGAAGTTTCTGCTCCGCCGCTCCCAGTCTGTGGAACGCTCCCCCTGACCACCTGAGGGCACCACAGACTGTGGATGCTTTTAAAAAAAAGGCTTAAAAACCATTCTTTTTAGATATATGCATACTAGTTATAGCTATATGGCTGTTCTAGTTTTTATTTTTATTCATTTTTTATTATATTTTTATTTTTTTTAATACACTGTAGCACTTTGAGGTTGTTTACACAATGTAAAGTGCTTTTTACAAATAAAATGTATTATTATTATTATTATTATTATTATGTTAAAAGCCATTATTAATAATTATATGTAACTTAATTAATCGTGTCAAAAGATATAAAAACGTGTTAATCACAAAGATTATTATCAAGGCTTTGGTCAGGCTGATTACAAAAATAAATATACCGCATAAAATTGTTACACGGTGCTAAAATAATTAAATTCTAACTAAATTGTTAATAAATTATGTCCGAACTAGACCTTGAATACAATTAAAGTGTAAATGAAAATCCAGCTTCACCACTTTAGTCATAATTTTTGCCCTGGAGAAACTTCTCTATGCCTTTATCGCCGGACTTCTTCTGTTTGTTTGATGTTGTCATTACTGCCACAGGTGGCGGAAAAGTGTATTGCAACCTAGTACCACACAGCTCACGAAGTTTCTGCTCCGCCGCTCCCAGTCTGTGGAACGCTCCCCCTGACCACCTGAGGGCACCACAGACTGTGGATGCTTTTAAAAAAAGGCTTAAAAACAATTCTTTTTAGATATATGCATACTAGATATAGCTATATGGCTGTTCTAGTTTTTATTTTTATTCATTTTTTATTATTTTTTTATTTTTTTTAATACACTGTAGCACTTTGAGGTTGTAAATGTAAAGTGCTTTTTTTGTTTGATGTTGTCATTACTGCCACAAGTGGCGGAAAAGTGTATTGCAACCGAGTAGCGCTGCAGCCCAGGTTAGGGTATGTTTTGGCGGCCCTTCAACAACAACAACGGGCCCCGGCTCTATGGTTAGGAACCACTGATGTAGCTCACATAAAGTGTGTTAAATGTAGATTAAATCATCACAAATTCACTTGAAGAAGATCTTTGCGTTATGTTTGTTCACAGTAGGACTGCAAAAACATGTGTTTGTATTTATTTATGTTTGTGGCTCATCCTTGTTTTCTACTGTGTCGGAGAGAAAAGGAGCAGACTTGAGAAATGTTGCAGTTAATCGCGTTGGACTGCAGTGAGATTATCTTGCTACAAAGATGTGGATTATCTGCTTGTCAACATTCTATTTTCTACTCACAAAAGCCTGAAATCCAGGCTGTGGTTTCAAGTGCAGGCTGTGATGTTCTCTCCTGAGACAAAGGAACTTTAGTCTGCCTTCACTTGGCGTCCTGAGACTGTTTGGACGCACACTTCTACTCACACGACAGCCAGTCTTGATGCAGGCGCACCTTAGTAGAGACCATGAACACGTCTATGGCTAACTTGTACGGCTAACTTGTATGGCTAACTTGTACGGCTAACATGTACGGCTAACTTGTACAGCTAACATGTATGGCTAACATGTACGGCTAACTTGTACAGCTAACTTGTACGACTAACTTGTACGGCTAACTTGAACGGCTAACATGTACGGCTAACTTGTACGGCTAACATGTACGGCTAACTTGTACGGCTAACTTGAACGGCTAACTTGTACGGCTAACTTGTACGGCTAACTTGTACGGCTAACTTGTACGGCTAACATGTACAGCTAACTTGTATGGCTAACATGTACGGCTAACTTGTATGGCTAACATGTACAGCTAACTTGTACGGCTAACTTGTACGGCTTACTTGTACGACTACCTTGTACGGCTAACATATACGGCTAACATGTACGGCTAACATGTACGGCTAACATGTACGGCTAACTTGTACGGCTAACTTGAACGGCTAACTTGTACGAGTACCTTGTACGGCTAACTTGTACGGCTAACTTGTACGGCTAACTTGTACGGCTAACTTGTACGGCTAACTTGAATGGCTAACTTGTACGGCTAACTTGTACGGCTAACTTGTACGGCTAACATGTATGGCTAACTTGAACGGCTAACTTGTACGGCTAACTTGTACGGCTAACTTGAATGGCTAACTTGTACGGCTAACTTGTACGGCTAACTTTTATGGCTAACTTGTATGGCTAACTTGTACGGCTAACTTGTATGGCTAACTTGTATGGCTAACATGTACAGCTAACTTGTATGGCTAACATGTATGGCTAACTTGTACAGCTAACATGTATGGCTAACATGTACGGCTAACTTGTACGGCTAACTTGTACGGCTAACATGTACGGCTAATTTGTACGGCTAACTTGTACGGCTAACATATACGGCTAACATGTACGGCTAACATGTACGGCTAACATGTACGGCTAACATGTACAGCTAACTTGTACGGCTAACTTGTACGGCTAACATGTACGGCTAACTTGTACGGCTAACTTGAACGGCTAACTTGTACGAGTACCTTGTACGGCTAACTTGTACGGCTAACTTGTACGGCTAACTTGTACGGCTAACTTGTACGGCTAACTTGAATGGCTAACTTGTACGGCTAACTTGTACGGCTAACTTGTACGGCTAACTTGAACGGCTAATATGTACGGCTAACTTGTACGGCTAACTTGTACGGCTAACTTGTACGACTACCTTGTACGGCTAACATGTACGGCTAACTTGTACGGCTAACTTGTACGGCTAACTTGTACGGCTAACTTGTATGGCTAACTTGTACGGCTAACTTGAATGGCTAACTTGTACGGCTAACTTGTACGGCTAACTTGTACGGCTAACATGTACGGCTAACTTGTACGGCTAACATGTACGGCTAATTTGTACGGCTAACTTGTACGGCTAACTTGTACGGCTACCTTGTACGGCTAACTTGTACGGCTAACTTGTACGGCTAACATGTACGGCTAACTTGTACGGCTAACATGTACGGCTAACTTGTACGGCTAACTTGTACGGCTAACTTGTACGACTAACTTGTACGGCTAACTTGAACGGCTAACTTGTACGGCTAACTTGTACGGCTAACTTGTACGGCTATCTTTTACAGCTAACATGTACGGCTAACTTGTACGGCCAACTTGAACGGCAAACTTGTACGGCTAACTTGTACGGCCATCTTTTACAGCTAACATGTACGGCTAACTTGTACGGCTAACATGTACGGCTAACATGTACGGCTAACTTGTACGGCTAACTTGTACGGCTAACATGTACGGCTAACTTGTACGGCTAATATGTACGGCTAACTTGTACGGCTAACATGTACGGCTAACTTGTACGGCTAACTTGTACGGCTAACTTGTACGGCTAACTTGTACGGCTAACTTGTACGGCTAACATGTATGGCTAACTTGTACGGCTAACTTGTATGGCTAACTTGTACGGCTAACTTGTATGGCTAACTTGTACGGCTAACTTGTATGACTACATTGTACGGCTAACTTATACGGCTAACATGTACGGCTAACTTGTACAGCTAACATGCATGGCTAACATGTACGGCTAACTTGTACAGCTAACTTGTACGACTAACTTGTACGGCTAACTTGTACGGCTAACATGTACGGCTAACATGTACGGCTAACTTGTACGGCTAACATGTACGGCTAACTTGTACGGCTAACTTGTACGGCTAACTTGTACGGCTAACTTGAACGGCTAACTTGTACGGCTTACTTGTATGACTACCTTGTACGGCTAACATATACGGCTAACATGTACGGCTAACTTGTACGGCTAACTTGTACGGCTAACTTGTATGACCACCTTGTACGGCTAACTTATACGGCTAACATGTACGGCTAACTTGTACAGCTAACATGTATGGCTAACATGTACGGCTAACATGTACAGCTAACTTGTATGACTAACTTGTGCGGCTAACTTGTGTGGCTAACTTGTACGGCTAACATGTACAGCTAACTTGTATGTATGTTGTGTAGTCCACCAGGAGAAGAAGCAGACTCTCAGTGTGTTGTGTAGTGTTGTGTTGTGTTGTGTAGTCCATCAGGAGAAGAAGCAGACTCTCAGTGTGTTGTGTTGTGTTGTGTTGTGTTATGTTGTGTCGTGTAGTCCATCAGGAGAAGAAGCAGACTCTCAGTGTGTTGTGTTGTGTTGTGTAGTCCATCAGGAGAAGAAGCAGACTTTCAGTGTGTTGTGTAGTGTTGTGTGTTGTGTATAGTCCATCAGGAAAAGAAGCAGACTTTCAGTGTGTTGTGTAGTGTAGTGTTGTGTAGTCCATCAGGAGAAGAAGCAGACTCTCAGTGTGTTGTGTTGTGTTGTGTTGTGTAGTCCATCAGGAGAAGAAGCAGACTTTCAGTGTGTTGTGTAGTGTTGTGTGTTGTGTATAGTCCATCAGGAGAAGAAGCAGACTTTCAGTGTGTTGTGTAGTGTAGTGTTGTGTAGTCCATCAGGAGAAGAAGCAGACTCTCAGTGTGTTGTATAGAGAAGTGTAGTCCATCAGGAGAAGAAGCATACTCTCAGTGTGTTGTGTAATGTTGTGTTGTGTAGTCCATCAGGAGAAGAAGCAGACTCTCAGTGTGTTGTGTAGAGATGTGTAGTCCATCAGGAGAAGAAGCAGACTCTCAGTGTGTTGTATAGAGATGTGTAGTCCATCAGGAGAAGAAGCATACTCTCAGTGTGTTGTGTTGTGTTGTGTAGTCCATCAGGAGAAGAAGCAGACTCTCAGTGTGTTGTGTAGTGTTGTGTTGTGTTGTGTAGTCCATCAGGAGAAGAAGCAGACTTTCAGTGTGTTGTGTAGTGTTGTGTGTTGTGTATAGTCCATCAGGAGAAGAAGCAGACTTTCAGTGTGTTGTGTAGTGTAGTGTTGTGTAGTCCATCAGGAGAAGAAGCAGACTCTCAGTGTGTTGTATAGAGAAGTGTAGTCCATCAGGAGAAGAAGCATACTCTCAGTGTGTTGTGTAATGTTGTGTTGTGTAGTCCATCAGGAGAAGAAGCAGACTCTCAGTGTGTTGTGTAGAGATGTGTAGTCCATCAGGAGAAGAAGCAGACTCTCAGTGTGTTGTATAGAGATGTGTAGTCCATCAGGAGAAGAAGCATACTCTCAGTGTGTTGTGTTGTGTTGTGTAGTCCATCAGGAGAAGAAGCAGACTCTCAGTGTGTTGTGTAGTGTTGTGTTGTGTTGTGTAGTCCATCAGGAGAAGAAGCAGACTTTCAGTGTGTTGTGTAGTGTTGTGTGTTGTGTATAGTCCATCAGGAGAAGAAGCAGACTTTCAGTGTGTTGTGTAGTGTAGTGTTGTGTAGTCCATCAGGAGAAGAAGCAGACTCTCAGTGTGTTGTATAGAGAAGTGTAGTCCATCAGGAGAAGAAGCATACTCTCAGTGTGTTGTGTAATGTTGTGTTGTGTAGTCCATCAGGAGAAGAAGCAGACTCTCAGTGTGTTGTGTAGAGATGTGTAGTCCATCAGGAGAAGAAGCAGACTCTCAGTGTGTTGTATAGAGATGTGTAGTCCATCAGGAGAAGAAGCATACTCTCAGTGTGTTGTGTTGTGTTGTGTAGTCCATCAGGAGAAGAAGCAGACTCTCAGTGTGTTGTGTAGTGTAGTGTGTTGTGTAGTCCATCAGGAGAAGAAGCAGACTCTCAGTGTGTTGTGTAGTGTTGTGTTGTGTAGTCCATCAGGAGAAGAAGCAGACTCTCAGTGTGTTGTGTAGTGTTGTATGTTGTGTAGTCCATCAGGAGAAGAAGCAGACTCTCTCTCAGGTGCAAAAGCGTGTCTGCTGACTTCCTTTTTTCCTTCCTTCTGCAGAAAAGTGCGGAGTCATCAACGTGTTCCTCACAAAGTGGAGAGAAAAAGAAGCTTCTAGACTCGGGAGGATAATAATTGCACTTTAGAAGGAATGGATTTTTTTATTTTTATTAGCAAGCTTTTTACCGCCCGTCTTAGACACTTTGCCACTGCAAACACTTTGGAATGTCGACAACTTGATTCTCTTCAATGACTCAAATTCACTTTTTACTGCTGTGCGGTGTTGTCAAATATCAGCACATGAGCATTTATACTGTATACCTCCACATTATCATTGTATTTCACTCAATAACTGAAATATTTACTAAATACTCACACTGTCACATGAGCATTAATAATGTGTTCATCAAACATTATCATACACATAATAGAACATCATGTTTGTTATACACATGTTGACTGACTTAAATCATTTTAACAAAATAAAACAGGATGTTGTTTACTGACTTAAACAATTTTTAACAAAATAAAACAGAATGTTGTTTACTGACTTAAACCATTTTAACAAAAGTAAAACAGGATGTTGTTTACTGACTTGAATCATTTTGACAAAATAAAACGGGATGTTGTTTACTGACCTAAATTATTTTTAACAAAATAAAACACGATGTTGTTTTTACTGATTTAGGAAATTTTAACAAAATAAAACATGCTGTTGTTTACAGGCCTAAACCATTTTTAACAAAATAAAACAGGATGATGTTTACTGACTTAAATCATTTTTAGCAAAATAGAACAGGATGTAGTTTACTGACTTAAATAATTTCCCACAAAATAAAACAGGATGTTGTTTACTGACTTAAATCATTTGGACAAAATAAAACGGCATGTTGTTTAACGACCTAAATAATTTTTAACAAAATAAAACGGGACGTTGTTTACTGACCTAAATGATTTTTAACAAAATAAAACATGATGTTGTTTTTACTGATTTAGGACATTTTAACAAAAAAAAAAACTGGCTGTTGTTTACAGTCTTAAACCATTTTTAACAAAATAAAACAGGATGTTGTTTACTGACTTAAACCATTTTAACAAAAATAAAACAGGATGTTGTTTACTGATTTAGGACATTTTAGCAAAATAAAACAGGCTGTTCTTTACTGACTTAAATCATTTTCAACAAAATAAAACAGGATGTTGTTTACTGACTTAAATCATTTTGACAAAATAAAACGGCATGTTGTTTAATGACCTAAATCATTTTTAACAAAATAAAACGGGACGTTGTTTACTGACCTAAATGATTTTTAACAAAATAAAACATGATGTTGTTTTTACTGATTTAGGACATTTTAACAAAAAAAAAAACTGGCTGTTGTTTACAGTCTTAAACCATTTTTAACAAAATAAAACAGGATGTTGTTTACTGACTTAAACCATTTTAACAAAAATAAAACAGGATGTTGTTTACTGATTTAGGACATTTTAGCAAAATAAAACAGGCTGTTGTTTACTGACTTAAATCATTTTCAACAAAATAAAACAGGATGTTGTTTACTGACTTAAATCATTTGGACAAAATAAAACGGCATGTTGTTTAACGACCTAAATAATTTTTAACAAAATAAAACGGGACGTTGTTTACTGACCTAAATGATTTTGAACAAAATAAAACATGATGTTGTTTTTACTGATTTAGGACATTTTAACAAAAAAAAAAACTGGCTGTTGTTTACAGTCTTAAACTATTTTTAACAAAATAAAACAGGATGTTGTTTACTGACTTAAACCATTTTAACAAAAATAAAACAGGATGTTGTTTACTGATTTAGGACATTTTAGCAAAATAAAACAGGCTGTTGTTTACTGACTTAAATAATTTTCAACAAAATAAAACAGGATGTTGTTTACTGACTTAAATCATTTTGACAAAATAAAGCTTGCATGTTGTTTAATGACCTAAATCATTTTTAACAAAATAAAACGGGACGTTGTTTACTGACCTAAATGATTTTTAACCAAATAAAACAGGATGTTGTTTTTACTGATTTAGGACATTTTAACAAAATAAAACTGGCTGTTGTTTACAGTCTTAAACCATTTTTAACAAAATAAAACTGGCTGTTGTTTACAGTCTTAAACCATTAAAAAAAAACAAAAAAAAACGGATGTTGTTTACTAACTTAAATCATTTCCAACAAAATAAAACAGGATGTTGTTTACTGACTTAAATCATTTTGACAAAATAGAACAGGATGTTGTTTACTGACTTAAATCATTTTGACAAAATAGAACAGGATGTTGTTTACTGACTTAAATCATTTTGACAAAATAAAACAGGATAATGTTTAATGACCTAAATCATTTTTAACAAAATAAAACGTGACGTTGTTTACTGATTTAGGACATTTTGACACAATAAAACAGGCTGTTGTTTACAGGCCTAAACCATTTTTAACTAAATGAAACAGGATGTTGTTTACAGACTTAAATAATGTTTAACAAAATAAAACAAGATGTTGTTTACCGTCTTAAATCATTTTTAACAAAATAAAAGAGGATGTTTACTGACCTAAATCATTTTTAACAAAATAAAACGGAATGTTATTTGCTGACCTAAATCATTTTTAAACAAAATAAAAGAGGATGTTGTTTACTGACTTAAATCTTTTTAAACAAATTAAAACAGGATATTTGTAAAGTGACTTAAATCCTTTTGACAGAATGAAACAGGATGTTGTTTTATGACCTAAATCATTTTTAACAAAATAAAACAGGATGTTGTTTACTGATTTAAGACATTTTAACACAATAAAACTGGCTTTTGTTTACTGACTTAAATAATTTTTAACAAAATAAAACGGGATGTTGTTTGCTGACCTATACAATTTTTAAACAAAATAAAAGAGGATGTTGTTTACTGACTTAAATCATTTTGACAAAAATAAAATAGAATGTTTCTTTACTGACTTAAATAATTTTAACAACATAAAACAGGATGTCCTTGACTTACTTAAACCATTTTAAACAAAATAAAACAGAATTTGTTTACTGAATTAAATCATTTTAACAAAAATAAAACAGGACGTTGTTTACTGAATTAAATAATTTGACAATATAAAACAGGAGGTTGTTTACTGACCTAAATCATTTTTAACAAAATAAAAGAGGATGTTGTTTACTGACTGAAAACTTTTCAAACAAAATAAAACATGATGTTAACTGACTTAAATAATTTTTAACAAAATAAAATGTGATGATGTTTACTGACCTAAATAATTTTCAACAAAATAAAACAGGATGTTGTTTACTGATTTAAGACATTTTAACAACATAAAACAGGCTGTTGTTTACTGACTAAAATCATTTTTAACAAAATAAAAAAGGATCTTTACTGATTTAAATCCGTATTAACAAAATAAAAAAAGATGTTGTTTACTGACCTAAATCACGTAAACAAAATAAAACCGGATGTCGTTTGCTGACCTAAATCAATTTTAACAAAATAAAACTGGATGTTGTTTACTGACATAAATCATTATAACAAAAAACAAAAAGTGATGTTGTTTACTGACATTAATATTTTTTAACAAAATAAAACAGGCTGTTGTTTACTGACCTAGATCATTTTTAAATAAATAAAAAAGGATCTTTACTGACCTAAATCACTTTTAACAAAATAAAAAAGGATGTTGTTTACGGACTTAAATCATTTTTAACAAAATAAAACAGGATGTTGTTTACCGACTCAAACCATTTTGACAAAAATAAAACAGGATGTTGTTCACTGACCTAAATCATGTAAACAAAATAAAACCGGATGTCGTTTGCTGACCTAAATCAATTTTAACAAAATAAAACAGGATGTTGTTTACTGACATAAACCATTATAACAAAAAACAAAAAGTGATGTTGTTTACTGACATTAATATTTTTTAACAAAATAAAACAGGTTGTTGTTTACTGACTTAAATCATTTTTAACAAAATAAAAAATGATCTTTACTGACCTGAATCACTTTTAACAAAATAAAAAGGATGTTTTTGACTGACTTAAATCATTTTTAACAAAATAAAACAGGATGTTGTTTACTGACTTAAACCATTTTGACAAAAATAAAACAGGATGTTGTTTACTGACCTAAATCATGTAAACAAAATAAAACCGGATGTCGTTTGCTGACCTAAATCAATTTTAACAAAATAAAACTGGATGTTGTTTACTGACATAAACCATAATAACAAAAAACAAAAAGTGATGTTGTTTACTGACATTGATATTTTTTAACAAAATAAAACAGGTTGTTGTTTACTGACTTAAATCATTTTTAACAAAATAAAAAATGATCTTTACTGACCTGAATCACTTTTAACAAAATAAAAAAGGATGTTGTTTACTGACTTAAATCATTTTTAATAAAATAAAACAGGATGTTGTTTACTGACATAAACCATTTTGACAAAAATAAAACAGGATGTTGTTTACTGACCTAAATCATGTAAACAAAATAAAACCGGATGTCGTTTGCTGACCTAAATCAATTTTAACAAAATAAAACTGGATGTTGTTTACTGACATAAACCATTATAACAAAAAACAAAGAGTGATGTTGTTTACTGACATTAATATTTTTTAACAAAATAAAACAGGCTGTTGTTTACTGACCTAGATCATTTTTAACAAAATAAAAAAGGATCTTTACTGACCTAAATCCATTTTAACAAAATAAAAAAGGATGTTGTTGACTGACTTAAATCATTTTTAACAAAATAAAACAGGATGTTGTTTACTGACTTAAACCATTTTGACAAAAATAAAACAGGATGTTGTTTACTGACCTAAATCATGTAAACAAAATAAAACCGGATGTCGTTTGCTGACCTAAATCAATTTTAACAAAATAAAACAGGATGTTGTTTACTGACATAAACCATTATAACAAAAAACAAAAAGTGATGTTGTTTACTGACATTAATATTTTTTAACAAAGTAAAACAGGCTGTTGTTTACTGACTTAAATCATTTTTAACAAAATAAAACAGGATGTTGTTTACGGACTTAAACCATTAAAAAAAAAAAAAAAACAGTATGTTGTTTGCTGACCTAAATCATTTTTAACACAATAAAACAGGACGTTGTTTACTGACTTAAATAATTTTTAACAAAATAAAACAGGATGTTGTTTACGGACTTAAACCATTAAAAAAAAAAAAGACAGTATGTTGTTTGCTGACCTAAATCATTTTTAACACAACAAAACAGGACGTTGTTTACTGACTTAAATCATTTTTAACAAAATAAAACAGGATGTTGTTTACAGACTTAAACCATTAAAAAAAAAAAAAAAAAACAGTATGTTGTTTGCTGACCTAAATCATTTTTAACACAATAAAACAGGATGTTGTTTACTGACTGAAATAATTTTTATATTTATTTTAACAAAAATAAAACAGGATTTTTACTGACTTAAATCATTTTTAACAAAATAAAATGTGATGATGTTTACTGACCTAAATGATTTTCAACAAAATAAAAAAGGATGTTGTTTACGGACTTAAACCATTTTTTAACAAAATAAAACAGACTGTTGTTTGCTGATTTACGATTTTTTGACAAAATAAAACAGGCCGTTGTTTACTGACTTAAATATTTTTTTTAACAAAATAAAAGGGGTTGAGTTGCATGAGATCCACCAGATGGAAACTTTTCTCTGCCATATTGGGGGGAAGGGCTGTCAATAAGTCCGTGTGTGTGTGTGTGTGTGTGTGTGTGTGTGTGTGTGTCGCTGTTTGACCTAAATGTGCACTTTCCAAGGCCAAAGCTCATTTACCGAATTGAATGTTCAATAAATAGATCAATTCCAGCATGTCTGACATATATTAGTAAGACGCTAATGTTTGATTAATTTGTATGCAAAATAAGCACATTTGCATATGAAGTTGATGTACTGATGATGTCATCGGACACACAAGTGTATGTTTCATTGTTATTGCATATGAAGTTGATGTTGTGATGATGTCATCGGACACACAAGTGTATGTTTCATTGTTATTGCATATGAAGTTGATGTTGTGATGATGTCATCGGACACACAAGTGTATGTTTCATTGTTATTGCATATGAAGTTGATGTTGTGATGATGTCATCGGACACACAAGTGTATGTTTCATTGTTATTGCATATGAAGTTGATGTTGTGATGATGTCATCGGACACACAAGTGTATGTGTCATTGTTATTGCATATGAAGTTGATGTTGTGATGATGTCATCGGACACACAAGTGTATGTTTCATTGTTATTGCATATGAAGTTGATGTTGTGATGATGTCATTGGACACACACGTGTATGTTTCATTGTTATTTCCAAATGAGAGAATTCCTCTTTTTAAGAAGGCTATTTCATATGGATGTCAGCTGGCAGTACATGAAAGAGCTTTTTTTTTTCTTCTTAGCATCAATAAATCAAAAAGAACAAATATAATTTTCTTCATCACTCCCAACAAGCTCAATTTCCCCGTATGTGCTGGGAATGATGAGGAAGTCGGACATTGATTGTTTCAAAGCAGTGTTTCATGTTTGGTGTGAGTCCACTTGAATGTTGTTGACATTGTACACAATACAGACAAACAAAAACACAATACAGACAAACAAAACCGGCAGCAAGAAGCCACGCTTGCTTTGATGCTCACAATTCTGAGGTTCATGAATGCATCTGGCTCCTCTTGACCGTGATTGGTGCTTAATGAGGAAGTGTTGTGTTGTCAATTGTACAGTCTTAGTAGATCACCTGCAACATGCCCAGTACTTTGTACGCACTATTTACTGGAGTACTTGTTGTTTGGAGCTTATGTATGTAGCAAGTTAGACTAATATTGGGGTAGACTCAGTGGAAACCGCTGCTAGTGTGGAAGGAGTATGTTTGCACTCGTGCACTCGTGCACTCGAGAACTGAAAAGTTTGGGGAAATGTTTCATCTGGGAAAGTGAGAGCAGCTTTTTATGGTACAATAAGGTTTTTGTGTATAATATGATACATATGTATACATATATACATACACATACATATGTGTGTGTGTATGTGTATATATATATATGTATATCCATATATATGTGTATATATTGTGTGTATATATATATATATATATGTATATATATATATATATATATATATATATATATATATATATATATATATATATATATATATATATATATAAATATATATATATATATATAAATATATGTGTGTGTGTATTTATATATGTGTGTATGTATGTATATATATATATATATATTTATATATATATACATATACAGTATATATATATATATATATATATATATATATATACACAACACACACATACGTACATATATATATATAGTGTGTGTGTATATATATGTGTGTATGTACTGTAAAAATGTGTATGTGTGTGTATATTTATAAATATATATGTATGTGTGTATTTAAATACACTCATATATATATATATATATATATATATATATATACATATACAGTACATGTATGTATACATGTATATGTGTATATGTGTGTATATATACACACACATACTGTATATACACACACATACATGCATATGTGTGTTTGTGTGTGTGTATACGTATATATATATATATATATATATATATATATATATATATATATATATATATATATATGTATATCTTTATATATATATATATATATATATGTATATCTTTATATATATGTGTATATACTGTATGTATACATGTATTTTTATATGTGTGTATGTATATATATATATATATATATATATATATATATATATATATATATG
Source organism: Nerophis lumbriciformis (assembly GCF_033978685.3). Lineage (NCBI taxonomy): Eukaryota > Metazoa > Chordata > Actinopteri > Syngnathiformes > Syngnathidae > Nerophis > Nerophis lumbriciformis. Next base: position 4,885,471 of record NC_084549.2, read on the forward strand.
TGCATATGTGTATATATATATACATATACATGTGCACATACATATATATGTATATATATATATATATATATATATATATATATATACACACACACGTATATATATACACACACACACACATATATATATACACATGTACATATATACACATATATATGTGTATATGCTGTAAGAATGCATATATATGTGTATATATATATATATATATTATAATGTGTGTATATATGTATGTATGTATATATATATATATGAGTGTGTGTATATTTATACATATATGTATGTGTATATATACACTCATATATATACATATATACACATACATATATACATACACATACATATGTGTGTGTTATATATGTGTGTATGTGTATATATATATATATATATATATATATATATATATATATATATATATATATATATACATATATACACATATATACACACACACACACACACACACACACACACACACACACACACACACACATATATAAATAAGTGTGTGTGTGTATTTATATATGTGTATATGTATATATATATATATATATATATATATATATATATATATATATATATATATATATATATATATATATATATATATATATATAAATATATATATATATGTGTATATATATGTATATATATATATATATATATATATATATATATATATATATATGTGTATATATATGTATATATATATATATATATATATATATATATATATATATATATATATATATATATATATATATATATATATATACATATATATATATGTATACTATGTATATGTATAATTTTTTTGGGGGGGATATGAAGATGTAAATGTCAATGGACATGAGAGGAAAACTCTCAGGTTGTTTCAGTCCAGCAAAGTTAGTCCAATCAAAGTGAGTGAGTTGAGTTCCATCTGCTCGGCGACACGGCAGACAGAATGGAACCGACAACCCGGACACTCAGCAGCGCTCGTCAAAGCCTGTCGTCTATCTCCGCCACCATCTTTACAAGCTGAGAACATTTCTGCTACTTCTCCTTGGCAGCCCAGCTGCAAACATCTGGACTTTGTCTGCCAGACAGATTTAATGCTTGACTTCCTGTTCAGAAGAGAACTTTAGACCACGCCTGAAGAACACATGACGTTTACTAACTAACATCCATCCATGCATTTTCTACCGCTTGTCCCTTTTGGGGTCGCGGGGGGTGCTGGAGCCTTTCTCAGCTACATTATTATTATTATTATAATTATTATTACATGTTTACTTTTACTGCTCACATGCATGGACTACTCCTTGTCTTCAGACCTCAGCTGGATGTAGAAAAGACCACCATGGTGCTCATCTGGTCAGTGTGAGCCAGGTCAGAGGTCACAGTCTTGTCTTGCTGCTGCGACACATTGTTATTTAAACACTGTCAGGGAATATGCTGCTGCAGAGGCAGCAGATAGATGGCAAAGTGCGTGTGTGTGTGTGTGTGTGTGTTTCAAACACAGTACCTCCACGTCTTCCTCCATCTTGACAGTGTTAGTTCCAAACGGACTCCCGGGTTCAGTCGCCGTTCTGTCTGGTGTTGTTGCGACGTCACGGATCTTCTGTGGCGTCGCCTTCTTCTTCTCCACGCACTCAAGAAGTTGCGACGTCATGAAGGGAACGTCCTCGAGGGTCTGATCTACTCAGAGTACGACATGGTGCGTACGAAGTAAACAACCACTAGGACTGTGTGTGCAATTGATAACGAGTACAACAGTGGTGAATGAGTATTTTGCGTCGTTGCCATGGAGACACTCATTTACACACACACACATACATACGTACATATACAGTCAAGAAAATAAGTATTTGAACACCCTGCTATTTTGAAAGTTCTCCCACTTAGAAATCATGGAGGGGTCTGAAATTTTCACAGTAGGTGCATGTCCACTGTATGAGAGAGAACCTAAAAAGAAAAATCCAGAAATCACAATCTATGATTTTTTAACAATTTATTCGTGTGATACAGCTGAAAATAAGTATTTGAACACCTGTCTATCAGCTAGAATTCTGACCCTCAAAGACCTGTTAGTCCGCCTTTAAAAGTCCTCCTCCACTCCACTGTATTATCCTGAATCAGATGCACCTGTGTGAGGTCGTTACCTGCATAAAGACACCTGTCCACCCCATACAATCAGTAAGACCCAAACATTCAGCATGGCTAAGAGCAAAGAGCTGTCCAAAGACACTAGAGACAAAATTGTACAACTCCACAAGGATGGAAAGGGCTACGGAGAAATTGCCAAGGAGCTTGGTGCAAAAAGGTCCACCGTTGGAGCAATCATTAGAAAATGGAAGAAGCTAAACATGACTGTCAATCTCAATCGGAGTGGAGCCCCATGCAAGATATCACCTCGTGGGGTCTCAATGATGCTAAGAAAGGTGAGGAATCAGCCCAGGACTACACGGCAGGACTTGGTCAATGACCTGAAAAGAGCTGGGACCACTGTTTCCATGGTCACTGTTGGTAATACACTAAGACATCATGCTTTGAAATCATGCATGGCACGGAAGGTTCCCCTGCTTAAACCAGCACATGTTAAGGCCCGTCTTAAGTTTGCCAATGACCATTTGGATGATCCAGAGGAGTCATGGGAGAACGTTTTGTGGACAGATGAGACCAAAATTGACCTTTTTGGTTATAATTCCACTGTGCGTGTTTGGAGGAAGAAGAATGATGCGTAGCATCCCAAGAACACCATCCCTACTGTGAAGCATGGGGGTGGTAGCATCATGCTTTGGGGGTGTTTTTCTGCTCATGGGACAGGACGACTGTACTGTATTAAGGAGAGGATGACTGCAGCCATGTATTGTGAGATTTTGGCCAAAAACCTCCTTCCCTCAGTCAGATCATTGAAGATGAGTCATGGCTGGATCTTCCAACATGACAATGACCCAAAGCACACAGCCAGGAAAACCAAGAAGTGGCTTTGTAAGAACCATATCAAGGTTCTGGAGTGGCCTAGCCAGTCTCCAGACCTAAATCCAATTGAAAATCTTTGGAGGGAGCTGAAAGTCTGTGTTACTCAGCGACAGCCCAGAAACCTGACTGATCTAGAGAAGATCTGTGTGGAGGAGTGGGCCAAAATCCCTCCTGCAGTCTGTGCAAACCTGGTGAAGAACTACAGGAAACGTTTGACCTCTGTAATTGCAAACAAAGGCTACTCTACCAAATATTAATGTTGGTGTTCAAATACTTATTTTCAGCTGTATCACAGGAATAAATTGTTAAAAAATCATAGATTGTGATTTCCGGATTTTTCTTTTTAGGTTATCTCTCATACAGTGGACATGCACCTACCATGAACATTTCAGACCCCTCCATGATTTCTAAGTGGGAAAACTTGCAAAATAGCAGGGTGTTCAAATACTCATTTACACACACACACATACATACGTACATATATATAGTGTATGTGTGTGTATATATATGTTTGTATATACAGTAAACATGTGTATGTGTGTGTGTATATTTATACACTCATATATATATATATATATATATATATGTATATACATATATACACTTGTATGTGTATATATGTGTATATATACACATACATATATACATACACATACATGTTATCATGCCTGTGAAGTTTTATATTTCACACACATATAACATGTACCATCTTTCCTGGCTAATATAGAAGCTTTCGACAACAGAACATATTTTACTACGCTCTAAGTCAGATGGGTCCAAAGTGCAACCATTTGTGGCCCACAACTTTTTTTTTCCTCTCTTTTTTTTTTTTAGTCCTGCGACACATTCTAAAGCCAAAATAAAGACGTCCTAAATGACAATATCACACATAAAAAGCTAAGAAAAAAAATGAGACCAGCTGAATTCTGACAACCAAAATGATGATTCTCATCATCACTTCGAGACATTTCTTGCAAGATAGGATTTTTAAAAAGTTGTTGGGTGTGCTAAAGCCTTTGAAAAAAAAGAAAAAAAAAGATTTACTGTAAAATTTCATTTTTTTTAAAATTTACAGTAAAAAAACAAATGTAAATTGTACAGTAAACTGTGGTGCCGTTTTGGCATTTACAGTAATACACCAAAAAATCTACCCTTGTTGATTTGCGGTAAAAATAAAAAAATAAAATAAAATAAAAGTAGATTTATTGTAAAATTTAATTTGCGGTTAAAAAAAAAAGAAAGAAAAAAGATTTACTGTAAAAAAAGTTTTTTTTTTTTAATTTGCAGTAAAAAAGCAAATGTAAATTGTACAGTAAACTGTGGTGCCGTTTTGGCATTTACAGTAATACACCCAAAAATATATACTTGTTGATTTGCGGTAGAAAAAAAAAAGAAAAAAAAAAAAGATTTACTGTAAATACATTTTTTTTAAATTTACAGTAAAAAAAACTAATGTAAATTGTACAGTAAACTGTGGTGCCGTAAAACCCCCCAAAACAAACAAAAAAATTATGTAAAATTTCATTTTTTTTTATTTACAGTAAAAAACTAATGTAAATTTTTACAGTAAACTGTGTTACCGTTTTGGCATTTACAGTAATACACTGAACAATCTACACTTGTTGATTTGTGGTACAAAAAAAAAAAAAAAAAAAAAGATTTACTGTAAATATATTTTTTTAAATTTACAGTAAAAAAACTAATGTAAATTGTACAGTAAACTGTGGTGCCGTTTTGGAATTTACAGTAATACACTGAAAAATCTACACTTGTTGATTTGTGGTACAAAAAAAATAAAAAAAATAAAAAAAGATTTACTGTAAAATTTCATTTTTTTTAAATTTACAGTAACAAAACAAATGTAAATTGTACAGTAAACTGTGGTGCCGTTTTGGCATTTACAGTAATACACCCAAAAATCTACACTTGTTGATTTGCAGTAAAAAAAAAAAAAAAAAAAAAGATTTACTGTAAACATTTTTTTTTTTTTTTTAATTTACAGTAAAAAAACTAATGTACATTTTACAGTTAACTGTGGTGCCGTTTTGGCATCTACAGTAATACACGGAAAAATCTACACTTGTTGATTTGCGGTAAAAAAATAAAAATAAAATAAAATAAAAATATATTTATTGTAAAATTTCATTTGTGGTAAAAAAAAAAAAAAAAAAAAAAAAAAAATTACTGTAAAAAATGTTTTTTTTTAAAAATTTGCAGTAAAAAAAACAAATGTAAATTGTACAGTAAACTGTGGTGCCGTTTTGGCATTTACAGTAATACACCCAAAAATATACACTTGTTGATTTGCGGTAAAAACCCCCAAAAACAAACAAAAAAAATCTGTAAAATTTCATTCTTTTTTATTTACAGTAAAAAACTAATGTAAATTTTACAGTAAACTAAGTTGCCGTTTTGGCATTTACAGTAATACACCAAAGAATCTACACTTGTTGATTTGCGGTACAAAAAAAAAAAAAAAAAGATTAACTGTAAAAAATTGTTTTTTTTAATTTACAGTAATAAAACTAATATAAATTGTACAGTAAACTGTGGTGCAGTTTTGGAATGTACATTAATACACCGAAAAATCTACACTTGTGGATTTGTGGTAAAAAAATAAAAAAAAGATTTTCTGTAAAATTTCATTATTTTTTTTAAATTTACAGTAAAAAAAACAAATGTAAATTTTACAGTGGTGCCGTTTTGGCATTTACAGTAATACACCGAAAAATCTACACTTACAGATTTATTGTAACATTTCATTAGCGGTATAAAAAAAAAAAAAAAAGGATTTACTGGAAAAAAGTGTTTTTTAAAATTTGCAGTAAAAAAAACAAATGTAAATTGTACAGTAAACTGTGGTGCCGTTTTGGCATTTACAGCAATACACCCAAAAATATACATTTGTTGATTTGTGGTAAAAAAACAACAAAAACAAACAAAAAAAATCAGTAAAATTTCTTTTTTTTAAAATTTACAGTAAAAAACTAATGTAAATTTTACAGTAAACTGTGGTGCCATTTTGGCATTTACAGTAATACACCGAAAAATCTACACTTGTTGATTTGCGGTACAAAAAAAAAAAAAAAAAGATTTACTGTAAAACAATTTTTTTTTAAATTTACAGTAATAAAACTAATGTAAATTGTACAGTGAACTGTGGTGCCATTTTGGAATTTACAGTAATACACCGAAAAATCTACACTTGTTGATTTGCAGTAAAAAAAAAAAAAAAAAAAAAAAAGATTTACTCTAAACATTTCCTTTTTTTTTAAATTTACAGTAAAAAAACTAATGTAAATTTTACAGTTAACTGTGGTGCCGTTTTGGCATTCACAGCAATACACGGAAAAATCTACACTTGTTGATTTGCGGTAAAAATAAAAAAATTAAATAAAATAAAAGTAGATTTATTGTAAAATTTCATTTGCGGTTAAAAAAAAGAAAAGATTTACTGTAAAAAAAGTGCTTTTTTAAATTTGCAGTAAAAAAAACAAATGTAAATTGTACAGTAAACTGTGGTGCCGTAAAACCCCCAAAAACAAACAAAAAAATCAGTAAAATTTCTTTTTTTTAAAATTTACAGTAAAAAACTAATGTAAATTTTACAGTAAACTGTGGTGCCGTTTTGGCATTTACAGTAATACACCCAAAAATCTACACTTGTTGATTTGCGGTACAAAAAAAAAAAAAAAAAGATTTACTGTAAAAATTTTTTTTTTAAATTTACAGTTATAAAACTAATGTAAATTGTACAGTAAACTGTGGTGCCGTTTTGGAATTTACAGTAATACACCGAAAAATCTACACTTGTTGATTTGCAGTAAAATAAAAAATAAATAAAAAAGATTTACTGTAAACATTTATCTTTTTTTTTAATTTACAGTAAAAAAACTAATGTACATTTTACAGTTAACTGTGGTGCCGTTTTGGCATTTACAGTAATACACGGAAAAATCTACACTTGTTGATTCGCGGTAAAAATAAAAAAATAAAATAAAATAAAAGTAGATTTATTGTAAAATTTCATTTGCCGTAAAAAAAAAAAAAAAGATTTACTGTAAAAAAAAGTGCTTTTTTAAATTTGCAGTAAAAAAAACAAATGTAAATTGTACAGTAAACTGTGGTGCCGTAAAACCCCCAAAAACAAACAAAAAAAATCTGTAAAATTTCATTTTTTTTATTTACAGTAAAAAATTAATGTAAATTTTACAGTAAACTGTGGTACCGTTTTGGCATTTACAGTAATACACCCAAAAATCTACACTTGTTGATTTGCGGTACAAAATAAAAAAAAAATAAAAAAGATTTACAGTAAATAATTTTTTTTAAAATTTACAGTAAAAAAACTAATGTAAATTGTACAGTAAACTGTGGTGCCGTTTTGGCATTTACAGTAATACACCAAAAAATTTACACTTGTTGATTTGCGGTACAAAAAAAAAAAAAAGATTTACTGTAAAAAAAATTTTTTTTTTAATTTACAGTAATAAAACTAATGTAAATTGTACAGTAAACTGTGGTGCCGTTTTGGAATTTCCAGTAATACACCCAAAAATCTACACTTGTTGATTTGCAGTAAAAAAAATAAAATAAAAATAGATTTATTGTAAAATTTAATTTGCGGTAAAAAAAAAAAAAAAAAAAAGATTTACTGTAAAAAATGTGTTTTTTAAAAATTTGCAGTAAAAAAAACAAATGTAAATTGTACAGTAAACTGTGGTGCCGTTTTGGCATTTACAGTAATACACCAAAAAATATACACTTGTTCATTGTGGTAAAACCCCCCAAAAACAAACAAAAAAAAATCAGTAAAATTTTTTTTTTTTTATTTACAGTAAAAAACTAATGTACATTTTACAGTAAACTAAGTTGCCGTTTTGGCATTTACAGTAATACACCAAAGAATCTACACTTGTTGATATGCGGTAAAAAATAAAAAAAAGATTTACTGTAAAATTTCATATTTTTTTTATTTACAGTAAAAAAACTAATGTAAATCATACAGAAAAATTCTGGCAACTGAGCTGCCTTTTTTTTTTTTTTATTTATTTATTTTTTTTTACCATAAAAACAGCAGTACTGTTTTTCCATTTACAGTAATATACACTACATTTTGAGGTGAAATTCTTGCAACTTACCATGTTTTTTTTTACATTTGAATTGTTCAAAAACCTACTAATAAAATGCATTAAAAAAAAATGGTGTTATAATAGTATTCACGGTCTGGGGCCAAACATAACTGCCATGTGGCCCTTAGTGGAAACCACTGTAGTGTAGTACTACTGTAGTACACAATATACTTGAATACACGCCGCGGTCACGTGACCAACCGGCGCATGGGCGACCCGGGTGAACTCGGCGGAGTTTCGAACCCCCGACACGTGTTGCGTGCCACGCCCCGGGCGACCGTGTCGGGGTCGGAGGTCACCGCTGTCGCTTTTCTGTAACCAACACAAAGGTGCGGGATTGATTTGTCGGCCGTCAACGCGCCGCCGCTTCACTCCGTCTGCCATGCGGCTTGATCGATGCTTTCATTTCTCCCACGTCAAGAGTGTGTGTGTGTGTGTGTGTGTGTTTTATGCGTTAACAGATAAAACATCCCTCCTGTCCCGTGTAACCCCCGATGTAATGTTCTTGTAATGAATATCTATAAACCACAGCCAGGCATCTGGACGAGACGCAGTAACCACACACACACTTTAACACACACACACACACACTTAAACACACACACACACACACACGTGCAAGATTACTTTGACTGCCCTTATGCAGTTCTCTGCGGCGCACAAGAGCAGTCAAAGTAATCTCGCGGGTCATTTTTTGCGTGGTGGTTGCCATGGAGACGAGGGCAAGCGAACGAAAGCTCTTAAAGGGAAGCAACGTCGCAGGTTCAAATCCCCGCCGTCAGCGCGTTTTGCTGCGAGCCAGACGCTGTCCCGAGAGGTTGGCGACCACACTTCTGGCACGTTCAGTGTCACCTTGTGAGGAGGGGTGAAAATAAGCCCCCCCCCCGGCCCCTGATTCGCTGTTTCGCAAAGTGAAAGTGAAAGTGATGGAGGCCGGCCTTGATTCTTTGAGTGCTTTCTCGTCGCTTTTATGGCCGAGTCGGGCTGCGCTTGTTCAAGACCGATGGAGTGCAGGAGCAGTCAAGTTAGGGCCTTGATGACAGGAAGGACCATCAACGTGCTAAGTGGCCCTATTTTACAGACTATATAAGCCCCGCCCACTAAATGTTAGAAGAAAAACTATATTTTCATATATTAAGTGGCAGATATATACGTTGTGAAATGATTTATATACACAAAAATATTCTGTAAATGTTTATTTACATACCTTAATTGTTTCCATACGCGGCAGTAAAACAGCTGATCAAACAAAACGTCTGTCAAGTTCAAACATCTATTAGACGAGACAAGAAGCAAGGAATTAAACAGAGACATGATTCAATTTAGCTCATAAGGAGAAACATCTGGGCTGCAACTTCGTACAGTCCTCCACCACGCTCTGAAGGCAGTTCCCATGCGGTCCTCTTTAATTTGGACATTTCCTGATTACATATGCTCCAAAGGGGAGGTGGTCATAAACAGCTGTTGCACTCGGTCATAAACAGTTCAAATAAAAGGTGCCTGGAGCGGTGTTTGGTCCTGCTTCCCTTTGTAGATCTCGGGTCAGGACAAGATCTTCCTGTGGCTGACAATAGATCAAAGAAACCGACACCTCCATGTCGCATCCCATCGCACACAGTGGAGTTTTACAAGCCTTTTGCTTGATAAGATGAAAGACAGCTTTTGTCTTCTCGCAGGGGACCTGAACTCATTGTAACACAAAGTTGTGTGATAGCTTCTATACAATTATTCTGACAACGTCAGTCATCGTCATGGACCCGCTAGCTGCGCAAGCTAGCTCTCTAATCAGCGAAACAGACTCGATAAATCCACGGTGACAGTTTTGGTGAATTGACTTGAGGAATTTGTGAAACCGAAACAATACAAAAAAGAATCCCGTTGTAAATTAATGATACTAACACAGACACTCGCAAACCTGTTAGCATGTTAGCTAGTTACGATAGCACGTACAAATGTGCATGAAAACACTCCTACAGACGTCACACATGGGACTTTTTTAGGAAGTAATGATTGTTTTAGTTATATTGTAAGACCTACAACTTTACTTGGAGCGCTGAATGACCAATCCATACGAGTAGAAACGCTGTGGACGGCTAGAAGACAGAGACGCACTTCTACTGCCGGTTTAAAGCTCAGTTTAAACGGAAGGGCGACGCAGCACCTGCGAACTCGTCTAAAAGATGGCGCCGTAGCACAAACCATGACACACCTTTTACGTGTATTTGTTTTATCATCTTTATAATAATAATAATAATAATAATAATAATCATCATAATAATAATAGCAAGAATAATAATTATTATTATTGTAATATTATTGTTATTGCAATATTATTATTATTATTATTGTATTATTATTATTGTAATATTATTATTAATATTAACATAATAATAATAATAATAATAATAACAATAATTCTTATTATTATTATTGTATTATTATTATTATTGTAATATTATTATTATTATTATTATTATTATTGTAATATTATTGTTATTATTATTATTATTATTGTTATTATTATTATTATTATTATTATTAATATTATTGTAATATTATTATTATTATTATTATTATATTACTATTATTATCATCATTATTATTGTTATTAGTGGCTCTAACTAAATCTTCTGGTGTGAAGACAAGGCTGCTGCTGTCAGATGTTACCATGTCAACTTATTATTATTATTATTATATTATTACTAATATTATTTTTGTTTTATTATTATTATTATTATTATTATTATTATTATTAGTGGATGAGACTAAATATTCTGCTGTCAGATGTTCCCATGTCAACTTATTATTATTATTATTATTATTATTATTATTATTATTATTATTATTATTATTATTATTATTATTATTATTATTATTATTATTATTGTTATTATTAGTGGATGAGACTAAATCTTCTGCTGTCAGATGTTCCCATGTCAACTTATTATTATTATTATTATTATTATTATATTACTAATATTATTTTAATTGTATTTTTATTATATTATTATTAATATATTAATATTATTATCATTATTATTGTTATTAGTGGCTCAGACTAAATATTCTGGTGTGAAGACAAGGTTGCTGCTGTCAGATGTTCCCATGTCAACTTATTATTATTATTATTATTATTATTATTATTATTATTATTATTAATATTATTATTATTGTTATTATTATTATTATTATTATTATTATTATTATTATTATTATTATTAGTGAATGTGACTAAATCTTCTGCTGTCAGATGTTCCCATGTCAACTTATTATTATTATTATCATTATTATTATTATTATTATTATTATTATTATTATTATTATTATTATTATTATTATTATTATTATATTATTACTAATATTATTTTAATTGTAGTATTATTATTATCATTATTATTGTATTAATATTATTATCATTATTATTGTTAATAGTGGCTCAGACTAAATATTCTGGTGTGAAGACAAGGTTGCTGCTGTCAGATGTTCCCATGTCAACTTATTATTATTATTATTATTATTATTATTATTATTATTATTAGTGGATGAGACTAAATCTTCCGCTGTCAGATGTTCCCATGTCAACTTATTATTATTATTATTATTATTATTATTATTATTATTATTATTATTATTAGTGGATGAGACTAAATCTTCTGCTGTCAGATGTTCCCATGTCAACTTATTATTATTATTATATTATTACTAATATTATTTTAATTGTATTATTATTATTATTATTATTATATTAATATTATTATCATTATTATTGTTATTAGTGACTCAGACTAAATATTCTGGTGTGAAGACAAGGTTGCTGCTGTCAGATGTTCCCATGTCAACTTATTATTATTATTATTATTATTACTATTATTATTATTATTAATATTATTATTATTGTTATTATTATTATTATTATTATTAGTAAATGCGACTAAATCTTCTGCTGTCAGATGTTCCCATGTCAACTTATTATTATTATTATCATTATTATTATTATTATTATTATTATTATTATTATTATTATTATATTATTACTAATATTATTTTAATTGTGTTATTATTATTATTATTATTGTATTAATATTATTATCATTATTATTGTTAATAGTGGCTCAGACTAAATATTCTGGTGTGAAGACAAGGTTGCTGCTGTCAGATGTTCCCATGTCAACTTATTAATATTATTATTATTTTTATTATTATTATTATTATTATTATTATTATTGTTGTTATTATTATTATTATTATTATATTATTACTAATATTATTTTAATTGTATTATTATTATTATTATTGTATTAATATTATTATCATTATTATTGTTAATAGTGGCTCAGACCAAATATTCTGGTGTGAAGACAAGGTTGCCGCTGTCAGATGTTCCCATGTCAACTTATTATTATTATTATATTATTACTAATATTATTTTTATTATATTATTATTATTATATTAATATTATGATCATTATTGTTATTAGTGGCTCAGACTAAATCTTCTAGTGTGAAGACAATGTTGCTGATGTCAGATGTTCCCATGTCAACTTATTATTATTATTATTATTATTATTATTATTATTATTATTATTATTAGTGGATGAGACTAAATCTTCTGCTGTCAGACGTTCCCATGTCAAGTTGTCTGAGGTGGTGGTGAAGTGAGACGAAGCAGCATCCGGACTTCATGCGATTAGAGCACAATCGGCCTTTCTTTCGCTGCTCGCCAAATAACGAGCCCCGAGGTCGCCTGCCCACTCGTTAAGTCCTCATGAACTCATCTCATTGGATCATGACCTCATCGCCCTATTTGTCCGCCCTGACCCCCGCTTGGCCACTGGACCAGACGTCTTAGTCCCAATTTGCTCTCTGAAATGTAATTTAGTCTCGGAATTTGCACCCTCTTTTACCTGGTCATTACCCCCCCCCCCCCTCCCCCCCGTCCATCTTTTACCCGTCTGGACGTTCCATCCAACGCGGAACGTCAAGAACAAGCAGGAGAAACATTCAAATGGAGCTGCACTCTTTTGGAACACTTTTATCTTTTGTGTGCATTCTAAATAGGGAATAAACGCTAGCAAGAGTCAGCTAACAAAGCAGTCAGCGTAAGTCGCTCTATTCCGCCCATAACGTGCTTAAAAAACATCCAAAAACCTCCGTCAAGGTTTTATATACACACTGTAAGTATACATGTAGTATTTAGTAACATTCATAATAACATGTAATATTGATATATTTTCATCATTTTAAACATACATCACAACGTTCAACACCACCACTAATTTTTGATCCTGACTATACGGAGGATGATCTACAAGTTTTAGAAGCTGCGCGCTAAACACTAAGCATCATGTAGCAGTATTGCTAAGCGCTAAACAAGATGTACAAGCATAACAAAGCGATCACTTACAGTACAATGTCTGCTCTCACTGGGATAAAGACTGACGGGATGTTTATATATTCCCCTTTTACATGAAGAACTCATCGTAATCCTCACAAAAGTGTGTGCATTTTGGTGTCTTTCTCACCATCTCCGGGTCTAAGTTGGACGTCAAAGTTGACCGACTTGTCAGATTATGTCCACAACCTGGTGAGAGGCATGATTTATCATCTAGAAATTAACTTTCACCAACTCAGAGGCGATGCAGCAGCTCAATATGTCAATGTAGCAGCATAAGCTAGTGAGCGCTCTAAAAGTAGTTCCTCCGTGTTAGCACATATAATAACAATGTCGCTAATACTTGTTAATAATGGGGTTATGACATGTACATGGAGTATTGTTGGCACTTTTAGGATGTTTTTAGAGGTCTTTATGGGCGCAATGGAGTATGGTATTGTTAGCCGCCTTCGACTTGCCCTATTTTACGATTTAGAATGCATAAAAGACATAAAGACTGTGAAAGATAAGCCAAATTCCCCTTGAATTATCTATTTTGTCAAGCATTATTGTGGGTTCTGGCTTGACAACATGTCCAGGTGAGTTCAGCTGAGACCCCCCCGCCCCCCCTTATGGGCGCAATGGAGTATGGTATTGTTAGCCGCCTTCGACTTGCCCTATTTTACTATTTAGAATGCATAAAAGACATAAAGATAGTGAAAGATAAGCCAAATTCCCCTTGAATGATCTATTTTTGTCAAGTATTATTGTGGGTTCTGGCTTGACAACATGTCCAGGTGAGTTCAGCTGAGACCCCCCGTCCCCCCTTATGGGCACAATGGAGTATGGTATTGTTAGCCGCCTTCGACTTGCCCTATTTTACGATTTAGAATGCATAAAAGACATAAAGACTGTGAAAGATAAGCCAAATTCCCCTTGAATGATCTATTTTGTCAAGTATTATTGTGGGTTCTGGCTTGACAACATGTCCAGGTGAGTTCAGCTGAGACCCCCCCGCCCCCCCTTATGGGCGCAATGGAGTATGGTATTGTTAGCCGCCTTCGACTTGCCCTATTTTATGCTTTAGAATGCATAAAAGACATATAGACTGTGAAAGATAAGCCAAATTCCCCTTGAATGATCTATTTTGTCAAGTATTATTGTGGGTTCTGGCTTGACAACATGTCCAGGTAAGTTCAGCTGAGACCCCCCGTCCCCCCTTATGGAGTATGGTATTGTTAGCCGCCTTCGACTTGCCCTATTTTATGATTTAGAATGCATAAAAGACATAAAGATAAGCCAAATTCCCCTTGAATGATCTATTTTGTCAAGTATTATTGTGGGTTCTGGCTTGACAACATGTCCAGGTGAGTTCAGCTGAGACCCCCCCAACCCTCCCCCTATGGGCGCAATGGAGTATGGTATTGTTAGCCGCCTTCGACTTGCCCTATTTTACGCTTTAGAATGCATAAAAGACATAAAGATAGTGAAAGATAAGCCAAATTCCCCTTGAATGATCTATTTTTGTCAAGTATTATTGTGGGTTCTGGCTTGACAACATGTCCAGGTAAGTTCAGCTGAGACCCCCCGTCCCCCCTTATGGGCGCAATGGAGTATGGTATTGTTAGCCGCCTTCGACTTGCCCTATTTTATGCTTTAGAATGCATAAAAGACATAAAGATAGTGAAAGATAAGCCAAATTCCCCTTGGATGATCTATTTTTGTCAAGTATTATTGTGGGTTCTGGCTTGACAACATGTCCAGGTGAGTTCAGCTGAGACCCCCCCCTCCCCCCTTATGGGCGCAATGGAGTATGGTATTGTTAGCCGCCTTCGACTTGCCCTATTTTACGCTTTAGAATGCATAAAAGACATAAAGACAGTGAAAGATAAGCCAAATTCCCCTTGAATTATCTATTTTTGTCAAGTATTATTGTGGGTTCTGGCTTGACAACATGTCCAGGTGAGTTCAGCTGAGACCCCCCCAACCCTCCCCCTATGGGCGCAATGGAGTATGGTATTGTTAGCCGCCTTCGACTTGCCCTATTTTACGCTTTAGAATGCATAAAAGACATAAAGACTGTGAAAGATAAGCCAAATTCCCCTTGAATTATCTATTTTGTCAAGTATTATTGTGGGTTCTGGCTTGACAATATGTCCAGGTAAGTTCAGCTGAGACCCCCCCAACCCTCCCCCTATGGGCGCAATGGAGTATGGTATTGTTAGCCGCCTTCGACTTGCCCTATTTTACGCTTTAGAATGCATAAAAGACATAAAGACTGTGAAAGATAAGCCAAATTCCCCTTGAATTATCTATTTTGTCAAGTATTATTGTGGGTTCTGGCTTGACAACATGTCCAGGTAAGTTCAGCTGAGACCCCCCGTACCCCCTTATGGGCGCAATGGAGTATGGTATTGTTAGCCGCCTTCGACTTGCCCTATTTTACGATTTAGAATGCATAAAAGACATAAAGACTGTGAAAGATAAGCCAAATTCCCCTTGAATTATCTATTTTGTCAAGTATTATTGTGGGTTCTGGCTTGACAACATGTCTAGGTGAGTTCAGCTGAGACCCCTCCCCCTATGGGCGCAATGGAGTATGGTATTGTTAGCCGCCTTCGACTTGCCCTATTTTACGCTTTAGAATGCATAAAAGACATAAAGACTGTGAAAAATAAGCCAAATTCCCCTTGAATGATCTATTTTTGTCAAGTATTATTGTGGGTTCTGGCTTGACAACATGTCCAGGTGAGTTCAGCTGAGACCCCCCCGCCCCCCCTTATGGGCGCAATGGAGTATGGTATTGTTAGCCGCCTTCGACTTGCCCTATTTTACGCTTTAGAATGCATAAAAGACATAAAGACTGTGAAAAATAAGCCAAATTCCCCTTGAATGATCTATTTTTGTCAAGTATTATTGTGGGTTCTGGCTTGACAACATGTCCAGGTAAGTTCAGCTGAGACCCCCCGCCCCCCCCTATGGGCACAATGGAGTATGGTATTGCTAGCCGCCTTCGACTTGCCCTATTTTACTATTTAGAATGCATAAAAGACATAAAGATAGTGAAAGATAAGCCAAATTCCCCTTGAATGATCTATTTTTGTCAAGTATTATTGTGGGTTCTGGCTTGACAACATGTCCAGGTGAGTTCAGCTGAGACCCCCCGTCCCCCCTTATGGGCACAATGGAGTATGGTATTGTTAGCCGCCTTCGACTTGCCCTATTTTACTATTTAGAATGCATAAAAGACATAAAGACTGTGAAAGGTAAGCCAAATTCCCCTTGAATGATCTATTTTTGTCAAGTATTATTGTGGGTTCTGGCTTGACAACATGTCCAGGTGAGTTCAGCTGAGACCCCTTGACCCCCCTTATGGGCGCAATGGAGTATGGTATTGTTAGACGCCTTCGACTTGCCCTATTTTACGATTTAGAATGCATAAAAGACATAAAGATAGTGAAAGATAAGCCAAATTCCCCTTGAATGATCTATTTTTGTCAAGTATTATTGTGGGTTCTGGCTTGACAACATGTCCAGGTAAGTTCAGCTGAGACCCCCCCGCCCCCCCTTATGGGCGCAATGGAGTATGGTATTGTTAGCCGCCTTCGACTTGCCCTATTTTACACTTTAGAATGCATAAAAGACATAAAGACTGTGAAAGATAAGCCAAATTCCCCTTGAATGATCTATTTTTGTCAAGTATTATTGTGGGTTCTGGCTTGACAACATGTCCAGGTAAGTTCAGCTGAGACCCCCCCTTATGGGCGCAATGGAGTATGGTATTGTTAGCCGCCTTCGACTTGCCCTATTTTATGCTTTAGAATGCATAAAAGACATAAAGATAGTGAAAGATAAGCCAAATTCCCCTTGAATGATCTATTTTTGTCAAGTATTATTGTGGGTTCTGGCTTGACAACATGTCCAGGTGAGTTCAGCTGAGACCCCCCGTCCCCCCCTTATGGGCGCAATGGAGTATGGTATTGTTAGCCGCCTTCGACTTGCCCTATTTTATGCTTTAGAATGCATAAAAGACATAAAGATAGTGAAAGATAAGCCAAATTCCCCTTGAATGATCTATTTTGTCAAGTATTATTGTGGGTTCTGGCTTGACCACATGTCCAGGTAAGTTCAGCTGAGACCCCCCGTCCCCCCTTATGGGCGCAATGGAGTATGGTATTGTTAGCCGCCTTCGACTTGCCCTATTTTACGCTTTAGAATGCATAAAAGACATAAAGACTGTGAAAGATAAGCCAAATTCCCCTTGAATGATCTATTTTGTCAAGTATTATTGTGGGTTCTGGCTTGACCACATGTCCAGGTAAGTTCAGCTGAGACCCCCCGTCCCCCCTTATGGGCGCAATGGAGTATGGTATTGTTAGCCGCCTTCGACTTGCCCTATTTTATGCTTTAGAATGCATAAAAGACATAAAGACTGTGAAAGATAAGCCAAATTCCCCTTGAATGATCTATTTTTGTCAAGTATTATTGTGGGTTCTGGCTTGACAACATGTCCAGGTAAGTTCAGCTGAGACCCCCCCTTATGGGCGCAATGGAGTATGGTATTGTTAGCCGCCTTCGACTTGCCCTATTTTATGCTTTAGAATGCATAAAAGACATAAAGAGTGTGAAAGATAAGCCAAATTCCCCTTGAATGATCTATTTTTTATCAAGTATTATTGTGGGTTCTGGCTTGACAACATGTCCAGGTGAGTTCAGCTGAGACCCCCCCGCCCCCCCTTATGGGCGCAATGGAGTATGGTATTGTTAGCCGCCTTCGACTTGCCCTATTTTACGCTTTAGAATGCATAAAAGACATAAAGATAGTGAAAAATAAGCCAAATATGGTGTATTTCTGCAACATAAAGTGTGTAAATTGTGCAGCTGTTAATGTTTTATTTGCAGCTTCCTGCAAAAAAACAACACACTCCGCCAACATGTGACCACAGCGACCATCTTGATACGGGGATTGCACCCACAGCGGCCATTTGCTTCCTTTTCTATATGCAGCTTGTCCCCCCCCAAATCACCCGCCTTCGCTCCCTCACCTCCAATACCTGCACACGTACCCCCCCACCCTCCAGTGGCCAGCAAGCCGTGGAGTGGGGAGGATGGATGTGGACTCGAACACGAGCACACATTCTTGCATTCATGTATTCAGCGGCTCACCCCCGAGCATGTCGGCGTGATTTAGAGTCTGGCCCACAATGGGGGGTGGGGTGGGAGGGGTGGGGGGTCTCAGCTGAACTCACCTGGATATGTTGTCAAGCCAGAACCTATATACAGGTAAAAGCCAGTAAATTAGAATATTTTGAAAAACTTGATTTATTTCAGTAATTGCATTCAAAAGGTGTAACTTGTACATTATATTTATTCATTGCACACAGACTGATGCATTCAAATGTTTATTTCATTTAATTTTGATGATTTGAAGTGGCAACAAATGAAAATCCAAAATTCCGTGTGTCACAAAATTAGAATATTACTTAAGGCTAATACAAAAAAGGGATTTTTAGAAATGTTGGCCAACTGAAAAGTATGAAAATGAAAAATATGAGCATGTACAATACTCAATACTTGGTTGGAGCTCCTTTTGCCTCAATTACTGCGTTAATGCGGCGTGGCATGGAGTCGATGAGTTTCTGGCACTGCTCAGGTGTTATGAGAGCCCAGGTTGCTCTGATAGTGGCCTTCAACTCCTCTGCGTTTTTGGGTCTGGCATTCTGCATCTTCCTTTTCACAATACCCCACAGATTTTCTATGGGGCTAAGGTCAGGGGAGTTGGCGGGCCAATTTAGAACAGAAATACCATGGTCCGTAAACCAGGCACGGGTAGATTTTGCGCTGTGTGC
The DNA here is from genome assembly GCF_033978685.3 of Nerophis lumbriciformis. Classification (NCBI taxonomy): domain Eukaryota; kingdom Metazoa; phylum Chordata; class Actinopteri; order Syngnathiformes; family Syngnathidae; genus Nerophis; species Nerophis lumbriciformis. The sequence continues at coordinate 4,904,781 of NC_084549.2, forward strand.
AGGCGCCAAGTCCTGTTGGAACTTGAAATCTCCATCTCCATAGAGCAGGTCAGCAGCAGGAAGCATGAAGTGCTCTAAAACTTGCTGGTAGACGGCTGCGTTGACCCTGGATCTCAGGAAACAGAGTGGACCGACACCAGCAGATGACATGGCACCCCAAACCATCACCCAACCATGCAAATTTTGCATTTCCTTTGGAAATCGAGGTCCCAGAGTCTGGAGGAAGACAGGAGAGGCACAGGATCCACGTTGCCTGAAGTCTAGTGTAAAGTTTCCACCATCAGTGATGGTTTGGGGTGCCATGTCATTTGCTGGTGTCGGTCCACTCTGTTTCCTGAGATCTAGGGTCAACACAGCCGTCTACCAGCAAGTTTTAGAGCACTTCATGCTTCCTGCTGCTGACCTGCTCTATGGAGATGGAGATTTCAAGTTCCAACAGGACTTGGCGCCTGCACACAGCGCAAAATCTACCCGTGCCTGGTTTACGGACCATGGTATTTCTGTTCTAAATTGGCCCGCCAACTCCCCTGACCTTAGCCCCATAGAAAATCTGTGGGGTATTGTGAAAAGGAAGATGCAGAATGCCAGACCCAAAAACGCAGAAGAGTTGAAGGCCACTATCAGAGCAACCTGGGCTCTCATAACACCTGAGCAGTGCCAGAAACTCATCGACTCCATGCCACGCCGCATTAACGCAGTAATTGAGGCAAAAGGAGCTCCAACCAAGTATTGAGTATTGTACATGCTCATATTTTTCATTTTCATACTTTTCAGTTGGCCAACATTTCTAAAAATCCCTTTTTTGTATTAGCCTTAAGTAATATTCTAATTTTGTGACACACGGAATTTTGGATTTTCATTTGTTGCCACTTCAAATCATCAAAATTAAATGAAATAAACATTTGAATGCATCAGTCTGTGTGCAATGAATAAATATAATGTACAAGTTACACCTTTTGAATGCAATTCCTGAAATAAATCAAGTTTTTCAAAATATTCTAATTTACTGGCTTTTACCTGTATATATATATATATATATATATATATATATATATATATATATATATACATATATACATATATGTATATATATATATATATATGTATATATATATATATATATATATATATATATTAGAGATGCGCGGTTTGCGGACACAACCGCGGAGTCCGCGGATTATCCGCGGATCGGGCGGTTGAAATAAAAAAAAATTAGATTTTATCCGCGGGTCGGGTCGGGCGGTTGAAATAAAAAAAAAAAAGATTTTAAATAGATTCAGGCGGGTGGCAGTTAAACCAATTCGAAAATATATATACATAGTTAAATGTTGTTACCCACATACGAAAAACGAGCAGGCACCTGCAGCATATGCCACAACAGAAGAAGAAGAAAAAAAGAGATGGACACTTTTACGGAGCGGAGAAGGGACGCCTCGTCGGGGTCCGGGACCGAGGCCCCTTCCCCCGAGAGGGCCCCACCGGGAGCCGTAGCTGAGGTGATCCGCGAGAAGGGCCCGACGCACGTCCAGGGTCACCACCGCGCCCACCGCACCGACACCCCGCCTCGTCCGCCTTCGCCGCGGCCGGCGTCACGCGCAGCAGGTAAGCAGCTTACCTGCCCGCCACCCCCGTGGCCGGGGGCTCGTAACTGGGGTCACTCCGCGCGCAGTGTGCTCACGAAAGGGGTGGGGCTCACCCTGGTTGATATAGACAGCAGGACGGTGGCCATGGAAGTCGGAACCCGCTAAGGAGTGTGTAACAACCCACCTGCCGAATCAACTAGCCCTGAAAATGGATGGCACTGGAGTGTCGGGCCCATACCCGGCCGTCGCCGGCAGCGAGACGTGCTTGGAGGTGCGCTCAGCGCGGCTCCCATATGATTGCGCACTGGTGTGCGTCTGGGCCGTGACAGCGTGGCACGCATTGAATGTCTGTGCTGCATTGGATCAGTCTCCTTTCTTTAACAGGCAAAAGCTTTATAACCTCACTAATGCCTTGCATCATCTATATTAGATATATAACAACGGGCGGGTGCGGGCGGGTGCGGTTCTGATTAAATGTTAGACCGGGTGGATGGCGGATGGTTGACGACTTTCTGATGCGGTTGCGGATGAAATAATTGCCTATCCGCGCATCTCTAATATATATATATATATATCCATCCATCCATCCATCCATTTTCTACCGCTTATTCCCTTTGGGGTCGCGGGGGGCGCTGGAGCCTATGTCAGCTACAATCGGGCGGAATATATATATATATATATATATATATATATATATATATATATATATATATATATATATATATATATATATATATATATAAAGATTTGTATTCAACATTAATAATATATATATACATACTATGCACATATAAACAAGTTAAGCTTTTAGTTGTTTTTTGTATTTTTTTTGTATTTTATTTTAATTTTTTAAAATTAATTTTGGCCAAAGGGGGCGCATTTCAATTTCTTACACACACTTGTTATTTCATATGTTGACCAGAGGGGGAGCACTTTCAAAAGTGACACAGTCAATTTGAGGGACCACCCTCATTTTGATAGATTTCACCACCACAAATTAGATCTCTATTTTTTATTTTTTTTTGTAGTGTGCTTAAGGCCGATGACAAAGGAGTCACGGACCACAGGATGTCTTACGTCAGCACAGGAAGTCGTAAAATCTGGCGGGTTTTTTTCAGGGATGAATAGGGAAGTCCTTCTTTAGCTGCCGCCTTGTTTTATCATATGTTTCTGCCTTTACACCTGTCAACGTTTACTTGTGTATGCACAATACATCAACAAAAAAATCCTGACTTTGGAGCAATGTTCACGGACTCTAGTATTTGGCTCTCTATTAGAAGCAATGGTTTTCCGTATTGGGACCATGATTTATGTCCTAACTTGCTCCCACCTCCTCATATAGAAGGTACTTTTCCTTGTTGATGTCTCCACACACACACGCACACACACACGCACACGGCGCTGAGGTGCAGAGGAGGCAGCCAAGCGTCAGAGTGCTCGGTGGCCGCAGACGTGCAGGCGAGGGAGCAGTGCGGTTGTGGTTGTGTGCTGGAATGTGTTTGTGGAGATTATTAAAGAGAAATATATTTGTGCTGCGGCCCTCGGGGGCTCCTCTCTGCTCTCCAGGCTGAGCAGCACTCTGGCAGACAAACTAATGAAACTCACCTCGCTGGAGAATCGTCATGGCGCTCCTCTCCAAACTCATTTTGCTCTGCAAACACCAAGTACACACACACTAAGTACACACACAAAAAAGTACAAATACACAAAGTACACACACTTAGTACACCCACATCCTAAGTACACACGCAAAAAGTACAAATACACAATGTACACACACTAAGTACACATGCAAAGTACAGACACACACATATAGTACACTTACATACACAAAGTACACACACACATATAGTACACTTACATACACAAAGTACACACACACACCAAATACACCCACTCAAAATACACAAAGTACACTCACACAATATACACACAAAGTACACTCACACGCAAAGTACACTAATTTCTGCCAATATATATATGTACTGTATATATATATATATATATATATATATATAGACAAGTGTATATATATATATATATATGTGTATACATGTATATATAGATTTAAATACTATATATATGTATTTATATATATATATATATATATACATGTATATAAGTATATATGTATGTTTATGTATGTATGTATATATGTATATGTATATATACATATGTAAGCATATATGTATATATATATATGTATGTTTATGTATGGATGTATATTTGTATGTATATATATGTACACAAACAACAACTACTATCTACTACTACAACTAGCTACTATTGCTATTAACTACTGTTACTAGCTACTACTACTAACTACTATTACTATTAGCTACCATTGCCACTCACAACAATCGCTAACTATTACCACCAACTTGAGAAGTTGTGTACTTGTGTAGTTGTGGAGTTGTGTAGTTGTGAAGTTGTGTAGTTGTGAAGTTGTGAAGTTGTGTAGTTATGTAGTTGTGAAGTTGTGTAGTTGTGAAGTTGTGTAGTTGTGATCTTTTGTAGTTGTGGGTTGTGAAGTTGTGTAGTTGTGAAGTTGTGTAGTTGTGAAGTTGTGTAGTTGAGAAGATGTGCAGTTGTGGAGTTTTGTACTTGTGAAGTTGTCTAGTTGTGAAGTTGTGTAGTGATGTAGTTGTGAAGTTGTGTAGTTGTGAAGATGTGAAATTGTGTAGTTGTGAGGTTGTGTAGTTGTGAAGTTGTGATGTTGTGATGTTGTGCAGTTGTGTAGTTGTGTAGTTGTGATGTTGGGAAGTTGTGTAGTTGTGAAGTTGTGTAATTGTGTAGTTCTGAAGTTGTGTATTTGTGAAGTTGTGATGTTGTGGTGTTGTGTAGTTGTGAAGTTGTGTAGTCGTGTAGTTGTGAAGTCGTGTAGTTGTGATGTGTAGTTGTGAAGTTGTGTAGTTATGTAGTTGTGAGGTTATATAGTTGTGTTGTTGTGAAGTTGTTTAGTTGTGTACTTGTGAAGTGGTGTAGTTATGTAGTTGTGAAGTTGTGTAGTTGTGAAGTTGTGTAGTTGTGTAGTTATGTAGTTGTGAGGTTGTGTAGTTGTGAAGTTGTGTAGTTGTGATGTTGTGATGTTGTGCAGTTGTGTAGTTGTGAAGTTGTGTAGTTGTGATGTTTTGAAGTTGTGATGTTGGGAAGTTGTGTAGTTGTGAAGTTGTGTAGTTGTGTAGTTCTGAAGTTGTGTAGTTGTGAAGTTGTGAGGTTGTGTAGTTGTGATGTTGTGTAGTTGTGATGTTGTGCAGTTGTGTAGTTGTGTAGTTGTGATGTTGGGAAGTTGTGTAGTTGTGAAGTTGTGTAGTTCTGAAGTTGTGTAGTTGTGAAGTTGTGATGTTGTGGTGTTATGTAGTTGTGAAGTTGTGTAGTTGTGTTGTTGTGAAGTCGTGTAGTTGTGATGTGTAGTTGTGAAGTTGTGTAGTTATGTAGTTGTGAGGTTATATAGTTGTGTTGTTGTGAAGTTGTTTAGTTGTGAAGTGGTGTAGTTATGTAGTTGTGAAGTTGTGTAGTTGTGTAGTTGTGCAGTTGTGTAGTTATGTAGTTGTGAGGTTGTGTAGTTGTGAAGTTGTGTAGTTGTGTAGTTGTGGTGTTGTGAAGTTGTGTAGTTGTGAAGTTGTGTAGTTGTGAT
>NC_084549.2:4915000-4930000 GCF_033978685.3 Nerophis lumbriciformis
TCCAATGTTAGCACACTTTTTCATACGTTAGCACACTTTACATTTTGTAACGACACTTTTCTTTCATTAGTACACTTTCACTTTCATTAGCACGCATTTTCATTTGTTAGCACACTTTTTCATATTTTAGCACACTTTTTCATTTGTTAGCACACTTTTTCATTTGTTAGTACACTTTTTCATTTGTTAGCACGCCCTTTCATTTGTTGGCACACCTTTTCACTTGTTAACACACTTTTTCCATTTGTTAGCACACTTTTTCATATTTTAGCACCCTTTTCCGTTTGTTAGCACACTTTTTCATTTGTTAGCACACCTTTTCATTTGTTAGCACACTTTTTCATTTGTTAGTACACCTTTTCATATTTTAGCACACTTTTTCATTCGTTAGCACACTTTTTCTATCATTAGTACACTTTCTCATTCATTAGTACACTTTTTCTTTTAACACACTTTTTCCTATGTTAGCACACTTTTTCATTTGTTAGCACACTTTCTGTCATTAGTACACTTTCTCATTCATTAGTGCACTTTTTGTTTTGTTAGCACACTTTTTCATATGTTAGCACACTTTTTCATTTGTTAGCACACCTTTTCATATTTTAACACACTTGTTCATATGTTAGCACACATTTTCATATGTTAGCACACATTTTCATATGTTAGCACACTTTTTGTTTTGTTAGCACACTTTTTCTTTCATTAGTACACTTTCACTTTCATTAGCACACATTTTATTTTGTTAGCACACTTTTTCATATGTTAGCACACTTTTTCTTACATTAGTACACTTTCTCATTCATTAGTGCACTTTTTGTTTTGTTAGCACACTTTTTCATATGTTAGCACACTTTTTCATTTGTTAGCACACCTTTTCATATTTTAGCACACTTGTTCATATGTTAGCACACATTTTCATATGTTAGCACACATTTTCATATGTTAGCACACTTTTTGTTTTGTTAGCACACTTTTTCTTTCATTAGTACACTTTCACTTTCATTAGCACACATTTTCATTTGTTAGCACACTTTTTCATACGTTAGCACACTTTTTATTTTGTAACGACACTTTTCTTTCATTAGTACACTTTCACTTTCATTAGCACGCATTTTCATTTGTTAGCACACTTTTTCATATTTTAGCACACTTTTTCATATTTTAGCACACTTTTTCATTTGTTAGTACACTTTTTCATTTGTTAGCACACTTTTTCATTTGTTAGTACACTTTTTCATTCGTTAGCACACTTTTTCTTTCATTAGTACACGTTCTCATTCATTAGTACACTTTTTCTTTTAACACACTTTTTTCCTATGTTAGCACACTTTTTCATTTGTTAGCACACTTTTTCTTTCATTAGTACACTTTCTCATTCATTAGTGCACTTTTTGTTTTGTTAGCACACTTTTTCATATGTTAGCACACTTTTTCATTTGTTAGCACACCTTTTCATATTTTAGCACACTTGTTCATATGTTAGCACACATTTTCATATGTTAGCACACATTTTCATATGTTAGCACACTTTTTGTTTTGTTAGCACACTTTTTCTTTCATTAGTACACTTTCACTTTCATTAGCACACATTTTATTTTGTTAGCACACTTTTTCATATGTTAGCACACTTTTTCTTACATTAGTACACTTTCTCATTCATTAGTGCACTTTTTGTTTTGTTAGCACACTTTTTCATATGTTAGCACACTTTTTCATTTGTTAGCACACCTTTTCATATTTTAGCACACTTGTTCATATGTTAGCACACATTTTCATATGTTAGCACACATTTTCATATGTTAGCACACTTTTTGTTTTGTTAGCACACTTTTTCTTTCATTAGTACACTTTCACTTTCATTAGCACACATTTTCATTTGTTAGCACACTTTTTCATACGTTAGCACACTTTTTATTTTGTAACGACACTTTTCTTTCATTAGTACACTTTCACTTTCATTAGCACGCATTTTCATTTGTTAGCACACTTTTTCATATTTTAGCACACTTTTTCATTTGTTAGTACACTTTTTCATTTGTTAGCACACCCTTTCATTTGTTGGCACACTTTTTCACTTGTTAGCACACTTTTTCCATTTGTTAGCACACTTTTTCATATTTTAGCACCCTTTTCCATTTGTTAGCACACTTTTTCATTTGTTAGCACACCTTTTCATTTGTTAGCACACTTTTTCTTTCATTAGTACACTTTCTCATTCATTAGTACACTTTTTCTTTTAACACACTTTTTCCTATGTTAGCACACTTTTTCATTTGTTAGCACACTTTTTCTTTCATTAGTACACTTTCTCATTCATTAGTGCACTTTTTGTTTTGTTAGCACACTTTTTCATATGTTAGCACACTTTTTCATTTGTTAGCACACCTTTTCATATTTTAGCACACTTGTTCATATGTTAGCACACATTTTCATATGTTAGCACTCTTTCACTTTCATTAGCACACATTTTAATTTGTTAGCACACTTTTTCATATGTTAGCACACTTTTTCTTACATTAGTACACTTTCACTATCATTAACACACATTTTCATTTGTTAGCACACTTTTTCATACGTTAGCACACTTTATATTTTGTAACGACACTTTTCTTTCATTAGTACGCTTTCACTTTCATTAGCACGCATTTTCATTTGTTAGCACACTTTTTCATATTTTAGCACACTTTTTAATTTGTTAGCACACTTTTTCATTTGTTAGTACACTTTTTCATTTGTTAGCACACCCTTTCATTTGTTGGCACACTTTTTCACTTGTTAGCACACTTTTTCCATTTGTTAGCACACTTTTCCATATTTTAGCACCCTTTTCCATTTGTTAGCACACTTTTTCATTTGTTAGCACACCTTTTCATTTGTTAGCACACTTTTTCATTTGTTAGTACACCTTTTCATATTTTAGCCCACTTTTTCATTCGTTAGCACACTTTTTCTTTCATTAGTACACTTTCTCATTCATTAGTACACTTTTTCTTTTAACACACTTTTTCCTATGTTAGCACACTTTTTCATTTGTTAGCACACTTTTTCTTTCATTAGTACACTTTCTCATTCATTAGTGCACTTTTTGTTTTGTTAGCACACTTTTTCATATGTTAGCACACTTTTTCATTTGTTAGCACACCTTTTCATATTTTAGCACACTTGTTCATATGTTAGCACACATTTTCATATGTTAGCACACTTTTTGTTTTGTTAGCACACTTTTTCTTTCATTAGTACACTTTCACTTTCATTAGCACACATTTTTATTTGTTAGCACACTTTTTCATATTTTAGCACACTTTTTCATTTGTTAGCACACTTTTTCATTTGTTAGTACACTTTTTCATTTGTTAGCACACCCTTTCATTTGTTGGCACACTTTTTCACTTGTTAGCACACTTTTTCCATTTGTTAGCACACTTTTTCATATTTTAGCACCCTTTTCCATTTGTTAGCACACTTTTTCATTTGTTAGCACACCTTTTCATTTGTTAGCACACTTTTTCATTTGTTAGTGCACCTTTTCATATTTTAGCACACTTTTTCATTCGTTAGCACACTCTTTCTTTCATTAGTACATTTTCTCATTCATTGGTACATTTTCTCATTCATTAGTACACTTTTTCTTTTAACACACTTTTTCCTATGTTAGCACACTTTTTCATTTGTTAGCACACTTTTTCATACGTTAGCACACTTTATATTTTGTAACGACACTTTTCTTTCATTAGTACACTTTCACTTTCATTAGCACGCATTTTCATTTGTTAGCACACTTTTTCATATTTTAGCACACTTTTTCATTTGTTAGCACACTTTTTCATTTGTTAGTACACTTTCACTTTCATTAGCACGCATTTTCATTTGTTAGCACACTTTTTCATATTTTAGCACACTTTTTCATTTGTTAGCACACTTTTTCATATTTTAGCACACTTTTTCATTTGTTAGCACACTTTTTCATTTGTTAGTACACTTTTTCATTTGTTAGCACACCCTTTCATTTGTTAGCACACTTTTTCCATTTGTTAGCACACTTTTTCATATTTTAGCACCCTTTTCCATTTGTTAGCACACTTTTTCATTTGTTAGTACACTTTTTCATTTGTTAGCACACCCTTTCATTTGTTAGCACACTTTTTCCATTTGTTAGCACACTTTTTCATATTTTAGCACCCTTTTCCATTTGTTAGCACACTTTTTCATTTGTTAGCACACTTTTTCATTTGTTAGTACACCTTTTCATATTTTAGCACACCTTTTCATTCGTTAGCACACTTTTTCTTTCATTAGTACACTTTCTCATTCATTAGTACACTTTTTCTTTTAACACACTTTTTCCTATGTTAGCACACTTTTTCATTTGTTAGCACACTTTTTCTTTCATTAGTACACTTTCTCATTCATTAGTGCACTTTTTGTTTTGTTAGCACACTTTTTCATATGTTAGCACACTTTTTCATTTGTTAGCACACCTTTTCATATTTTAGCACACTTGTTCATATGTTAGCACACATTTTCATATGTTAGCACACTTTTTGTTTTGTTAGCACACTTTTTAGTACACTTTCACTTTCATTAGCACACATTTTAATTTGTTAGCACACTTTTTCATATGTTAGCACACTTTTTCTTACATTAGTACACTTTCACTATCATTAGCACACATTTTCATTTGTTAGCACATTTTTTCATACGTTAGCACACTTTTTGTTTTGTTAGGACACTTTTTCTTCCATTAGTACACTTTCACTTTCATTAGCCCGCATTTTCATTTGTTAGCACACTTTTTCATATGTTAGCACACTTTTTGTTTCATTAGCACACTTTTTAATTCAGTTCATCAGCCATGCTGCACCTCCCCCTCCTCCAGATGTTTGTCATCCGGACCCTCCTCCTTTTTAGTTGGCGCTCATTAATTAGACAGGAAGTGCTCTCTTTTTGCTCCATTTTCACCATAAAAGCGTGCTGGTGTGTGTGTGTGTGTATGCACGTGTGTGTGCACGTGTGTGTGTGTGTGTGTGTGTGTGTGTGTGTGTGTGTGTGTGCGTGCACGTATGTGTGCGTGCGTGATGATAATAATCTCTGGGATTTAGCGGCAGTAGATGTCGGCGTGCTTTGGCTACACACCCCCATGAGGGCTGCAAACAGGAAGTGACATCATAAACAAGCACCTGGTTGTGACTTCTTCTGGCTGTTGTTTAATAGGACATTTAATAGATGACCTTTAACCTTAGAGTCATGAGTAAAGTATGAAGGCAAGTGTGGGTCTGATGCAACACCCTCAATACGTTTGAAGTACTCGATTATGTCTTTGATTATATCATATTTACGTTTGCACATCCTTGTGACGAAGTACTCGATTATATCTGTGATTATATCATACTTACATTTGTACATCCTTGTGACAAAGCACTCGATTATATCTGTGATTATATCATATTTACGTTTGTACATCTTTGTGACGAAATACTCGATTATGTCTGTGATTATATCATATTTACATTTGTACATCCTTGTGACAAAATACTCGATTATGTCTGTAATGATATCATATTTACAATCGTACATCTTTGTGACAAAGTACTCGATTATATCTGTGATTATATCATATTTACGTTTGCACATCTTTGTGACGAAGTAATCGATTATGTCTGTGATTATATCATATTTATGTTTGTACATCTTTGTGACAAAATACTCGATTATGTCTGTGATTATATCATATTTACATTCGTACATCTTTGTGATAATGTACTCGATTATATCTGATTATATCATATTTACATTTGTACATCTTTGTGACAAAGTACTCGATTATATCTGTGATTATATCCTATTTACGTTTGCACATTCTTGTGACGAAGTACTCGATTATATCTGTGATTATATCATGCTTACGTTTGTGCATCTTTGTGACAAAGTACTCGATTATGTCTGTGATTATATCATATTTATGTTTGTACATCTTTGTGGTGAAGTCCTCGATTATATCTGCAAATATATCATATTTACATTTGTACATTCTTGTGACGAAATACTCGATTATGTCTGTGATTATATCATATTTACATTCGTACATCTTTGTGACAAAGTACTCGATTATATCTGTGATTATATCATATTTACGTTTTTACATCCTTGTGATGAAGTCCTCAATTATGTCTATGATTATATCATATTTACGTTTGTACATCCTTGTGACAAAGTACTCGATTATATCTGTGATTATATCATATTTACGTTTGTACATCCTTGTGACAAAGTACTCGATTATATCTGTGATTATATCATATTTACATTTGTACATCTTTGTGACAAAGTACTCGATTACATCTGTGATTGTATCATATTTACGTTTATACATCTTTGTGAAGAAGTACTCGATTATGTCTGTGATTATATCATATTTATGTTTGTACATCTTTGTGGTGAAGTCCTCGATTATATCTGCAAATATATCATATTTACATTTGTACATTCTTGTGACGAAATAGTTGATTATGTCTGTAATTATATCATATTTACATTTGCACATCTTTGTGAGGCCCAGGGGGTAGATGAGATCCGCCCGGAGTTCCTTAAGGCTCTGGATGCTGTGGGGCTGTCTTGGTTGACAAGACTCTGCAGCATCGCGTGGACATCGGGGGCGGTACCTCTGGACTGGCAGACCGGGGTGGTGGTTCCTCTCTTTAAGAAGGGGAACCGGAGGGTGTGTTCTAACTATCGTGGGATCACACTCCTCAGCCTTCCCGGTAAGGTCTATTCAGGTGTACTGGAGAGGAGGCTACGCCGGATAGTCGAACCTCGGATTCAAGGAGGAACAGTGTGGTTTTCGTCCTGGTCGTGGAACTGTGGACCAGCTCTATACTCTCGGCAGGGTCCTTGAGGGTGCATGGGAATTTGCCCAACCAGTCTACATGTGTTTTGTGGACTTGGAGAAGGTATTCGACCGTGTCCCTCGGGAAGTCCTGTGGGGAGTGCTCAGAGAGTATGGGGTATCGGACTGTCTGATTGTGGCAGTCCGCTCCCTGTATGATCAGTGTCAGAGCTTGGTCCGCATTGCCGGTAGTAAGTCGGACACGTTTCCAGTGAGGGTTGGACTCCGCCAAGGCTGCCCTTTGTCACCGATTCTGTTCATAACTTTTATGGACAGAATTTCTAGGCGCAGTCAAGGTGTTGGGGGGATCTGGTTTGGTGGCTGCAGGATTAGGTCTCTGCTTTTTGCAGATGATGTGGTCCTGATGGCTTCATCTGGCCAGGATCTTCAGCTCTCACTGGATCGGTTCGCAGCTGAGTGTGAAGCGACTGGGATGAGAATCAGCACCTCCAAGTCCGAGTCCATGGTTCTCGCCCGGAAAAGGGTGGATTGCCATCTCCGGGTTGGGGAGGAGATCTTGCCCCAAGTGGAGGAGTTCAAGTACCTTGGAGTCTTGTTCACGAGTGAGGGAAGAGTGGATCGTGAGATCGACAGGCGGATCGGTGCGGCGTCTTCAGTAATGCGGACGCTGTATCGATCCGTTGTGGTGAAGAAGGAGCTGAGCCGGAAGGCAAAGCTCTCAATTTACCGGTCGATCTACGTTCCCATCCTCACCTATGGTCATGAGCTTTGGGTTATGACCGAAAGGACAAGATCACGGGTACAAGCGGCCGAAATGAGTTTCCTCCGCCGGGTGGCGGGGCTCTCCCTTAGAGATAGGGTGAGAAGCTCTGCCATCCGGGTGGAGCTCAAAGTAAAGCCGCTGCTCCTCCACATCGAGAGGAGCCAGATGAGGTGGTTCGGGCATCTGGTCAGGATACCACCCGAACGCCTCCCTAGGGAGGTGTTTAGGGCACGTCCGACCGGTAGGAGGGTGTGGGGGTGGATTTCATTTTCGCGGGGTTTGGTCCGTTTTAACACAAAGAAAATGGAAGTATGAAGGCGCCCCTAAATCCTGTGTATGCCGCGAGTCCAGACGCCGCGTCCTCGACCGTCAGGGACCGGGGAGAGACCGCGTGGACCCCCGCCACACCGTCTCCACTGCAGACCGGGGTGTCGATGTCGACAGTCAACTCGTTGACCGCCGCCGCGCTGCTCACCGCCGTGCTGTTCGCCGCCGAAAATAAATGTTGGTTTGGCCCGCAGGTGAGCCGGCGCTGGCCCGGGAGAACAACTGTCTGAACGCGGCCAAAGCCTGCAACCTGAACGACACGTGCAAGAAGTACCGCTCGGCCTACATCAGCCCGTGTACCAGCAGGGTGTCCACGGCCGAGGTCTGCAACAAGAGGAAGTGTCACAAGGCCCTCAGACACTTCTTTGACAAGGCAAGACACCACACACACACACACACACACACACACACACACACACCCCTTACATGGCGCTCGCTGACCACGCCCTCGTCTCCTTCCATAAACACCACACAAATAAACAATACACAAATAACACAATACTGTGACATCCATCAGCACACGAATAACACAACACAAATAAACACCACGCAAATAAACACCACACAAATAACACAACACTGTGACACCCATCAGCACACACATAACACAACACAAATAAACACCACACAAATAACACAACACAATAAAACACCACACAAATAAACACCAGAAAAATAAACAATACACAAATAAACACCACACAAATTTACAATACACAAATAAACATTAGACAAATAAACACCACACAAATAACACAACGCTGTGACAACCATTACCACACAAATAAACACTACACAATAAAACACCACACAACTAAACAGAACACAAATAAAGACCAAAGAAATAAACGCCACACAAATAAACACAACACAAATAAACACCACACAAATAAACACCACATGATAAAACGCCACACAAATAAATACCACACAAATGAACACCACACAAATAAACACCACACAAATAAACACCACACAACGAAACGCCACACGAATAACACAACACAATAAAACACCACACAAACAAACACCAGACAAATAAACAATGCACAAATATACACCACACAAATAAACAATACACAAACAAACAATACACAAACACACAATACACATCAACACCACACAAATTTACAATACACAAATTAACATTAGACAAATAAACACCACACAAATAACACAACGCTGTGACAACCATTACCACACAAATAAACACTACACAATAAAACACCGCACGACTAAACAGAACACAAATACAGACCACACAAATAAACACCACGCAAATAACACAACACTGTGACACCCATCAGCACACAAATAACACAACACAATAAAACACCACACAAATAACACAACACAATAAAACACCACACAAATAAACACCAGACAAATAAACAATACACAAATAAACACCACACAAATAAACAATACACAAACAAACAATACACAAATAAACACCACACAAATTTACAATACACAAATAAACATTAGACAAATAAACACCACACAAATAACACAACACAATAAAACACCACACAAATAAACACCAGACAAATAAACAATACACAAATAAACACCACACAAATAAACAATACACAAACAAACAATACACAAATAAACACCACACAAATTTACAATACACAAATAAACATTAGACAAATAAACACCACACAAATAACACAACGCTGTGACAACCATTACCACACAAATAAACACTACACAATAAAACACCATACAACTAAACAGAACACAAAAAAAGACCAAAGAAAAAAAACGCCACACAAATAAACACAACACAAATAAACACCACACAAACAAACATCACACAAATAAACACCACACAATAAAACGCCACACGAATAACACAACACAATTAAAACACCACACAAACAAACACCAGACAAATAAACAATACACAAATAAACACCACACAAATAAACAATAAACAAACAAACAATACACAAACAAACAATACACATAAACACCACACAAATTTACAATACACAAATAAACATTAGACAAATAAACACCACACAAATAAAACAACGCTGTGACAACCATTACCACACAAATAAACACTACACAATAAAACACCACACACATAACACAACACAATAAAACACCACACAAATAACACAACACAATAAAACACCACACAAATAAACACCAGACAAATAAACAATACACAAATAAACACCACACAAATAAACAATACACAAACAAACAATACACAAATAAACACCACACAAATTTACAATACACAAATAAACATTAGACAAATAAACACCACACAAATAATACAACGCTGTGACAACCATTACCACACAAATAAACACTACACAATAAAACACCATACAACTAAACAGAACACAAAAAAAGACCAAAGAAAAAAAACGCAACACAAATAAACACAACACAAATAAACACTACACAAATAAACACCACACAAATAAACACCACACAACAAAACGCCACACAAATAACACAACACAATAAAACACCACACAAACCAACACCAGACAAATAAACAATACACAGATAAACACCACACAAATAAACAATACACAAACAAACAATACACAAACAAACAATACACTTAAACACCACACAAATTTACAATACACAAATAAACATTAGACAAATAAACACCACACAAATAAAACAACGCTGTGACAACCATTACCACACAAATAAACACTACACAATAAAACACCACACAAATAACACAACAGAATAAAACACCACACAAATAACACAACACAATAAAACACCACACAAATAAACACCAGACAAATAAACAATACACAAATAAACACCACACAAATAAACAATACACAAACAAACACCACACAAATAAACACCACACAAATTTACAATACACAAATAAACATTAGACATATAAACACCACACAAATAACACAACGCTGTGACAACCATTACCCCACAAATAAACACTACACAATAAAACACCACACAGCTAAACACAACACAAATAAAGACCAAAAAAATAAACGCCACACAAATAAACACAACACAAATAAACATCACACAAATAAACACCACATGATAAAACACCACACAAATAAACCCCACACAAATAAACACCACACAAATAAACACCACACAACAAAACGCCACACAAATAACACAACCCAATAAAACACCAGACAAACAAACACCAGACAAATAAACAATACACAAATAAACACCACACAAATAAACAATACACAAACAAACAATACACAAACAAACAATACACACAAACACCACACAAATTTACAATACACAAATAAACATTAGACAAATAAACACCACACAGATAACACAACGCTGTGACAACCATTACCACACAAATAAACACCACACAATAAAACACCGCACGACTAAACAGAACACAAATACAGACCACACAAATAAACACCACACAAATAACACAACACTGTGACACCCATCAGCACACAAATAACACAACACAATAAAACACCACACAAATAACACAACACAATAAAACACCACACAAATAAACACCAGACAAATAAACAATACACAAATAAACACCACACAAATGTACAATAGACAAATAAACATTAGAACAATAAACACCACACAAGTAACACAATGCTGTAACAACCATTACCACACAAATAAACACTACACAATAAAACACCACACAACTAAACACAACACAAATAAAGACCACACAAATAAACACCACACAAATAAACACCACACGATAAAACGCCACACAAATAAACACCACACGAATAAACACCACACATTAAAACGACCCACAAATAACACAACACTGTGACAGCCATCACCACACAAATAAACACCACACGATAAAACACCACACAAATAAACACAACACAATAAAACAACACACAAATAAACATCACACAAATATTACAACGCTGTGACACCCATCACCCCACAAATAAATACCACACAAATAAACACCACACACATAAACACAACACTGTGACACACATCAGCACACAAATAAAACACCACACAAATAACACAACACAATAAAACACCACACAAATAAACACCAGACAAATAAACAATACACAAAAATACACCACACAAATAAACAATACACAAACAAACAATACACAAATAAACACCACACAAATAACACAACACAATAAAACACCACACAAATAAACACCAGACAAATAAACATTAGACAAATAAACACCACACAAATAACACAGTGCTGTGACAACCATTACCACACAAATAAACATTACACAATAAAACACCACACAACTAAACACAACACAAATAAAAACCACACAAATAAACACCAGACAAATAAACAATACACAAATAAACACCACATAAATAAACAATACACAAAAAAACAATACACAAATAAACACCACACAAATTTACAATACACAAATAAACATTAGACAAATAAACACCACACAAATAACACAACGCTGCGACAACCATTACCACAAAAAAAACACTACACAATAAAACACCACACAACTAAACACAACACAAATAAAGACCACACAAATAAACACCACACAAATAAACACCACACAATAAAACGCCACACGAATAACACAACGCTGTGATAACCATCGCCACACAAATAAACACAAAACAACACACAAATAAACACCACACAGATAACACAGCACTGACACACATCAGCACACAAATAACACAACACAAAGCCAAACCAATAAACACCACACAGATAACACAACACTGACACACATCAGCACACAAATAACACAACACAATAAAACACCACACAAATAAACACCACACAGATAACACAACACTGACACACATCAGCACACAAATAACACAACACAATAAAACATCCCACAACTAAACAGAACACAAATACAAACCACACAAATGAACACCACACAAATAACACAACACTGACACACATCAGCACACAAATAACACAACACAATAAAACATTACCCAAATAAACACCACACAGATAACACAACACAATAAAACACCACACAAATAAACACCACACAAATAAACACCACACAGATAACACAACACTGACACACATCAGCACACAAATAACACAACACAATAAAACATTACACTAATACACACCACACAGATAACACAACACAATAAAACACCACACAAATAAACACCACACAATAAAACACCACACAAATAAACACCACACAGATAACACAACACTGACACACATCAGCACACAAATAACAACACACAAATAATCACCACACAGATAACACAACACTGACACACATCAGCACACAAATAACAACACACAAATAATCACCACACAGATAACACAACACTGACACACATCAGCACACAAATAACAACACACAAATAATCACCACACAGATAACACAACACTGACACACATCAGCACACAAATAACAACACACAAATAAACACCACACAGATAACACAACACTGACACACATCAGCACACAAATAACAACACACAAATAAACACCACACAGATAACACAACACTGACACACAAAAGACAGAAGAGGAGCAAGCAGCAGAAATATGTCATGTGTTGTTTTATGATGGACATCTTCTCATTGTTTACCTGCTGAACCAGCAAACACAACCACAACAACACAACAACAACACAACAACATCCTCTAATGAACTCAACCAGCACAAAAATCAACAAATGTTTAAAAACTAATCATCATAAAATGATAATAATAATAATTTGACCAATAGAATACTAAACATGATAACTATGATTTTAATACAAATATTAATAGTTATTTAACTAACTAATGCAATAATGTTGACGACAACAAATAAAGAATAATAAGTAGTGACAGTAAACAAATGAGTAATAAAATATTATTCTTATAATTCTAAGAAGTGTGAAGATGTTTTCCAGTCATGTGACCTAGAAGTTGACCATGTGACCTAGAAGTTGCCCATGTGACCTAGAAGTTGCCCATGTGACCAAGACATTGACCATGTGACCTAGAAGTTGCCCAGGTGACCAAGAAGTTGACCATGTGACCTAGAAGTTGCCCATGTGACCAAGAAGTTGACCATGTGACCTAGAAGTTGACCATGTGACCTAGAAGTTGCCCATGTGACCTAGAAGTTGCCCATGTGACCAAGACATTGACCATGTGACCTAGAAGTTGCCCATGTGACCAAGAAGTTGACCATGTGACCTAGAAGTTGCCCATGTGACCAAGAAGTTGACCATGTGACCTAGAAGTTGCCCATGTGACCAAGAAGTTGACCATGTGACCTAGAAGTTGCCCATGTGACCTAGAAGTTGACCATGTGACCAAGAAGTTGACCATGTGACCTAGAAGTTGACCATGTGACCTAGAAGTTGACCATGTGACCTAGCAGTTGACCATGTGACCTAGAAGTTGACCATGTGACCTAGAAGTTGACCATGTGACCTAGAAGTTGACCATGTGACCTAGAAGTTGACCATGTGACCTAGAAGTTGACCATGTGACCAAGAAGATGACCATGTGACCTAGAAGTTGCCCATGTGACCTAGAAGTTGACCATGTGACCTAGAAGTTGACCATGTGACCTAGAAGTTGACCATGTGACCTAGAAGTTGACCATGTGACCTAGAAGTTGACCATGTGACCTAGAAGTTGACCATGTGACCTAGAAGTTGACCATGTGACCAAGAAGATGACCATGTGACCTAGAAGTTGCCCATGTGACCTAGAAGTTGACCATGTGACCTAGAAGTTGACCATGTGACCTAGAAGTTGACCATGTGACCTAGAAGTTGACCATGTGACCTAGAAGTTGACCATGTGACCAAGAAGATGACCATGTGACCTAGAAGTTGCCCATGTGACCTAGAAGTTGACCATGTGACCTAGAAGTTGCCCATGTGACCACAGGTGCCCGCCAAGCACAGCTACGGCATGCTGTTCTGCTCGTGTCCAGCAGGCGACCAGACGGCGTGCTCAGAGCGGCGCAGACAGACCATCGTGCCCGCCTGCTCCTACGAGGACAAGCACAGAGCAAACTGCTTGGAGCTGCAAGACAACTGCAGGACTAACTACATCTGCAGGTAGAAC
>NC_084549.2:4932500-5012500 GCF_033978685.3 Nerophis lumbriciformis
CCATACCATCACACATGCTGCCTTTTACACTTTCACCCTAGAGCAGTCCGGATGGTTCTTTTCCTCTTTGGTCTGGAGGACACGACGTCCACAGATTCCAAAAAACTATTTGAAATGTGGACTCGTCTACTACTTTGTTGCAGATCACGTCTGGCTGACTTCTTCGCCAACTGCCAGCCTGAACCACGATCACTTTCGGGCTGTCTGAGGGAGAACTATGCAGACTGTCTGTTGGCCTACTCGGGTCTGATTGGTGAGTGTGTGTTCAACCTGGCCTGACCACTGACATGAGGTTTGTCCAACATGAGAAAGACACTGACATGAGGTTTGTCCATCATGAGAGAGACACTGACATGAGGTTTGTCCGTCATGAGAAAGACACTGACATGAGGTTTGTCCAACATGAGAAAGACACTGACATGAGGTTTGTCCATCATGAGAGAGACACTGACATGAGGTTTGTCCAACATGAGAAAGACACTGACATGAAGTTTGTTCATCATGAGAGAGACACTGACATGAGGTGTGTCCATCATGAGACACTGACATGAGGTTTGTCCATCATGAGAGAGACACTGACATGAGGTTTGTCCATCATGAGAAAGACACTGACATGAGGTTTGTCCATCATGAGACACTGACATGAGGTTTGTCCATCATGAGAGAGACACTGACATGAGGTTTGTCCATCATGAGAGTGACAGTGACATAAGGTTTGTCCATCATGAGAGAGACACTGACATGAGGTTTGTCCATCATTAGAGAGACAATGACATGAGGTGTGTCCATTATGAGAGACACTGACATGAGGTTTGTCCATCATGAGAAAGACAGTGACATGAGGTTTATCCATCATGAGAAAGACACTGACATGAGGTTTGTCCATCATGAGAAAGACAGTGACAAGAGGTTTGTCCATCATGAGAGAGACACTGACATGAGGTGTGTCCATCATGCAAGAGACTCTGATTTGAGGTTTGTCCATCATGAGAAAGACACTGACATGAGGTTTGTCTATCATGAGAAAGACACTGACATGAGGTTTGTCCGTCATGAGAGAGACACTGACATGAGGTGTGTCCATCATGAGACACTGACATGAGGTTTGTCCATCATGAGAGAGACACTGACATGAGGTTTGTCCAACATGAGAAAGACACTGACATGAGGTTTGTCCATCATGAGAAAGACACTGACATGAGGTTTGTCCGTCATGAGAAAGACACTGACATGAGGTTTGTCCAACATGAGAAAGACACTGACATGAGGTTTGTCCATAATGAGAGAGACACTGACATGAGGTGTGTCCATCATGAGAGAGACACTGACATGAGGTGTGTCCATCATGAGACACTGACATGAGGTTTGTCCATCATGAGAGAGACACTGACATGAGGTTTGTCCAACATGAGAAAGACACTGACATGAGGTTTGTCCATCATGAGAAGGACACTGATATGAGGTTTGTCCGTCATGAGAGAGACACTGACATGAGGTGTGTCCATCATGAGACACTGACATGAGGTTTGTCCATTATGAGAGAGACACTGACATGAAGTTTGTCCAACATGAGAAAGACACTGACATGAGGATTGTCCGTCATGAGAGAGACACTGACATGAGGTTTGTCCATCATGAGAAAGACACTGACATGAGGTGGGTCCATCACACGAGAGACACTGACATGAGGTTTGTCCATCATGAGAGAGACACTGATATGAGGTGTGTCCAACATGAGAAAGACAGTGACATGAGGTGTGTCCAACATGAGAAAGACACTGACATGAGGTGTGTCCAACATGAGAAAGACACTGACATAAGGTGTGTCCATCATGAGAGAGACACTGACATGAGGTTTGTCCATCATGAGAAAGACACTGACATGAGGTTTGTCCATCACACGAGAGACACTGACATGAGGTTTGTCCATCATGAGAGAGACACTGATATGAGGTGTGTCCAACATGAGTAAGACACTGACATGAGGTGTGTCCATCATGAGAAAGACACTGACATGAGGTTTATCCATCATGAGAGAGACACCAACATGAGGTTTGTTCAGCATGAGAGAGACACTGACATGAGGTTTGTCCGACACGAGAGACACTGACATGAGGTTTTTCCATCATGAGAGAGACACTGACATGAGGTTTGTTCATCATGAGAGAGACACTGACATGAAGTGTGTCCATCATGAGAAAGACAGTGACATGAGGTTTGTCCATCATGAGAGAGACACTGACATGATGTTTTTCCATCATGAGAAAGACACTGACATGAGGTTTTTCTCCTCATGAGAAAGACACTGACATGAGGTTTGTCCATCATAAGAAAGACACTGTCATGAGTTTTGTCCATCATGAGAGAGACACTGACATGAGGTTTGTCCATCATGAGAAAGACACTGACATGAGGTTTGTCTATCATGAGAAAGACAGTGACAAGAGGTTTGTCCATCATGATAAAGACACTGACATGAGGTTTGTCCATCATGAGAAAGACAGTGACAAGAGGTTTGTCCATCATGAGAAAGACACTGACATGAGGTTTGTCCATCATGAGAAAGACAGTGACATGAGGTTTGTCCATCATGAGAGAGACACCGACATTAGATTTGTCCATCATGAGAGAGACACTGACATGAGGTTTGTCCATCCTGAGAAAGACACTGACATGAGGTGTGTCCATCATGCAGGAGACTCTGCTTTGAGGTTTGTCCATCATGAGAAATACACTGACATGAGGTTTGTCCATCATGAGAAAGACAGTGACATGAGGTTTGTCCATCATGATAAAGACAGTGACAAGAGGTTTGTCCATCATGAGAAAGACACTGACATGAAGTTTGCCCATCATGATAAAGACACTGACATGAGGTTTGTCCATCATGAGAAAGACAGTGACAAGAGGTTTGTCCATCATGAGAAAGACACTGACATGAGGTTTGTCCATCATGAGAAAGACAGTGACATGAGGTTTGTCCATCATGAGAGAGACACCGACATTAGATTTGTCCATCATGAGAGGGACACTGACATGAGGTTTGTCCATCATGAGAGACACTGACATGAAGTTTGTCCATCATGAGAGAGACACTGGCATGAGGTTTGTCCGTCATGAGAGACACTGACATGAGGTTTGTCCATCCTGAGAAAGACACTGACATGAGGTTTGTCCATCATGAGAGAGACACTGACATGAGGTGTGTCCATCATGCAAGAGACTCTGATTTGAGGTTTGTCCATCATGAGAAAGACACTGACATGAGGTTTTTCCCCTCATGAGAAAGACACTGACATGAGATATGTCCCCTCATGAGAAAGACACTGACATGAAGTTTGTCCCCTCATGAGAAAGACACTGACATGAGGTGTGTCCATCATGAGAAAGACAGTGACCTCAGGTGTGTTCATCATGAGAAAGACACTGACATGAGGTGTGTCCCCTCATGAGAAAGACACTGATGTAAGGTGTGTCCCCTCATGAGAAAGACACTGACATGAGGTGTGTCCCTCACAGGCACGGTGATGACTCCAAACTTTGTGCGTTCAGCCAAGATCAGCGTTTCTCCTTACTGCGACTGCAGCAAGAGCGGCAACAACAAGGAGGACTGTGACAAGCTCACCACCTTCTTCACCGACAACACGTGTCTCCGTAAGATCTTCTCCACTTCTTCTCATGCACGCCCACAAACATTCTCATATTTTACATCAGATGTCATGTTTTCCTGTCACGCAAGCATTGAACGCACCTTCTGCTCCGCTGGAGCCTCGGTGTTCCTCCACAGCAGCAGGTGGCGCCAGAGGTCATTGTGTTAATGACCTCTAAGTAAACGAAAGATCGGGATTGCTCCTTGTGTTTGGCTCCTGGGTTTTGTCATATCAAGTACATATGGAACTATTGGGCTCATTATACACGACAAAACAGGTGGAAACTTGGAAAAGAAGGACGGTTAGGTGAGCGTTGCTTGCGGCATGACCCCAGGCATAGCAGGCGGAATGCAGGTTAAACTAATTTAATTGCCACAGGACGCAGGGAACAAACAATACAGCACACTAATCGAGGGACGGATTCCAGAAGTCCCCAGAGAGGCCAACAGACGACAGGGCTGGGATGGAGGGAGCTTGATGAGTGGCTGAAAACGCTTCAATGTGGCCATCAGTGCCAAAATCTTGTCAAGCCGCTGGGCCATAGAAATCTCTGCGGGGTCACTCACTAGCTGGATCATTTCTGTCACGGTTAGGTGAGCGTTGCTTGCGGCATGACCCCAAGGATGCGGAGAATAGCAGGCGGAATGCAGGTTAAACTAATTTAATTGTCACAGGACGCAGGGAACAAACAGTACAGCACACTAATCGAGGGACGGATTCCAGAAGTCCCCAGAGAGACCAACAGACGACAGAGCTGGGTGGGAGGAAGCTTGATGAGTGGCTGAAAACACTTCAATGTGGCCATCAGTGCCAACATCTTGTCAAGCCGCTGGGCCATAGAAATCTCTGCGGGGTCACTCACTAGCTGGATCATTTCTGTCACGGTTAGGTGAGCGTTGCTTGCAGTGTGACCCCAAGGATGCGGAGAATAGCAGGCGGAATGCAGGTTAAACTAATTTAATTGTCACAGGACGCAGGTAACAAACAATACAGCACACCAAGCGAGGGACGGATTCCAGAAGTCCCCAGAGAGGCCAACAGACGACAGGGCTGGGATGGAGGGAGCTTGATGAGTGGCTGAAAAGGCTTCAATGTGGCCATCAGTGCCAACATCTTGTCAAGCCGCTGGGCCATAGAAATCTCCGCGGGGTCACTCACTGGCTGGATCACTTCTGTCACGGTTAGGTGAGCGTTACTTGCAGTGTGACCCCAAGGATGCGGAGAATAGCAGGCGGAATGCAGTTAAAACTAATTTAATTGTCACAGGACGCAGGGAACAAACAGTACAGCACACTAATCGAGGGACGGATTCCAGAAGTCCCCAGAGAGGCCAACAGACGACAGGGCTGGGATGGAGGGAGCTTGATGAGTGGCTGAAAAGGCTTCAATGTGGCCATCAGTGCCAACATCTTGTCAAGCCGCTGGGCCATAGAAATCTCCGCGGGGTCACTCACTGGCTAGATCACTTCTGTCACGGTTAGGTGAGCGTTGCTTGCGGCATGACCCCAAGGATGCGGAGAATAGCAGGCGGAATGCAGGTTAAACTAATTTAATTGTCACAGGACGCAGGGAACAAACAGTACAGCACACTAATCGAGGGATGGATTCCAGAAGTCCCCAGAGAGGCCAACAGACGACAGGGCTGGGATGGAGGGAGCTTGATGAGTGGCTGAAAACGCTTCAATGTGGCCATCAGTGCCAAAATCTTGTCAAGCCGCTGGGCCATAGAAATCTCTGCGGGGTCATGCACTGGCTGGATCACTTCTGTCACGGTTAGGTGAGCGTTACTTGCAGTGTGACCCCAAGGATGCGGAGAATAGAAGGCGGAATGCAGTTGAAACTAATTTAATTGTCACAGGACGCAGGAAACAAACAGTACAGCACACTAATCGAGGGACGGATTCCAGAAGTCCCCAGAGAGGCCAACAGACGACAGGGCTGGGATGGAGGGAGCTTGATGAGTGGCTGAAAACGCTTCAATGTGGCCATCAGGGCCAACATCTTGTCATGCCGCTGGGCCATAGAAATCTCCGCGGGGTCACTCACTGGCTGGATCACTTCTGTCACGGTTAGGTGAGCGTTACTTGCAGTGTGACCCCAAGGATGCGGAGAATAGAAGGCGGAATGCAGGTTAAACTAATTTAATTGTCACAGGACGCAGGGAACAAACAATACAGCACACCAAGCGAGGGACGGATTCCAGAAGTCCCCAGAGAGGCCAACAGACGACAGGGCTGGGTGTGAGGGAGCTTGATGAGTGGCTGAAAAAGCTTCAATTAGGCCATGTGTACCAACATCTTGTCAAGCCGATAGGCCATAGAAATCTCTGCGGGGTCACTCACTGGCTGGTTCACTTCTGTCACGGTTAGGTGAGCGTTGCTTGCAGTGTGACCCCAAGGATGCAAAGAATAGCAGACGGAATGAAGGTTAAACTAATGTAATTGTCACAGGACGCAGGGAACAAACAATACAGCACACCAATCGAGGGACGGATTCCAGAAGTCCCCAGAGAGGCCAACAGACGACAGAGCAGGATGGGAGGGAGCTTGATTGGCTGAAAACGCTTCGATGTGGCCATCAGTGCCAACATCTTGTCAAGCCGCTGGGCCATAGAAATCTCCGCGGTGTCACTCACTGACTGGATCATTTCTGTCACGGTTAGGTGAGCGTTGCTTGCAGTGTGACCCCAAGGATGCGGAGAATAGAAGGCGGAATGCAGGTTAAACTAATTTAATTGTCACAGGACGCAGGGAACAAACAGTACAGCACACTAATCGAGGGACGGATTCCAGAAGTCCCCAGAGAGGCCAACAGACGACAGGGCTGGGATGGAGGGAGCTTGATGAGTGGCTGAAAACGCTTCAATGTGGCCATCAGTGCCAAAATCTTGTCAAGCCGCTGGGCCAGAGAAATCTCCGCGGGGTCACTCACTGGCTGGATCACTTCTGTCACGGTTAGGTGAGCGTTGCTTGCAGTGTGACCCCAAGGTTGCGGAGAATAGAAGGCGGAAGGCAGTTTAAACTAATTTAATTGTCACAGGACGCAGGGAACAAACAGTACAGCACACTAATCGAGGGACGGATTCCAGAAGTCCCCAGAGAGGCCAACAGACGACAGGGCTGGGATGGAGGGAGCTTGATGAGTGGCTGAAAACGCTTCAATGTGGCCATCAGTGCCCACATCTTGTCAAGCCGCTGGGCCATAGAAATCTCCGCGGGGTCACTCACTGGCTAGATCACTTCTGTCACGGTTAGGTGAGCGTTGCTTGCGGCATGACCCCAAGGATGCGGAGAATAGCAGGCGGAATGCAGGTTAAACTAATTTAATTGTCACAGGACGCAGGGAAGAAACAGTACAGCACACTAATCGAGGGACGGATTCCAGAAGTCCCCAGAGAGGCCAACAGACGACAGGGCTGGGATGGAGGGAGCTTGATGAGTGGCTGAAAACGCTTCAATGTGGCCATCAGTGCCAAAATCTTGTCAAGCCGCTGGGCCAGAGAAATCTCCGCGGGGTCACTCACTGGCTGGATCACTTCTGTCACGGTTAGGTGAGCGTTACTTGCAGTGTGACCCCAAGGATGCGGAGAATAGCGGGCGGAATGCAGTTGAAACTAATTTAATTGTCACAGGACGCAGGGAACAAACAGTACAGCACACTAATCGAGGGATGGATTCCAGAAGTCCCCAGAGAGGCCAACAGACGACAGAGCTGGGTGGGAGGAAGCTTGATGAGTGGCTGAAAACGCTTCAATGTGGCCATCAGTGCCAAAATCTTGTCAAGCCGCTGGGCCAGAGAAATCTCCGCGGGGTCACTCATTGGCTGGATCACTTCTGTCACGGTTAGGTGAGCGTTACTTGCAGTGTGACCCCAAGGATGCGGAGAATAGCAGGCAGAATGTAGGTTAAACTAATTTAATTGTCACCGGGAACAAACAGTGCAGCACACCAACAACAGTCTACAAAGTAAAATGATCTAGCCCTGAAGGAGGGACCCAGGTGGGACTAAATAGAACTAATTGTGTTCTGACAGCACATGGAACAGATTGGAAGGTGCTTTAAAATACAAAAAACAAACAGGAAATACTGACAAAAAAAGATCACCAAGGCGGGAAGTGATTCTAAACACAAGTAGAAACTACAAACACAAACATGGCTAAACGTTAGTAGCAACCCTCACAGGAGGTCTACAACTTCTTTGTGTGGGGCTAGGTCAAGGACATCGGTATCAAGACTCTACCGGATAAATATGCATCGTTTTGTAAGGGTAAGGTTGCATTCCATGATTTAGCTTCCTGTCTTCTGCCATGTTTGTTGTTGTTGTTGCTGTTGTTGTTGTTGCACGCGTCGTTTACGAGTAGCGTGTTGTTATCAAAATATAACTATAGATGTCAACATTGTGTATGTGCTGAAATATTTGTTTATGATTTTTTATCAAAACATATAACTATAAATGTCAACATTGTGTATGTGCTGAAATATTCATTTATCATTGTTTATCAAAATATATTTCTAGACATGCTAAACATAAACACACAACAGTTTCAGGTTTTATAAATCACATTGTGAGCACTAAATTATTATCTTTGCGTCTCCTCGTTCCATACTCATGAAGACTAACACAATAAATAACTTATGAACTAGTTTGATCATTTAAAGAGACACAATCCTCTGCTCACGAACTTAGTAGATCTTCTTTGTGTGCAACATGTTTTAATACACACAAACCTTTAATAGATCAAAACTAAATGTTAGTTCTTGGAGTAAATCAGAATCAGAATCCGCTTTATTGTTTAACACACAAGGAATTTGACTTGGTATAGACTGTGCTCAATCAATCAATCAATCAATCAATCAATCAATCAATCAATCAATCAATCAAAGTGTATTCATATAGCACTTAATCACAATTGTCTCAAAGGGCTGCACAAGCCACAACGACATCCTCGGCTCGATAAGATAAAACTAAACCCAATGGGAACAATAAGAAACACTGGGAGCAGAAAAGAGAGATGGCAGATCAACTGGTCTAAAAAGGGGTCCGTTTAAAAGCTAGGGTGTATAAATGAGTTTTAAGATGGGGACTTAAATGCTTCTACTGTTGTAGCATCTCTGACTGTTACCGGTAGAACATTCCAGAGTACTGGAGCCCCAATAGAACACGCTCTAAAGCCTGCAGACTTTTTTGGGGGGGGCTCTAGGAATCACTAATATCTCTTGTTTAATGCAAGACCCAAATAATAACCTGCTCAGTGGCTTAGTGGTTAGAGTGTCCGCCCTGAGATGGGTAGGTTGTGAGTTCAAACCCATGTTAAAACAGAAAATAAGCAGATATTAAAAGTAAATGAACAAGTGGATTAATAATCAATTTTTACAGTTTGTCCCTCATAATGTTGACACAATAATAGGTGTATAAATGACACAATATGTTACTGCATACGTCAGCAGACTAATTAGGAGTCTTTGTTTGTTTACTTACTCCTAAAAGACAAGTTGTCTAGTATGTGTCAGGTTCAAACACTGATGACATCTATTAAACAGACAAGAAGCAAGGAATCATGCAGAGACAGAGTTCAATTTCGCTCAATGCGGAGAGACGTATTGGGCTGTACACTCAGTTACAGTTCCAACCTACGCTCTGAGGCACAGCCCGCGTGCTCCCCTATTTATTCGGGAGGTCCCTGGTTACATCACTGAGGCTGCTTCTTAAGGAACGGGGGGGTAATTTCAGCAGCCCCAGTTAGACACGATATATCCATCTATCCATCCATTTTCTACCGCTTATTTTCTTCGGGGTCGCGGGGGGCGCTGGAGCCTATCTCAGCTACAATTGGGCGGAAGGCGGGGTACACCCTGGACAAGTCGCCACCTCATCGCAGGGCCAACACAGATAGACAGACAACATTCACACACTAGGGCATATTTAGTGTTGCCAATCAACCTATCCCCAGGTAAATGACTTTAGAGGTGGGAGGAAGCCGAAGTACCCGGAGGGAACCCACGCAGTCACAGGGAGAACATGCAAACTCCACACAGAAAGATCCAGAGGCCGGGATTGAACTCACGACTACTCAGGACCTTCGTATTGTGAGGCAGACGCACTAACCCCTCTATATGATTATTCAGAAATGGAAATATGCTGACACTCGTGATATCGCCCTGTCTCTGCTTTGTCTGCGTCAAGGTATTCGATGTTCGCCCTTGGCAGTCAGCAGGCCGGGTCTGGACACAAACACTGACACGAGACGACTCGCAATCCAAGATTGCGAGTTGTCCCTTTGCACGGATAGAAAAGTACAACTTCGGCACAATTGATAATAACTATAGCAACGGCCTTTAAGCATAAGAGTATTGCGATAACTTATACATAATTATTCTAAAAGTATGTTCACTATTTTATTTAAGGACTAAATTACAATAATAAACATATATTTAATGTACCCTAAGAGTTTTTGTTAAAATAAAGCCAATAATTACATTTTTGTGGTCCCCTTTATTTAGAAAATTATCGAAATACATTTTGGCACCATACTGTGATGAGGTGGCGACTTGTCCAGGGTGTACCCCGCCTCCCGCCCGATTGTAGCTGAGATTAACTCCAGCGCCCCCCGCGACCCCAAAGAGAATAAGCGGTAGGAAATGGATGGATGGATGGATTTTGGCACCAAAATACTGGTATCGGGACAATCCTAGTCCGGGGCGACCTATAGTCCGGAATACACATTTTTACAGTTTAGTTGCTGTTCTGCAGGCCAGGGCTGAGCAGTCTGGTTGTCATGGCAACAGGTTGTGGAGTCAGGTTAACTGGGTACCCAACATGTCCGCTGTTCTGTCCTGTGCACGACATGGAGGACCAACATGCTCGGACTTTTCATTACTTCTGTCTTTATTTATTCCATTCTTTGTCTCGGCTGCTCGCTGCCAACCTACACACGCACACGCACACACACACACACACACACACACACACGCACTTGCACACACTCACGTACAGAGTCTGCTCTCATTAAGCCGACTCAGCAGTAACGGGAGCCGACAGGCGGGATCGCGACATCGTGCGGCCGCAGGGTTGTCTCTGGAAGGCAAGGGAAAAGAAAGTCCATAAAAGGAAAATGAAAGATTGTCTTGTTTTGATCGTACCAACGGTTTGATTGAAGGTGTGTCAGAGGACGACAAAACAAAAAAAAGACACAAAAGACAAAAAGACATCAAGCGGTCACAGGAGCCAAATACTTTCTTGTTTTCCACCTCTTGGAGCTTGGAGCCAGGATATTGTTATTCATATTTATGTTTATGACGTCTTGGTCCCCGAGGAAGTCAACTTCTCATCTTGGTGGAACATCTTTCCAGCTCAGGGCGGAATATCACAGATGTTTGATTTGCTCACGTTTATGAAATGTTGGCACTGGAGGTCATTTTCCTTGCTTCCTGTAATCTTATTCAGGAATATAACTTATCATTTGACGATGATACAGTATACATTACAGCTTAGTACTGTACAATGATATACAGTAATATAACTTCATCCATCCATCCATCTTCTTCCGCTTATCCGAGGTCGTGTCGCGGGGGCAGCAGCTTAAGCAGGGAAGCCCAGACTTCCCTCTCCCCAGCCACTTTGTCCAGCTCCTCCCGGGGGATCCCGAGGCGTTCCCAGGCCAGCCGGGAGACATAGTCTTCCCAGCGTGTCCTGGGTCTTCCCCGTGGCCTCCTACCGGTCG
Source organism: Nerophis lumbriciformis (assembly GCF_033978685.3). Lineage (NCBI taxonomy): Eukaryota > Metazoa > Chordata > Actinopteri > Syngnathiformes > Syngnathidae > Nerophis > Nerophis lumbriciformis. The sequence goes on from NC_084549.2 coordinate 4,943,871, forward strand.
GACGTGCCCGAAACACCTTCCTAGGGAGGCGTTCGGGTGGCATCCTGACCAGATGCCTGAACCACCTCATCTGGCTCCTCTCGATGTGGAGGAGCAGCGGCTTTACTTTGAGTTCCTCCCGAATGACAGAGCTTCTCACCCTATCTCTAAGGGAGAGCCCCGCCACTCGGCGGAGGAAACTCATTTCGGCCGCTTGTACCCGTGATCTTGTCCTTTCGGTCATGACCCAAAGCTCATGACCATAGGTGATGATGGGAACGTAGATCGACCGGTAAATCGAGAGCTTTGCCTTCCGGTTCAGCTCCTTCTTCACCACAACGGATCGATACAGCGTCCGCATTACTGAATACGCCGCACCGATCCGCCTGTCGATCTCACGATCCACTCTTCCCCCACTCGTGAACAAGACTCCGAGGTACTTGAACTCCTCCACTTGGGGCAAGATCTCCTCCCCAACCCGGAGATGGCACTCCACCCTTTTCCGGGAGAGAACCATGGACTCGGACTTGGAGGTGCTGATTCCCATCTCAGTAACTTCTTCTTCTAAATTATGATTATGTTATACTATGGCTTGGTTAGTTAGTCGGCATCCTTCCGTCTCGGGAGACCATGGGGTAGATCCAAAAATCTGGGGTGGTCTCACTGGGATGGTCCCTCCCACGGACGGAGATGGCCCCTGGCACCTGTTTCCTTCGCCAATCGGATGGGCTTAGAACCGGTATCTGCTGGAGTGACCTCTCCAGTGGATCTACATGGCCTGGGCATGGAACTATGGAGGGCAAGCTGTTGTCCAGGCAGCAAGCCCCCCCTCTCCGTATGGCCGGTGGATCCAAGGGAGTGACGAATGTCGATACCAGCGACGCCGCAGGAGTTGCCGGAATGACGCTACAACATCAAACCGCCTTCAGGACTCCGGCTCCTGATTTTCTGTCGGGGTTTTACTCCCTTAGCCTTACCCTCAAGTGGGTTGACCGCAAGGCAGCGGTAGTTTTGAGATTGGAGATTTCCTTCTCCTAGATGGGCTGCCTTACCAGATTTACGAGCCCCATCTGCCGGAATGCGGCAGGTAGCACGGGGGTACATCTTACCCGTGGCGGTATAAGCCCGACCTGACTATGGCTTAGTACTCTATAATAATATACAATAATATAACTCAGTGCTGTATGATTATATACATACAGTCATTTGGTTTATTACTGTATGATGATACAGTGTACATTATAACTTAGTACTCTATAATCATATACAATAATATAACTTGATATTTTATATTTAAATACAGTAATATAGCTTAATACTTGATGATTATACAAAACCCAAAACCAGTGAAGTTGGCACGAGTGTCTCAAAGGGCTGCACAAGCCACAACGACATCCTCGGCTCAGATCCCACATCAGGGCAAGGAAAAACTCAACCCAATGGGATGACAATGAGAAACCTTGGAGGTGACCGCAGATGTGGGGGAACATCTTAAAGATTGGAGTTTGGAATGCAAGAATATGAGGAACATCTTAAAGATTGGACTTTGGAATGCAAGAATATGAGGAACATCTTAAAGATTGGACTTTGGAATGCAAGAATATGAAGAATATCTTAAGGATTGGAGTTTGGAATGCAAGAGTATGAGGAACATCTTAAAGATTAACGTTTGGAATGCAAGAATATGAGGAACATCTTAAAGATTGGACTTTGGAATGCAAGATTATGAGAAACATTTTAAAGATTTGAGTTTGGAATGCAAGAATATGAGGAACATCCTAAAGATTGGAGTTTAGAATACAAGAATATGAAGAACATCTTAAAGATTGGAGTTTGGAATGCAAGAATATGAAGAATATATTTTAAAGATTGGAGTTTGGAATGCAAGAATATGAAGAACATCTTAAAGATTGGAGTTTGGAATGCAAGAATATGAGGAACATCCTGAAGATTGGAGTTTAGAATGCACGAATATGAGGAACATCTTAAAGATTGTTGCATGGAATGCAAGAATATGAGGAACATCTTAAAGATTGGAGCTTGGAATGCAAGAATATGAAGAACATATTTTAAAGATTGGAGTTTAGAATGAAAGAATATGAAGAACATCTTAAAGATTGGTGTTTGGAATGCAAGAATATGAGGAACATCTTAAAGATTGGAGCTTGGAATGCAAGAATATGAGGAACATCTTAAAGATTGGACTTTGGAATGCAAGAATATGCGGTATATCTTAAAGATTGGACTTAGTGATTCCCAGAGCCCAAAAAAAGTCTGCGGGCTATAGAGCGTTTTCTATTCGGGCTCCAGTACTATGGAATGCCCTCCCGGTAACAATTAGAGATGCTACCTCAGTAGAAGCATTTAAGTCCCATCTTAAAACTCATTTGTATACTCTAGCCTTTAAATAGCCCCCCTGTTAGACCAGTTGATCTGCCGTTTCTTTTCTTTTCTCCTCTGCTCCCCTTTTCCTTGAGGGGGGGGGCACAGGTCCGGTGGCCATGGATGAAGTGCTGGCTGTCCAGAGTCGGGACCCGGGGTGGACCGCTCGCCTGTGCATCGGCTGGGAACATCTCTGCGCTGCTGACCCGTCTCCGCTCGGGATGGTGTCCTGCTGGCCCCACTATGGACTGGACTCTTACTATTATGTTGGATCCACTATGGACTGGACTCTCACAATATTATGTCAGACCCACTCGACATCCATTGCTTTCGGTCTCCCCTAGAGGGGGGGGGGGGGTTACCCACATATGCGGTCCTCTCCAAGGTTTCTCATAGTCATTCACATCGACGTCCCACTGGGGTGAGTTTTTCCTTGCCCTTATGTGGGCTTTGTACCGAGGATGTCGTTGTGGCTTGTGCAGCCCTTTGAGACACTTGTGATTTAGGGCTATATAAATAAAGATTGATTGATTGATTGATTGATTGACTTTGGAATGCAAGAATATGCGGGACATCCTAAAGATCGAAGCTTGTAATGCAAGAATATGAGGAACATCTTAAGGATTGGAGTTTGGAATGCAATAATATGAGGAACATCTTAAAGATTGGAGTTTGGAATGCAAGAATATGAAGAACATCTTAAAGATTGGAGTTTGGAATGTAAGAATATGAGGAACATCCTGAAGATTGGAGTTTGGAATGCACGAATATGAAGAACATCTTAAAGATTGGAGTTTGAAATGCAAGAATATGAGGAACATCCTGAAGATTGGAGTTTGGAATGCAAGAATATGAGGAACATCTTAAAGATTGTTGCATGGAATGCAAGAATATGAGGAACATCTTAAAGATTGGAGCTTGGAATGCAAGAATATGAAGAACATATTTTAAAGATTGGAGTTTGGAATGCAAGAATATGAAGAACATCTTAAAGATTGGAGTTTGGAATGCAATAATTTGAGGAACATCTTAAAGATTGGAGTTTGGAATGCAAGAATATGAGGAACATCTTAAAGATTGGAGTTTGGAATGCAAGAATATGAAGAACATCTTAAAGATTGGAGTTTGGAATGCAAGAATATGAAGAACATCCTAAAGATTGGAGTTTAGAATGCACGAATATGAAGAACATCTTAAAGATTGGAGTTTGGAGTGCAAGAATATGAAGAACATCTTAAAGATTGGAGTTTGGAATGCAAGAATATGAGGAACATCTTAAAGATTGGAGTTTGGAATGCAAGAATATGAGGAACATCTTAAAGATTGTTGCATGGAATGCAAGAATATGAGGAACATCTTAAAGATTGGAGCTTGGAATGCAAGAATATGAAGAACATATTTTAAAGATTGGAGTTTGGAATGCAAGAATATGAAGAACATCTTAAAGATTGGAGTTTGGAATGCAATAATTTGAGGAACATCTTAAAGATTGGAGTTTGGAATGCAAGAATATGAGGAACATCTTAAAGATTGGAGTTTGGAATGCAAGAATATGAAGAACATCTTAAAGATTGGAGTTTGGAATGCAAGAATATGAAGAACATCCTAAAGATTGGAGTTTAGAATGCACGAATATGAAGAACATCTTAAAGATTGGAGTTTGGAGTGCAAGAATATGAAGAACATCTTAAAGATTGGAGTTTGGAATGCAAGAATATGAGGAACATCTTAAAGATTGGACTTTGGAATGCAAGAATATGCGGGACATCCTAAAGATCGAAGCTTGTAATGCAAGAATATGAGGAACATCTTAAGGATTGGAGTTTGGAATGCAAGAATATGAGGAACATCTTAAAGATTGGAGTTTGGAATGCAAGAATATGAAGACCATCTTAAAGATTGGAGTTTGGAATGCAAGAATATGAGGAACATCTTAAAGATTGGAGTTTGGAATGCAAGAATATGAAGAACATCTTAAAGATTGGAGTTTGCAATGCAAGAATATGAAGAACATCTTAAAGATTGGAGTTTGGAATGCAAGAATATGAAGAACATCTTAAAGATTGTTGCATGGAATGCAAGAATATGAGGAACATCTTAAAGATTGGAGCTTGGAATGCAAGAATATGAAGAACATCTTAAAGATTGGACTTTGGAATGCAAGAATTTGAGGAACATCTTAAAGATTGGACTTTGGAATGCAAGAATATGAGGAACATCTTAAAGATTGGACTTTGGAATGCAAGAATATGCGGTATATCTTAAAGATTGGACTTTGGAATGCAAGAATATGCGGGACATCCTAAAGATCGAAGCTTGTAATGCAAGAATATGAGGAACATCTTAAGGATTGGAGTTTGGAATGCAAGAATATGAGGAACATCTTAAAGATTGGAGTTTGGAATGCAAGAATATGAAGAACATCTTAAAGATTGGAGTTTGGAATGCAAGAATATGAGGAACATCTTAAAGATTGGAGCTTGGAATGCAAGAATATGAAGAACATCTTAAAGATTGGAGTTTGGAATGCAAGAATATGAGAAACATCTTAAAGATTGGAGTTTGGAATGCAAGAATATGAAGAACATCTTAAGGATTGGAGTTTGGAATGCAAGAATATGAGGAACATCTTAAAGATTGGAGTTTGGAATGCAAGAATATGAAGAACATCTTAAAGATTGGAGTTTGGAATGCAAGAATATGAAGAACATCTTAAAAATTGGAGTTTGGAATGCAAGAATATGAGGAACATCTTAAAGATTGGAGTTTGGAATGCAAGAATATGAAGAACATCTTAAAGATTGGAGTTTGGAATGCAATAATTTGAGGAAAATCTTAAAGATTGGAGTTTGGAATGCAAGAATATGAAGAAAGAAAAGTGAAATGTAGTCAAGGAAAAATTAGATGAAATATGAAATAGCGGAAATTAGAGAATTAAGTCACCAAGGTGATGAGTATTTGATGGACTACTCAGGTAATCATAATTGGCTTAGATGTTAGAGCATTCAGAAACTCGAGGGTTCCTGGTGTGAATCCAGCATCTCATCCTAGTCACAGCCCTTGTGTCCTTGGGCAAGACCCTTCACCCACAATCCTGTGGTACTGGATTTACTTTTTTTAATCATTTTATTGTGTTTGGTGTACACTGCATCCAAACGTCAATACACTGTTTCACCTTCTGGGGCACTGGAATTATTCTTGTATCATTTTATTTTGTGTGGTGTACACTACATCCAAACTTCAACACACTGTTTCACCTTCTAGGGTCTCTGGACTTATTCCAGCCTTTGTGGCGTGTAATAAGAACACAAGTATTTAAGTGGATGGAATAATACGAGTTCAGTGAGTTTTAACAGGAATCACATTTAGTGTGCGTCTTGGATGAAGGCAGTGACCGACTTCGGCGGAGGGGAGAATGTTGCACAGGCAGGGTTACACACTTGTTATTACTTCAACACGTGAGAGAGTAGGACCTTAATGAGCAAACAGTACAACACAAAACAGCAACATATACACAACATGAGATCAGGAGTGATGTAATGTCAACATGTTGTGTTGCCTGCAGGTAATGCCATCCAGGCTTTCGGGAATGGGACAGATATCGGGGTGCGGCCACCCGTGTCACCTGCCCAGACCACCAGTGCCATCACGTCGCCGTACCAACGCAACCGCCAACGCAACAACATCGACAATCACATCAACACAGACACTGGAATATACCACTTCTGTGGAAGTTTACAGGTGCAGCGCACACACACACACACACACACACACACACACACACACACATACACAAGCGCGCACACACACCCATACACACGCACACAGTTTGCAGGCCTCAGGGCTTCTTCTCATGAGTAAATAATGAGTAAATGTTTCCATGGGCTGTGTATGGAAATATTAAAATATTCCTCATGCTAATGTGACTTTTGGGAGCATCCAGGTATTAGACAGAACCCAAACAGGAATGCATTTGATCAGAGTTGATGTCTTTTTGAATTGTAAATACCAAACATTAGAATTATTATAATCATATTTACTTTATAGCCCAGTAAAGGTTAAAGCTTCATCTTTGATTTAAAGCTTCAGAGCCCCAAACAACTACTCCTACTCCAACCAATACTATTATTGAACTACTAATACTACTACTAGTAAGAATGCTGGGTCTTCATGTGACAATGAAGACCAATCGGCCACAGCTGCTCCAAGGGAAGGAACCCAAAGTGGAACTCTGTTTCCTTCTTTGACTGAATGGCGATTGCTCTGTTGGATTCAAGATCCTGCCTGCCTTGTGCACACTGGTGCCTCCAGAGCTCTGTTGCTTCCAAAGAGTTCACAGTGAAGTTGCACTTCTTAAGGTTTTCCTTCAGGGTGTATTTATACCTTTAGGGGGGTATTCCCTGACCATGGTGCCCCTGCTTCAACTGTCCATATAGTAGCATCTGTGGAATCCTGTCAACTTCCATGTGGATACTATGTCCTGTCCATCTCAGTTGGCACACTCGATGCTGGAGAGGCCACACTTTTCCAGAACCTGGAGGTTAGACACTTGATTTTGCTGATCTTCCGCAGACAAGGCTGGTAAAACTGCTCGAGCAGTTTGATGTTCCGGCGGTAGGTGGTCCCTGTCTCGCAATAGAGAAGTACGCTCAGGACCACAGCTATGTACACGACAGTATTGGTGGAGAACGGATGCCGTAGATTCGCTAGAGTCTCTTTATCAGTCAGCAAAGGCTGTGCTTGCTTTTCCAATGCGCTGCATCATCTCAGCGTTCAGGGATCAGGGAGCAGAGCTTTTCCACAGTCTTGATCTAATGGTGAAGGCTGAACCACGGCTTTAGTCTTTCCCAGATTGATTGCCAGTCCAAATGGCCTGCAGGCAGCTGCAAAGCAATCCGTCAAGAACTGTATGTCTTTGTGGGAGTGTGAAAACAGTGCAACTTCCTTCGCGAATAGGAATTCGGGTAGTGTGGCCTCAAACACTTTGGTTTTGGTTTGAAGTCTCTGCATGCTGAAGAGTTTCTGATTAGTGCGGAACTGAATGTACACACCTCTGTCACTGAAAGCATCAAACAACATCGCTGAAGACAGGAGAGAGAATAAGGTCTGGGAAAGTACACAGCCATGCTTTACTCCATTGCTCACCTGGAAGGGATACAAGGCTTCACCGTTCTCTTGGACTCTGGCTTGCATGCCTTCATGGAAAGAGGCGATCAGTGCTGTCAGCTTCTCTGTACAGCCAAACTTCTGCAGAATCTTCCACGGGCCGTTCCGGCTCACGGTATCAAAGACCTTGGTGAGATCTATAAGTACCGTATGGAGCTCCTGCTCACAGCATTTCTCTTACAGTTGGCGGAGAGCAAAGACCATGTCACTGGTGCCCCTGCCGATGATCTCAGCGATGTGAGTGATGAGTCTGTTGAGGATGTCTGTGGCAAGACTCTTTCCAGTGATGCACAGGAGTGATATCCCACCGTTGTTGTCGCAGGATGTCTTGTCTCCTTTCCCCTTGTATACGTGCACGATAGATGCATCCTTGAAGTCTTGTGGGACTCTTCCAGCTTCCCAGATGGACCTGAACAGGCGCATCAGTTTCTCAAGGAGTATGCCACCTCTATGCTTGTATGTGTCAGCAGGAATTCCATCTGTACCTGTTGCCTTTCCAGGAGTTGTCTGATTTAAATCCCTTGCAAGCGCAGCATTAGAAGTGAGGTCTACAATCAATTCTTTCACTGCTAGTTGTGGCAGCGATTCAATTGCCTTTTCAGAAAAGGTGGACTTCCTGTTTAGGACACTCTTGAAATGTTCTGTCCAGCGAGCAAGTGTAACTGCCTTCTCTGTTAGCAAGGTCGATTGGTTAGAAGATCTTACTGGGGTTGAACCAGATGCCTTAGGTCCGTAAACAGTACGAGGCCCTGATGAAGTTTCTTCTTGTCATGGTTCTCGGCTGCTGCTTGTAGTTCCTCAGCCTTCTTTTCACACCAGTCATTCTTCATCTTCGGCAGATTCTGCTGGAGAAGTTGCCTTGTCTGCTGGTAGTCCTGTTTCTTTTTGCTGCTGATCTCGTTCAAGGTGATCCTTGCGGGTCTTGTGCAGCTTCTGAAAGTCTCCTTCTTTTCCTAAACACGGTATTTCCTCCCCACGAAACCACGGATATGAGCTGCAGTACTGTAGACGGCCTCTCCAAGCTGAGGCGCTACTGTTCTATATTGGACAGAGTTTCCTGGACGCTCTGCTGTAGCACCTCCATGTTGGGGGTTAGCCGAGCGATGTTCAGTTTCCTGAGGGGCTTGATCCTAGCTGTCTTTCTTTTCCACGCTAGCTGTATGTTCATCCTGCTACAGACCAAGTAACGGTGGGACCAGCAGTCTGTTCCTCTCATGCAGCGTGTAATGTCAACATAACACCGGTCTCTCTGGCGAACTATCGCATAGTTGCAACGGGAATACGATAGACCAAGTCCTTGTCACCACCTGCAAAGTTATGATACTCCCGTATACTAAAGTAACGTCTTATACAATTCTAAGTTCTGACTCATCGTCAACAAGCTACTAATAACCACTGCTTTAGCAGCCGCAACATTAATGTTGTCACAACTACGACTCTTGCAGGCCTACTGCCTTCGGTGATGGTACCATTCCCAAATTACGTGGGTTCTATCGATAACCTCACTAACAACTTTAACGATGCCCTGCGCGACACAACTCTGATGCAACTGGAACACACATGGCGTGCGACTAAACTTGAGGTTTAGTTTACTACTACTACTACTAAACTACTAATGCTACCACTGTACAGCTAATACTACGACTGAACAACTAATACTACTACTGAATTATTAATACTTCTATTACTAAACTACTACTACTTCTACTCTACAGCTAATATTACGACTAAACTACTACTGCTACCACTGTACAGCTAATACTACGACTGAATAACTAATACTACTACTGAATTATTAATACTTCTATTACTAAACTACTACTACTACTACTGTACAGCTAATACTACGACTAAACTACTAATGCTACCACTGTACTGCTAATACTACGACTGAACTACACTACTACTGAATTAATAATACTACTATTACAAAACTATTACTACTACTACTGCACTGGTAATACTACGACTACTAATGCTACCACTGTACGGCTAATACTACGACTGAACTACTAATACTACTACTAAACTATTAATTCTATTATTACTAAACTACTAATGCTACCACTGTACTGCTAATACTACAACTGAGCTACTAATACTACTACTATACTGCTAATACTACGTCCGAATTACTACTCCTACTACTGTACTGCTAATACTACGACTGAACTATTACTACTACTACTGTACTGCTAATGCTATGACTGAACTACTAATGCTACCACTGTACTGCCAATATTACAACTGAAATACTACTACTACTACTACTACTGTACTGCTTATACTACTACTATACTACTAATTCTACCACTGTACTGCTAATACTAAGACGGAACTACTAATACTACTACTGTACAGCTAATACTACGACTGAATTACTACTACTACCACTGTACTGATAATACTATGACTGAACTACTACTACTACTGTACTGCTAATACTACGACTGAACTACTAATACTACCACTGTACTGCTAATACTACGACTGAAGTACTAATGCTACCACTGTACTGCTAATACTACGATTGAACTACTACTACTACTACTGTACTGCTAATGCTATGACTGACCTAATACTACAACTACTGGACTGCTAATACTACGTCTGAAAGACTAATACTGCCACTGTACTGCTAATACTACAACTGAAGTACTACTACTAATACTGTGCTTCTAATACTACGACTGAACGACTAATACTACTACTGAACTATTAATACCACTACTATTAAACTGCTAATACTACCACTGTACTGCTAATACTACCACTAAACTACTAATACTATGACTGAACTACTACTACTACTACTGTACTTTTAATACTATGACTGAACTACTAATAATACTACTGAACTATTAAAACTACTATTACTAAACTACTAATACTATCACTGTACTGCTAATACTACTACTGTACTATAACTGCACTTCTACTCTAGTGCTACTACTGCTCTACCAATATCACTGTACTATTAGTACTGTACAACTACTACAAATGTACTATTAATACTACTGTACTATTTCCACTACAACGATACTAACACTACTGCAACTGTGCTATTAATACTACTGTACTAGAAAATACAAGGCCATTAGAACTTTATGTTAAAAAAGTATGCTTCTTCTTGAAGTATTGGATAAAAACTATGCTACGTTAGTTTGCTATGTTAGTTTTCACTGAACTAAAGTGTAAATATTTATTGACACTCCTACAAAATGAAACCTTTTTTTTTTACAATGCCCCCCCACCCCCTACCTCAAAGAACTACCCACCCCCACATCCTCCACACGACACCTCCGCTCCGGACAGGCTAACCTCCTCCAACCTCCGAGGACGAAGCTACAAACAATGGGAGACCGGGCTTTCTGCTCCGCCGCTCCCAGTCTGTGGAACACTCTCCCTGACCACCTGAGAGCACCACAGACTGTGGATGCTTTAAAAAAGGCTTAAAAACCCTTCTTTTAAAAAAAGTCTTTATATATATATATATATATACAGGTAAAAGCCAGTAAATTAGAATATTTTGGAAAAACTTGATTTATTTCAGTAATTGCATTCAAAAGGTGTAACTTGTACATTATATTTATTCATTGCACACAGACTGATGCATTCAAATGTTTATTTCATTTAATTTTGATGATTTGAAGTGGCAACAAATGAAAATCCAAAATTCCGTGTGTCACAAAATTAGAATATTGTGTAAGGCTAATACAAAAAAGGGATTTTTAGAAATGTTGGCCAACTGAAAAGTATGAAAATGAAAAATATGAGCATGTACAATACTCAATACTTGGTTGGAGCTCCTTTTGCCTCAATTACTGCGTTAATGCGGCGTGGCATGGAGTCGATGAGTTTCTGGCACTGCTCAGGTGTTATTAGAGCCCAGGTTGCTCTGATAGTGGCCTTCAACTCTTCTGCGTTTTTGGGTCTGGCATTCTGCATCTTCCTTTTCACAATACCCCACAGATTTTCTATGGGGCTAAGGTCAGGGGAGTTGGCGGGCCAATTTAGAACAGAAATACCATGGTCCGTAAACCAGGCACGGGTAGATTTTGCGCTGTGTGCAGGCGCCAAGTCCTGTTGGAACTTGAAATCTCCATCTCCATAGAGCAGGTCAGCAGCAGGAAGCATGAAGTGCTCTAACCCTTGCTGGTAGACGGCTGCGTTGACCCTGGATCTCAGGAAACAGAGTGGACCGACACCAGCTGGACTGCTGCTGAGTGGTCCAAAGTCATGTTTTCTGACGAAAGCAAATTTTGCATTTCCTTTGGAAATCGAGGTCCCAGAGTGTGGAGGAAGACAGGAGAGGCACAGGATCCACGTTGCCTGAAGTCTAGTGTAAAGTTTCCACCATCAGTGATGGTTTGGGGTGCCATGTCATCTGCTGGTGTCGGTCCACTCTGTTTCCTGAGATAAAGGGTCAACGCAGCCGTCTACCAGCAAGTTTTAGAGCACTTCATGCTTCCTGCTGCTGACCTGCTCTATGGAGATGGAGATTTCAAGTTCCAACAGGACTTGGCGCCTGCACACAGCGCAAAATCTACCCGTGCCTGGTTTACGGACCATGGTATTTCTGTTCTAAATTGGCCCGCCAACTCCCCTGACCTTAGCCCCATAGAAAATCTGTGGGGTATTGTGAAAAGGAAGATGCAGAATGCCAGACCCAAAAACGCAGAAGAGTTGAAGGCCACTATCAGAGCAACCTGGGCTCTCATAACACCTGAGCAGTGCCAGAAACTCATCGACTCCATGCCACGCCGCATTAACGCAGTAATTGAGGCAAAAGGAGCCTCAAGTATTGAGTATTGTACATGCTCATATTTTTCATTTTCATACTTTTCAGTTGGCCAACATTTCTAAAAATCCCTTTTTTGTATTAGCCTTAAGTAATATTCTAATTTTGTGACACACGGAATTTTGGATTTTCATTTGTTGCCACTTCAAATCATCAAAATTAAATGAAATAAACATTTGAATGCATCAGTCTGTGTGCAATGAATAAATATAATGTACAAGTTACACCTTTTGAATGCAATTACTGAAATAAATCAAGTTTTTCAAAATATTCTAATTTACTGGCTTTTACCTGTGTATGTATGTATATATATATATATATATATATATATATATATATATATATATATATATATATATATATATATATATATATGCATACTAGTTTTAGCTATTTGGCTGTTCTAGTTTTTATTTTTATTTATTTGTTATTATCTTTTTATTTTTATTTTGATTTATTTATTTATTTATTTAATTTATTCATTTATTTTAATTTTAATTTTTTTTTAATACACTGTAGCACTTTATGTTGTTTACTCAATGTAAAGTGCTTTTTACAAATAAAATCTATTATTATTATTATTATTACAAATGAACTTTTTTGCTTTGCCATTAAACCGGACATCATTTCTCAACCTTTTCGAACAGGAAAACAATTCAAGCGTTCATACTTCTCCTCCGAGTCCACTTTTGCATTAATTAACAATTTTACACAAATTCTGATCATTCTGATATTTTTAAAGATTTGTTGTTGAAACTCAAATGTCTTTTTTTTTTTTTCCCTTCACCAGGCTCAGAAATTAAAATCCAACTCGACGACTGACAGCATCTTCTGTGTGGTGAGTCCAACACACACACACACACACACACACACACACACACACACACACACACACACACACACACACACACACACACACACACACACACACACACACACACACATTTTTCCCTTAAAGTGGTGAGTGCTAAAAATCATCCCAGGAAGTCACATGACCTCTTGTGCTGGCGGTCCCGCCTCCGTCGGACGCCGTTTGAGGCGTGAACGTGTTGCTGAGGAGACTCTTAAAGTTCACTGTAAATGTCGTTTTATCATAATAAGAATAATAAAACGCTGAGTTGACATTTCATGCAGGCAGGAAGGTCTGCAGGAGATGACCTCGCAGTTAGCTCGTAGCTTCATTAGCAAGACTTCTGCTTGCACACACACACACACACACCCACACACACCCACACACACACACACACACACACACGCGCACACACACTTTGACATTTTGTTTGAATAAAACAACCTTTGAGTTAGTTGTGTCGTGTCAAAGCAGATGAATACAGTTATGGAAAAATTTATTTATTCATTTATTTGTTTATTGCAGAGCCCGTGGTAACAAAAAAAGGAACAATGTTGACATAAAATCAATATATACTTTGTCCATTTAACTAAATGTTATCTGATGGTTTCGGAATAATAGCGATAATATTTGACTAACAGTAAAACAGACAATTTTTGGAAATTTTTTTGAAGCAAAGCTTGCACATTTCCTCATCAAATACAGTGTACCCTCTGATTGCGCAATCCTTCAAAGGTCGGATGGTGCTAATAACATTTTTAAAACATCATATGTACTACCGTTTTTTTACCGGTATATAAGCCGCACCCACTAAAAAAATATTTCCATGTATTAGTCGCACCAGACTATAAACCGCGGGTATTTATGTTGTGAAATGAGCTCCAGTAAATGTTTATTTACATACCTTAATTATTTCCAAACAGTGTCTGTAACAGGGCAGTAAAACGGCTGATCAAACAAAACAGAAGTCAAGGTCATGGACCCACTCGCTTGCGTAAGCTAGCTCTCCAATCAGCTTGACAGACTCAATAACTCCACGGTGACGTTTTGGCGAATTGATTGTAAGTCAATAATACTAAACGTGTTAGCATATTAGCTCATGCTAACGACGCTGGCACGTACAAACATGCATGAAAACACTCCTACAGACATCACACACTAGTGTCAAGACTAGGGACCATGGCTTGATTTGTTCTCCCGAGGTGCAAGTGAATTGGACTGGTCAAGGCTTGAAGGTGGGTACATGATTTATTAAAACTATCGAAAAAGGAATAAACGAAAAGCGCGCACAGGGGCGGAGGTACAAAACTAGACTATAAACACAAAACTTGCACATTGGCAGAAACTATGAACAATTAAACAAAACACTAACTGTGGCTTAATAAACAAAAACTTACTTGGCATGGAACCGGCATGAAAAAAAGAGTAGCAAGGGTCATCAGGGTGTGGAGAGTGTGCAGGAGCATAAATGCGGGGTGAGGTCGTCAGGACGAACAACAGAAAATGAATGAACTTAAATACTTATGGACATGATTAACAACAGGTGCGTGACTCAAAACAGGTGCGTGACATGACAGGTGAAACTAATGGGTGACTATGGTGACAAAACAAAACAAAAGTGCACAAAAAGTCCAAAAATAAAACCTGATCACACAGACATGACAACTAGTAAGTCAAAATTGTTTTAGTTATATTGTAAAACCTACAAACGTTGCTCGGAGTGGTGGATAAAGGATCTTGACGAGTAGAAACGCTATGGACGACATCTTGTACTTCCGGTTCAAAGCTTTAAATAGCAGTATTACTCCACGGTGACGTTTTGGTGAATTTACTGAGGAATTTGTGAAAGTGAAACAACACAAAAAGAATGCTATTCTAAGTTAATAATACTAAACGTGTTAGCATATTAGCTAATGCTATTGACGCTAGCTTGATTACATTACGATAGCACGTACAAACATGCATGAAAACACTCCTACAGACATCACACACTAGTAAGTAAAAATTGTTTTAGTTATATTGTAAAACTTACAAACGTTGCTCGGAGTGGTGGATAAAGGATCTTGACGAGTAGAAACGCTTTTGGACGACATCTTGTACTTCCGGTTCAAAGCTTTAAATAGCAGTATTACTCCACGGTGACGTTTTGGTGAATTTACTGAGGAATTTGTGTAAGTGAAACAACACAAAAATAATGCTATTGTAAGTTAATAATACTAAACGTGTTAGCATATAAGCTAATGCTATTGACGCTAGCTTGATTACATTACGATAGCACGTACAAACATGCATGAAAACACTCCTACAGACATCACACACTAGTAAGTAAAAATTGTTTTAGTTATATTGTAAAACTTACAAACGTTGCTCGGAGTGGTGGATAAAGGATCTTGACGAGTAGAAACGCTATGGACGGCTTCTTGTACTTCCGGTTCAAAGCTTTAAATAGCAGTATTACTCCACGGTGACGTTTTGGTGAATTTACTGAGGAATTTGTGAAAGTGAAACAACACAAAAAGAATGCTATCGTAAGTTAACAATACTAAACGTGTTAGCATATTAGCTAATGCTATTGACGCTAGCTTGATTACATTACGATAGCACGTACAAATATGCATGAAAACACTCCTACAGACATCACACACTAGTAAGTAAAAATTGTTTTAGTTATATTGTAAAACTTACAAACGTTGCCCGGAGTGGTGGATAAAGGATCTTGACGAGTAGAAGCGCTATGGACGACATCTTGTACTTCCGGTTCAAAGCTTTAAATAGCAGTATTACTCCACGGTGACGTTTTGGTGAATTTACTGAGGAATTTGTGAAAGTGAAACAACACAAAAAGAATGCTATTGTAAGTTAATAATACTAAACGTGTTAGCATATAAGCTAATGCTATTGACGCTAGCTTGATTACATTACGATAGCACGTACAAATATGCATGAAAACACTCCTACAGACATCACACACTAGTAAGTAAAAATTGTTTTAGTTATATTGTAAAACTTACAAACGTTGCTCGGAGTGGTGGATAAAGGATCTTGACGTGTAGAAACGCTATGGACGACATCTTGTACTTCCGGTTCAAAGCTTTAAATAGCAGTATTACTCCACGTTGACGTTTTGGTGACTTTACTGAGGAATTTGTGAAAGTGAAACAATACAAAAAGAATGCTATTGTAAGTTAATAATACTAAACGTGTTAGCATATAAGCTAATGCTATTGACGCTAGCTTGATTACATTACGATAGCACGTACAAACATGCATGAAAACACTCCTACAGACATCACACACTAGTAAGTAAAAATTGTTTTAGTTATATTGTAAAACTTACAAACGTTGCTCGGAGTGGTGGATAAAGGATCTTGACGAGTAGAACACTATGGACGACATCTTGTACTTCCGGTTCAAAGCTTTAAATAGCAGTATTACTCCACGGTGACGTTTTGGTGAATTTACTGAGGAATTTGTGTAAGTGAAACAACACAAAAATAATGCTATTGTAAGTTAATAATACTAAACGTATTAGCATATAAGCTAATGCTATTGACGCTAGCTTGATTACATTACGATAGCACGTACAAACATGCATGAAAACACTCCTTCAGACATCACACACTAGTAAGTAAAAATTGTTTTAGTTATATTGTAAAATTTACAAACGTTGCTCGGAGTGGTGGATAAAGGATTTTGACGAGTAGAAACGCTATGGACGACATCTTGTACTTCCGGTTCAAAGCTTTAAATGGCAGTATTACTCCACGGTGACGTTTTGGTGAATTTACTGAGGAATTTGTGTAAGTGAAACAATACAAAAAGAATGCTATCGTAAGTTAATAATACTAAAC
Organism: Nerophis lumbriciformis; assembly: GCF_033978685.3. Taxonomy (NCBI): domain Eukaryota; kingdom Metazoa; phylum Chordata; class Actinopteri; order Syngnathiformes; family Syngnathidae; genus Nerophis; species Nerophis lumbriciformis. The sequence goes on from NC_084549.2 coordinate 4,960,900, forward strand.
GTGTTAGCATATTAGCTAATGCTATTGACGCTAGCTTGATTACATTACGATAGCACGTACAAATATGCATGAAAACACTCCTACAGACATCACACACTAGTAAGTAAAAATTGTTTTAGTTATATTGTAAAACCTACAAACGTTGCTCGGAGTGGTGGATAAAGGATCTTGACGAGTAGAAGCGCTATGGACGACATCTTGTACTTCCGGTTCAAAGCTTTAAATAGCAGTATTACTCCACGGTGATGTTTTGGTGAATTTACTGAGGAATTTGTGAAAGTGAAACAACACAAAAATAATGCTATTGTAAGTTAATAATACTAAACGTGTTAGCATATAAGCTAATGCTATTGACGCTAGCTTGATTACATTACGATAGCACGTACAAACATGCATGAAAACACTCCTACAGACATCACACACTAGTAAGTAAAAATTGTTTTAGTTATATTGTAAAACCCACAAACGTTGCTCGGAGTGGTGGATGAAGGATCTTGACGAGTAGAAGCGCTATGGACGACATCTTGTACTTCCGGTTCAAAGCTTTAAATAGCAGTATTACTCCACGGTGACGTTTTGGTGAATTTACTGAGGAATTTGTGTAAGTGAAACAACACAAAAATAATGCTATTGTAAGTTAATAATACTAAACGTGTTAGCATATAAGCTAATGCTATTGACGCTAGCTTGATTACATTACGATAGCACGTACAAACATGCATGAAAACACTCCTACAGACATCACACACTAGTAAGTCAAAATTGTTTTAGTTATATTGTAAAACCTACAAACGTTGCTCGGAGTGGTGGATAAAGGATCTTGACGAGTAGAAACGCTTGGACGACATCTTGTACTTCCGGTTCAAAGCTTTAAATAGCAGTATTACTCCACGGTGACGTTTTGGTGAATTTACTGAGGAATTTGTGAAAGTGAAACAACACAAAAAGAATGCTATTGTAAGTTAATAATACTAAACGTGTTAGCATATTAGCTAATGCTATTGACGCTAGCTTGATTACATTACGATAGCACGTACAAATATGCATGAAAACACTCCTACGGGACATTTTAGTAAGTAAAAATTGTTTTAGTTATATTGTAAAACTTATAAACCTTGCTTGGAGTGGTGGATGAAGGATCCAAATGAGTAGAAACGCTATGAACTTCTACTTCCGGTTCAAAGCTTTAAACAGCAGTAAACACATACCTGCAGTGAGCGAAGGCAATAAACACGTTGAAGTGTCTTTGCATGTGTTTCATGAAAACTCTTTGCTTTAAAATCCATAAATTAGCCGCGCTGTTTTATAAGCCGCAGGGGTCAAAGCGTAGAAAAAGAAAGTAGCATTTTATGGTCTGAGAATGTACGGTATTATTTAACAAGACGTTGAAAAACATTTCATTTTTATTTGTTTACTAATGTGATCTATATATTTATGAAAATGAAACCCACAATGCACTGTTCCCAACAAGACGTTCAGTTTGAGTGCTGGATGGTTGCTAGGTAACCAAAGAGGGCGTGGTCAGCGTGACTAACAAAGATGTCGTCCCATCCAGGACCCTCAGATCGACGGTCCGAGCGTGTCCAACTCCATCGCGGGGAACTCTGCCGCCTCCAGACGAGACGGCGCTCTGCTGCCCGCTCTGCTGCCCCCTGTGGTGTGGCTGTGGACTCACTGACGCGTTGCCATGGCGACGTCAGGTGTTACACTTCCCCCTCTTGTTTTTCTTCCTCATTAAACCTCGTCAAGTACACCTTGAGTTTGTGCATCCACGCAAAATAAAGATCCAGTCAGGATTAGGCACGCCCACATTTGCGCCGGTGAGGATTAGACACGCCCACATTTGCTCTGGTGAAGATTAGACACGCCCACATTCAACCTTGTCAGGATTGGACACGCCCACATTCATTCTGGTCACGTTACATTCTTTCTGGTGAGGATTAAACACACCCACATTCACTCAAATGAGGATTAGACACGCCCACATACACGCCCACATTCACCCTGGTGAGAATTAGACACACCCACATTCCCTCTGGTGAGGATTAGACACGCCCACGTTCAATCTGGTGAGGATTAGACACACCCACAACCCCTTTGGTGAGGATAAAACACGCCCATATTCACTCTGGTGAGGATTAGACACGCCCACATTCACCCTGGTGAGGATTAGACACGCCCACATTCACCCTGGTGAGGATTAGACACGCCCACATTCACCCTGGTGAGGATTAGACACGCCCACATTCACCCTGGTGAGGATTAGACACGCCCACATTCACCCTGGTGAGGATTAGACATGCCCACATTCATTCCGGTGAGGATTAGACATGCCCACATTCATTCTGGTGAGGATTAGACACGCCCACATTCAATCTGGTGAGGATTAGACACGCCCACATTCACTCTGGTGAGGATTAGACACGCCCATATTCACCCTGGTGAGGATTAGACATGCACACATTCCCTCTGGTGAGGATTAGACACGCCCACATTCAATCTGGTGAGGATTAGACACACCCACATTCACCCTGGTGAGGATTAGACACGCCCACATTCACCCCGGTGAGGGTTAGACACGCCCATATTCACTCTGGTGAGGATTAGACACGCCCACATTCAATCTGGTGAGGATTAGACACACCCACAACCCCTTTGGTGAGGATTAAACACGCCCATATTTCCTCTGGTGAGGATTAGACACGCACACATTCACCCTGGTGAGGATTAGACACGCCCATATTCACCCTGGTGAGGATTACACACGCCCACATTCATTCCGGTGAGGATTAGACACACCCACATTCACTCTGGTGAGGATTAGACACGCCCACATTCCCTCTGGTGAGGATTAGACACACCCACATTCAGTCTGGTGAGGATTAGACACGCCCACATTCCCTCTGGTGAGGATTAGACAGACCCACATTCACTCTGGTGAGGATTAGACACGCCCACATTCAGTCTGGTGAGGATTAGACACGCACATATTCACCCTGGTGAGGATTAGACACGCCCACATTCATTCCGGTGAGGATTAGACACGCCCACATTCATTTTGGTGAGGATTAGACACGCCCAAATTCACCCTGGTGAGGATTAGACACGCCCACATTCATTCTGGTGAGGATTAGACACGCCCATATTCACTCTGGTGAGGATTAGACACGCCCACATTCATTCCGGTGAGGATTAGACACACCCACATTCATTCTGGTGAGGATTAGACACGCCCACATTCATTCTGGTGAGGATTAGACACACCCACATTCACGCGGGTAAGGATTATACACGCCCAAATTCACCCTGGTGAGGATTAGACACGCCCATATTCACCCTGGTGAGGATTAGACACGCCCACATTCATTCTGGTGAGGATTAGACACACCCACATTCACTCTGGTGAGGATTAGACACAACCACATTCACTCTGGTGAGGATTAGACACGCCCACATTCACCCCGGTAAGGGTTAGACACGCCCATATTCACTCTGGTGAGGATTAGACACGCCCACATTCCCTCTGGTGAGGATTAGACACGCCCACATTCAATCTGGTGAGGATTAGACACGCCCACATTCATTCTGGTGAGGATTTGACACACCCACAACCCCTTTGGTGAGGATTAAACACGCCCATATTCACTCTGGTGAGGATTAGACACGCCCACATTCATTCCGGTGAGGATTAGAAACGCCCAAATTCACCCTGGTGAGGATTAGACACACCCACAACCCCTTTGGTGAGGATTAAACACGCCCATATTCCCTCTGGTGAGGATTAGACACGCCCACATTCATTCCGGTGAGGATTAGACACGCCCACATTCATTCTGGTGAGGATTAGACACACCCACATCCCCTTTGGTGAGGATTAGACACGCCCATAATTACCCTGGTGAGGATTAGACACGCCCAAATTCACCCTGGTGAAGATTAGACACACCCACATTCATTCTGGTGAGGATTAGACACACCCACATTCACCCTGGTGAGGATTAGACACACCCACATTCATTCCGGTGAGGATTAGACACCCCCACATTCATTCTGGTGAGGATTAGACACGCCCACATTCATTCTGGTGAGGATTAGACACGCCCACATTCATTCTGGTGAGGATTAGACATGCCCACATTCATTCTGGTGAGGATTAGACACACCCACATTCACCCTGGTGAGGATTAGACACGCCCACATTCACCCCGGTGAGGGTTAGACACGCCCATATTCACTCTGGTGAGGATTAGACATGCCCACATTCCCTCTGGTGAGGATTAGACACGCCCACATTCAATCTGGTGAGGATTAGACACACCCACAACCCCTTTGGTGAGAATTAGACACACCCATATTCACTCTGGTGAGGATTAGACACGCCCACATTCATTCCGGTGAGGATTAGACACGCCCACATTCATTCTGGTGAGGATTAGACACACCCACATTCACCCTGGTGAGGATTAGACACACCCACATTCACTCTGGTGAGGATTAGACACACCCACAACCCCTTTGGTGAGGATTAGACACGCCCATATTCACTCTGGTGAGGATTAGACACGCCCACATTCATTCCGGTGAAGATTAGACATGCCCACATTCATTCTGGTGAGGATTAGACACGCCCATATTCACCCTGGTGAGGATTAGACACACCCACATTCATTCTGGTGAGGATTAGACACGCACAAATTCACTCTGGTGAGGATTAGACACGCCCACATTCATTCTGGTGAGGATTAGACACGCCCACATTCATTCTGGTGAGGATTAGACACGCACACATTCACTCTGGTGAGGATTAGACACACACACAACCCCTTTGGTGAGGATTAGACACGCCCATATTCACTCTGGTGAGGATTAGACACGCCCACATTCATTCCGGTGAGGAGTAGACACACCCACAACCCCTTTGGTGAGGATTAGACACGCCCATATTCACTCTGGTGAGGATTAGACACGCCCACATTCAATCTGGTGAGGATTAGACACACCCACAACCCCTTTGGTGAGAATTAGACACACCCATATTCACTCTGGTGAGGATTAGACACGCCCACATTCATTCCGGTGAGGATTAGACACGCCCACATTAATTCTGGTAAGGATTAGACACACCCACATTCACCCTGGTGAGGATTAGACACACCCACATTCACTCTGGTGATGATTAGACACGCCCATATTCACCCTGGTGAGGATTAGACACGCCCACATTCATTCTGGTGAGGATTAGACACGCCCACATTCATTCCGGTGAGGATTAGACACGCCCACATTCATTCTGGTGAGGATTAGACACACCCACATTCACCCTGGCGAGGATTAGACACACCCACATTCACTCTGATGAGGATTAGACACCCCCATATTCACCCTGGTGAGGATTAGACACGCCCACATTCATTCTGGTGAGGATTAGACACGCACACATTCCCTCTGGTGAGGATTAGACACGCCCACATTCAATCTGGTGAGGATTAGACACACCCACAACCCCTTTGGGGAGAATTAGACACACCCATATTTACTCTGGTGAGGATTAGACACGCCTATATTCACCCTGGTGAGGATTAGACACGCCCACATTCATTCTGGTGAGGATTAGACACGCCCAAATTCACCCTGGTGAGGATTAGACACACCCACATTCACTCTAGTGAGGATTAGACACGCCCATATTCACCCTGGTGGGGATTAGACACGCCCACATTCATTCTGGTGAGGATTAGACATGCCCACATTCCCTCTGGTGAGGATTAGACACACCCACATTCAGTCTGGTGAGGATTAGACATGCCCACATTCCCTCTGGTGAGGATTAGACACGCCCACATTCATTCCGGTGAGGATTAGACACGCCCACATTCATTCTGGTGAGGATTAGACACACCCACATTCACCCTGGTGAGGGTTAGACACACCCACATTCACTCTGATGAGGATTAGACACCCCCATATTCACCCTGGTGAGGATTAGACACGCCCACATTCATTCTGGTGAGGATTAGACACGCACACATTCACTCTGGTGAGGATTAGACACGCCCACATTCGGTCTGGTGAGGATTAGACACGCCCACATTCATTCCGGTGAGGATTAGACACGCCCACATTCATTCTGGTGAGGATTAGACACGCCCATATTCACCCTGGTGCGGAATAGACACGCCCACATTCACTCTGGTGAGGCTTAGACACGCCCACATTCAGTCTGGTGAGGATTAGACACGCCCACATTCAATCTGGTGAGGATTAGACACGCCCACATTAATTCCGGTGAGGATTAGACACGCCCACATTCATTCTGGTGAGGATTAGACACGCCCATAATTACCCTGGTGAGGATTAGACACAACCACATTCACTCTGGTGAGGATTAGACACGCCCACATTCACTCTGGTGAGGATTAGATACGCCCACATTCAGTCTGGTGAGGATTAGACACGCCCACATTCAGTCTGGTGAGGATTAGACACGCCCACATTCACTCTGGTGAGGATTAGACACGCTCACATTCATTCCGGTGAGGATTAGACACGCCCACATTCATTCTGGTGAGGATTAGACACACCCACATTCACCCTGGTGAGGATTAGACACACCCACATTCCCTCTGGTGAGGATTAGACACGCCCACATTCAATTAGGTGAGGATTAGACACACCCACAACCCCTTTGGTGAGGATTAGACACGCCCATATTCACTCTGGTGAGGATTAGACACGCCCACATTCAGTCTGGTGAGGATTAGACACGCCCACATTCATTCCGGTGAGGATTAGACATGCCCACATTCCCTCTGGTGAGGATTAGACACACCCACATTCAGTCTGGTGAGGATTAGACACGCCCACATTCAATCTGGTGAGGATTAGACACACCCACAACCCCTTTGGTGAGGATTAGACACGCCCATATTCACTCTGGTGAGGATTAGACACGCCTACATTCACTCTGGTGAGGATTAGACACGCCTACATTCACTCTGGTGAGGATTAGACACGCCCACATTCAACCTGGTGAGGATTAGACACACCCACATCCACCCTGGTGAAGATTAGACACGCCCACACCCATCAACATACCACATTTGCCAAAAGTAGACAAAGATGCACAACTTCTGTCAAGGCCATGTTTGGCCAGCAGGAGGCAGCGTGGAGATGAAGAGATTGTAAATACTTTCATGTTTTTTTATGTTCCTGGATTTTTATATTCCTGGCTTTTTATGATTTTGGTTCTTTTCAAGACGAAGGACACACGAGCCGCTCCTTCCTTCCTTCCTTCCTTCGTCTGTCAAGTTGTGTTTCTGAAAGTCACTCCTCAGTCCCCGCAGGATTTCACCGTTTTTTTTTTTCCTTTTCCGACTGTTGGCCTCGAATACTTGAATTCACGGCAGCTTTTTCAGAAAGTTTGCGGCGGGCGAAAGTCGCAAAGTTTTAGAAGTTTATTTTTCCTCAATAATATTACATTTTTATGAATTTTTTTTCAATGTTCCTCGTAACCTCGAACTAAAAAGCACATAATTTTAACAGCGTTTGTAAAACTAACAGTATTGATGTTTTACTCATTTTATGGCACACAGATTTAAAAGTGGACCCTAGATGGCAGTACTCTCATTGTCAAAATACATTCATTTATGATCTATTTTGCTCCATTTCTGTTGGTGCATGAAAGATTATCATCACACTTCAACATCTCTAACATGTCAATGCTGCCTCTTTGCTTGGTCGGCATTGCACATGAAAATATCTTCCTGATCGTCTTACTGTGGGTAAATAAATGTCAAATGCGTGTAAAGTAGGAAGTAAACGTTTTTTTATACTACATTACCCAGAAGGCTACACCACAGGTGTCAAACTCAAGGCCCGCCACTTCATTTTATTTGGCCCTGGAAAGCCTGGAAATGATATGTATCAATAAAGTATTGTAACTTTTCTTACTAAATGTATTCTTTCTTTCTATTTTGGCAGAAAAAAAATATATGTACTCCATGTATGTTGACTTAAATATCGTCTAATTATGCAAAAATATATGATCAAACATTCAAACAATTTTTTAAATAGAAATAAATACTAATAATAATGAATTCAAAGCAAGTTACCCATCAAATTGTGCAATGTAAAAGTAGCAATAGATTTTATGGTAAAATTGTGAAATTTACTGAGGTTTTTACAGCATTTTTCTCTAATTGAAAAACACAATTTTATTGTAAAATGTACTTTTTTTTTTTTTTTTTTACTGTATATTTAAAAAACTGCAATTTTACAGTAAAAATTTGGCACCTGAGCTGCCTTTTTTTTTTTTTTTTTTTTTTTTTTTTTTTTAACCATAAAATCAGCAGTAAAAAATAGCAATAGATTTCATGGTAAAAATGTGAAATTGACTGTGGTTTTTACAGCAATTTTCTGTAAATGAAATAAAAACAGTTTGGGTGTATTACTGTAAATACCAAAATGGCATCACAGTTTATTGCAGTAAAAAAAAGTACTGTTTTTTTTTCATTTACAGAAAAATGCTGTAAAAACCACAGTCAATTTCACAATTTGACCATGAAATCTATTGCTTTTACTGTAAAATTGCATTTTTTTTAATATACAGTAAAAAAAAGTACATTTTACAGTAAAATTATGGCAACTGAGCTGCCTTTTTTTTTTTTTTTTTTTTTTTTTTTTTTAAATCATAAAAAAAGTAGCAATGTTTTTCCATTTACAGTAATATACACTAAATTTTGAGGTAAAATTATTGCAATTTACCATTTTTTTTTTCATTTACTGAAAAATGCTGTAAAAACCACAGTCAATTTCACATTTTGACCATGAAATCTATTGCTTTTACTGTAAAATTGCAGTTTTTTTTTAATATACAGTAAAAAAAACAAATGTAAATTTTACAGTAAAATTATGGGAACTGAGCTGCCAGTTATTATTATATATAAATATACATTTTTTTTTACTGCTAATCAATAAGTGTAGATTTTGGGTGTATTACTGTAAATACCAAAACAGCATCACAGTTTATTACAGTAAAAAAAAGTACTGTTTTTTTTTTCATTTACAGAAAAATGCTGTAGAAACACAGTAAATTTCACATTTTGACCATGAAATCTATTGCTTTTACTGTAAAATTATAGTTTTTTTGAAATATACAGTAAAAAAACAAATGCAAATTTTACAGTAAAATTATGGGAAATGTACATTTTTTTTTTACTGTATATTTAAAAAACTGCAATTTTACAGTAAAATTTTGGCACCTGAGCTGCCTTTTTTTTTTTTTTTTTTTTTTTTTTTTAACCATAAAATCAGCAGTAAAAAATAGCAATAGATTTCATGGTAAAAATGTGAAATTGACTGTGGTTTTTACAGCAATTTTCTGTAAATGAAATAAAAACAGTACTTTTTTTTTTTTTACTGTAATAAACGGTGGTGCTGTTTTGGCATTTACAGTAATACACCCAAAAATATACACTTATAGATTGGGGTTAAAAACAAAAAATGAACAAACTGGCAGCTCAGGTGCCAAAATTGTACTGTAAAATTGCATTTTTTTGATATACAGTAAAAAAAAAACTAATTTACATTTTACAGTAAAATTATGGCAACTGAGCTGCCAGTTTGTTCGTTTTTTAATTTTTTTTTACCGCCAATCAACAAATGTAGATTTTTGGGTGTATTACTGTAAATGCCAAAACGGCACCACAGTTTATTACAGTAAAAAAAAAAAGTACTGTTTTTATTTCATTTACAGAAAAATGCTGCAAAAACCACAGTAAATTTCACATTTTTACCATGAAATCTATTGCTATTTTTTACTGCTGATTTTATGGTAAAAAAATAAAAAATAAATAACTGGCAGCTCAGGTGCCAAAATTTTACTGTAAAATTGCAGTTTTTTAAATATACAGTAAAAAAAACCAAATGTACAATTTACAATAAAATTGTGGTAACTGAGCTGCCAGTTATTTATTTTTTTTTTTTTTTTTTTACCGCTAATCAATAAGTGTAGATTTTGTGTGTATTACAGTAAAAAAAAAAAAATACAGTTTTTTTTTTCCTTTAGAGAAAAATGCTGTAAAAACCACAGTAAATTTGACATTTCTACCATGAAATCTATTGCTACTTTTTAGTGCTGTTTTTATAGTAAAAAAATAAAAAATGTTTACTGTAAAATTTCTGTTTTTTTAATATACAGTAAAAAAACAAATGTAAATTTTACAGTAAAATAATGGGAACTGAACTGCCAGTTTGTTCTTTTTTTTCTTTTTTTTTTACCGCCAATCAACAAGTGTAGATTTTTGGGTGTATTACTGTAAATGCCAAAACGGCACCACAGTTTATTACAGTAAAAAAAAAAAGTACTGTTTTTATTTCATTTACAGAAAAATGCTGTAAAAACCACAGTAAATTTCACATTTTTACCATGAAATCTATTGCTATTTTTTACTGCTGATTTTATGGTAAAAAAATAAAAAATAAATAACTGCAGTTTTTTAAATATACAGTAAAAAAAACCAAATGTACAATTTACAATAAAATTATGGCAACTGAGCTGCCAGTTATTTTATTTTTATTTTTTTTACCGCTGATCAATCAGTGTAGATTTTGTGTGTATTACAGTAAAAAAAAAGACAGTTTCTTTTTTCATTTAGAGAAAAATGCTGTAAAAACCACAGTAAATTTGACATTTCTACCATGAAATCTATTGCTACTTTTTAGTGCTGTTTTTAAGGTAAAAAAATAAAAAATGTTTACTGTAAAATTTCCGTTTTTTTAATATACAGTAAAAAAAACAAATGTAAATTTTACAGTAAAATAATGGGAACTGAACTGCCAGTTTGTTCTTTTTTTTCTTTTTTTTTTACCGCCAATCAACAAGTGTAGATTTTTGGGTGTATTACTGTAAATGCCAAAACGGCACCACAGTTTATTACAGTAAAAAAAAAAAAGTACTGTTTTTATTTCATTTACAGAAAATTGCTGTAAAAACCACAGTAAATTTCACATTTTTACCATGAAATCTATTGCTTTTTTTTACTGCTGATTTTATGGTTAAAAAAATAAAATAAAAAAGGCAGCTCAGGTGCCAAAATTTTACTGTAAAATTGCAGTTTTTTAAATATGCAGTAAAAAAAACAAATGTACATTTTACAATAAAATTATGGCAACTGAGCTGCCAGTTATTTATTCTTTATTTTATTTATTTTTTTACCGCTAATCAATAAGTGTAGATTTTGGGTGTATTACAGTAAAAAAAAAAAATACAGTTTTTTTTTTCATTTAGAGAAAAATGCCGTAAAAACCACAGTAAATTTGACATTTCTACCATGAAATCTATTGCTACTTTTTAGTGCTGTTTTTATGGTAAAAAAAAAAAAATGTTTACTGTAAAATTTCAGTTTTTTTAATATACAGTAAAAAAACAAATGTAAATTTTACAGTAAAATAATGGGAACTGAACTGCCAGTTTGTTCGTTTTTTTCGTTTTTTTTTTTACCGCCAATCAACAAGTGTAGATTTTTGGATGTATTACTGTAAATGCCAAAACGGCACCACAGTTTATTACAGTAAAAAAAAAAAGTACTGTTTTTATTTCATTTACAGAAAAATGCTGTAAAAACCACAGTCAATTTCACATTTTTACCATGAAATCTATTGCTATTTTTTACTGCTGATTTTATGGTAAAAAAAAAGAAAAAAGAAAAAGGCAGCTCAGGTGCCAAAATTTTACTGTAAAATTGCAGTTTTTTAAATATACAGTAAAAAAAACAAATGTACATTTTACAATAAAATTATGGCAACAGAGCTGCCAGTTATTTTTTTTTATTTTTTTTTACCGCTAATCAATAAGTGTAGATTTTGTGTGTATTACAGTAAAAAAAAAAAATACAGTTTTTTTTTTCCTTTAGAGAAAAATGCTGTAAAAACCACAGTAAATTTGACATTTCTACCATGAAATCTATTGCTACTTTTTAGTGCTGTTTTTATGGGAAAAAAAATAAAAAATGTTTACTGTAAAATTTCCGTTTTTTTAATATACAGTAAAAAAACAAATGTACATTTTACAGTAAAATAATGGGAACTGAACTGCCAGTTTGTTCGTTTTTTTCATTTTTTTTACCGCCAATCAACAAGTGTAGATCTTTGGGTGTATTACTGTAAATGCCAAAACGGCACCACAGTTTATTACAGTAAAAAAAAAAGTACTGTTTTTATTTCATTTACAGAAAAATGCTGTAAAAACCACAGTAAATGTCACATTTTCACCATGAAATCTATTGCTATTTTTTACTGCTGATTTTATGGTAAAAAAAAAAAAAAAAAAGGCAGCTCATGTGCCAAACTTTTACTGTAAAATTGCAGTTTTTTAAATATACAGTAAAAAAAAAAGTACATTTTACAATAGAATTATGGCAACTGAGCTGCCAGTTATTTATTTTGTATTTTTTTATTTTTTTACCGCTAATCAATAAGTGTAGATTTTGGGTGTATTACAGTAAAAAAAGTACTTTTTTTTTTCCTTTAGAGAAAAATGCTGTAAAAACCACAGTAAATTTGACATTTCTACCATGAAATCTATTGCTACTTTTTACTGCTGTTTTTATGGTAAAAAAAATAAAAAATGTTTGCTGTAAAATTTTTGTTTTTTTTAATATACAGTAAAAAAACTAATGTAAATTTTACAGTAAAATTATGGGAACTGAGCTGCCAGTTATTATTATATATATATATATATATATATTTTTTTTTTTTACTGCTAATCAATAAGTGTAGATTTTGGGTGTATTACTGTAAATACCAAAATGGCATCACAGTTTATTGCAGTAAAAAAAAAGTACTGTTTTTTTTTCATTTACAGAAAAATGCTGTAAAAACCACAGTCAATTTCACAATTTGACCATGAAATCTATTGCTTTTACTGTAAAATTGCATTTTTTTAATATACAGTAAAAAAAAGTACATTTTACAGTAAAATTATGGCAACTGAGCTGCCTTTTTTTTTTTTAATCATAAAAACAGTAGCAATGTTTTTCCATTTACAGTAATATACACTACATTTTGAGGTAAAATTATTGCAATTTACCTTTTTTTTTTCATTTACAGAAAAATGCTGTAGAAACCACAGTAAATTTCACATTTTGACCATTAAATCTATTGCATTTACTGTAAAATTGCAGTTTTTTTTAATATACAGTAAAAAAACAAATGTAAATTTTACAGTAAAATTATGGGAACTGAGCTGCCAGTTTTTATTATGATTTTTATTTTTTTATTTTTTTACCGCTAATCAATAAGTGTAGATTTTGGGTGTATTACTGTAAATACCAAAACGGCATCACAGTTTATTACAGTAAAAAAAGTACTGGTTTTTTTTCATTTACAGAAAAAAAAAAATGCTGTAAAAACCACAGTCAATTTCACAATTTGACCATGAAATCTATTGCTTTTACTGTAAAATTGCATTTTTTTTAATATACAGTAAAAAAAAGTACATTTTACAGTAAAATTATGGTAACTGAGCCGCCTTTTTATTTTTTTTTATTTTTTTTATTTTACCATAAAAACAGTAGCAATGTTTTTCCATTTACAGTAATATACACTACATTTTGAGGTGAAATTATTGCAATTTACCTTTTTATTTTCATTTACAGAAAAATGCTGTAGAAACCACAGTCAATTTCACATTTTGACCATGAAATCTATTGCTTTTACTGTAAAATTGCAGTCTTTTTTAATATACAGTAAAAAAACAAATGTAAATTTTACAGTAAAATTATGGGAACTGAGCTGCCAGTTATTATTATAATTTTTTTAAATTTTTTTTACCGCTAATCAATAAGTGTAGATTTTGGGTGTATTACTGTAAATACCAAAACAGCATCACAGTTTATTACAGTAAAAAAAAGTACTGTTTTTTTTCATTTACAGAAAAATGCTGTAAAAACCACAGTCAATTTCACAATTTGACCATGAAATCTATTGCTTTTACTGTAAAATTGCAGTTTTTTTAATATACAATAAAAAAATGTACATTTTACAGTAAAATTATGGCAACTGAGCTGCCTTTTTTTTTTTTTTTTTTTTTTTTTTTACCATAAAAACAGTAGCAATGTTTTTCCATTTACAGTAATATACACTACATTTTGAGGTGAAATTATTGCAATTTACCATTTTTTTTTCATTTACTGAAAAATGCTGTAGAAACCACAGTAAATTTCACATTTTGACCATTAAATCTATTGCTTTTACTGTAAAATTGCAGTTTTTTTAATATACAGTAAAAAAAGAAGAAGTACATTTTACAGTAAAATTATGGCAACTGAGCTGCCTTTTTTTTTTTTTTTTTTTTTTTTTTTTTTTTACCATAAAAACAGTAGCAATGTTTTCCCATTTACAGTAATATACACTACATTTTGAGGTGACATTATTGCAATTTACCATTTTTTGTTTCATTTACAGAAAAATGCTGTAGAAACCACAGTCAATTTCACATTTTGACCATGAAATCTATTGCTTTTACTGTAAAATTGCAGTTTTTTTAATATACATAAAAAAAAAAGAAATGTACATTTTACAGTAAAATTATTGCAACTGAGCTGCCTTTTTTTTTTCACCATAAAAACAGTAGCAATGTTTTTCCATTTACAGTAATATACACTACATTTTGAGGTGAAATGATTGCAATTTACCATTGTTTTTTTTTTTCATTTAGAGAAAAATGCTGTAAAAACCACAGTAAATTTCACATTTTTACCATGGAATTTATTGCTTTTACTGTAAAATTGCAGGTTTTTTATTTTAATATACAGTAAAAAAAAAAGTATATTTTACAGTAAAATTATGGCAACTGAGCTGCCTTTTTTTTTTTTTTTTTTTTTACCATAAAAACAGTAGCAATGTTTTCCCATTTACAGTAATATACACTACATTTTGAGGTGACATTATTGCAATTTACCATTTTTTGTTTCATTTACAGAAAAATGCTGTAGAAACCACAGTCAATTTCACATTTTGACCATGAAATCTATTGCTTTTACTGTAAAATTGCAGTTTTTTTTAATATACATAAAAAAAAAAGAAATGTACATTTTACAGTAAAATTATTGCAACTGAGCTGCCTTTTTTTTTTACCATAAAAACAGTAGCAATGTTTTTCCATTTACAGTAATATACACTACATTTTGAGGTGAAATTATTGCAATTTACCTTTTTTTTTCATTTACAGAAAAATGCTGTAGAAACCACAGTAAATTTCACATTTTGACCATGAAATCTATTGCTTTTTCTGTAAAATAGCAGTTTTTTTAATATACAGTAAAAAAAAAAAACAACCAAATGTACATTTTACAGTAAAATTCTGGCAACTGAGCTGCCTTTTTTTTTTTTTACCATAAAAACAGTAGCAATGTTTTTCCATTTACAGTAATATACACTACATTTTGAGGTGAAATGATTGCAATTTACCATTGTTTTTTTTTTTTTTTCATTTAGAGAAAAATGCTGTAAAAACCACAGTAAATTTCACATTTTTACCTTGGAATTTATTGCTTTTACTGTAAAATTGCAGGGTTTTTTTTAATATACAGTAAATAAAACTAATGTACATTTTACAGTAAAATTATGGCAACTGAGCTGCCTTTTTTTTGTTTTTTGTTTTTTTTACCATAAAAACAGTAGCAATGTTTTTCCATTTACAGTAATATACACTACATTTTGAGGTGAAATGATTGCAATTTACCATTGTTTTTTTTTTTTTTTCATTTAGAGAAAAATGCTGTAAAAACCACAGTAAATTTCACATTTTTACCATGGAATTTATTGCTTTTACTGTAAAATTGCAGGTTTTTTTTAATATACAGTAAATAAAACTAATGTACATTTTACAGTAAAATTATGGCAACTGAGCTGCCTTTTTTTTTTTTACCATAAAAACAGTAGCAATGTTTTTCCATTTACAGTAATATACACTACATTTTGAGGTGAAATTATTGCAATTTACCTTTTTTTTTTCATTTACAGAAAAATGCTGTAAAAACCACAGTCAATTTCACATTTTGACCATGAAATCTATTGCTTTTTCTGTAAAATAGCAGTTTTTTTTAATATACAGTAAAAAAAAAGAAGTACATTTTACTGTAAAATTATGGCAACTGAGCTGCCTTTTTTTTTTTTTTTAACCATAAAAACAGTAGCAATGTTTTTCCATTTACAGTAATATACACTACATTTTGAGGTGAAATTATTGCAATTTACCATTGTTTTTTTTTTCATTTAGAGAAAAATGCTGTAAAAACCACAGTAAATTTCACATTTTTACCATGGAATTTATTGCTTTTACTGTAAAATTGCAGGATTTTGTTAATATACAGTAAATAAAACTAATGTACATTTTACAGTAAAATTATGGCAACTGAGCTGCCTTTTTTTTTTTTTTTTACCATAAAAACAGTAGCAATGTTTTTCCATTTACAGTAATATACACTACATTTTGAGGTGAAATTATTGCAATTTACCATAATTTTTTTTTTTCATTTAGAGAAAAATGCTGTAAAACCACAGTAAATTTCACATTTTTACCATGGAATTTATTGCTTTTACTGTAAAATTGCAGTTTTTTTTAATATACAGTAAATAAAACTAATGTACATTTTACAGTAAAATTATGGCAACTGAGCTGCCTTTTTTTTTTTTTTTTACCATAAAAACAGTAGCAATGTATTTCCATTTACAGTAATATACACTACATTTTGAGGTGAAATTATTGCAGTTTACCATTGTTTTTTTCATTTAGAGAAAAATGCTGTAGAAACCACAGTCAATTTCACATTTTGACCATGAAATCTATTGCTTTTTCTGTAAAATAGCAGTTTTTTTTAATATACATTAAAAAAAAAGACATTTACAGTAAAATTATTGCAACTGAGCTGCCTTTTTTTTGTTTTTTGTTTTTTTACCATAAAAACAGTAGAAATGTTTTTCCATTTACAGTAATATACACTACATTTTGAGGTGAAATTATTGCAATTTACCTTTTTTTTTTTTTCATTTAGAGAAAAATGCTGTAAAAACCACAGTAAATTTCACATTTTGACCATGGAATTTATTGCTTTTTCTGTAAAATAGCATTTTTTTTAAATATACATTAAAAAAAAGAAATGTACATTTTACAGTAAAATTATGGGAACTGAGCTGCCAGTTATTATTATAATTTTTTTTTTAAATTTTTTTTTTACCGCTAATCAATAAGTGTAGATTTTGGGTGTATTACTGTAAATACCAAAACAGCATCACAGTTTATTACAGTAAAAAAATGCTGTAAAAACCACAGTCAATTTCACAAATTGACAATGAAATCTATATCTTTTACTGTAAAATTGCAGTTTTTTTAATATACAATAAAAAAAAAAGAAGTAAATTTTACAGTAAAATTATGGCAACTGAGCTGCCTTTTTTTTTTATTTTATTTTTTTTATTTTTTTTAACCATAAAAACAGTAGCAATGTTTTTCAATTTACAGTAATATACACTACATTTTGAGGTGAAATTATTGCAATTTACCATTTTTTTTTCATTTATAGAAAAATGCTGTAGAAACCACAGTAAATTTCACATTTTGACCATGAAATCTATTGCTTTTTCTGTAAAATTGCAGTTTTTTTAAAATATACAGTAAAAAACAAAAACAAATGTACATTTTACAGTAAAATTATTGCAACTGAGCTGCTTTTTTTTTTTCTTTTTTTTTTTTTACCATAAAAACAGTAGACATGTTTTTCCATTTACAGTAATATACACTACATTTTGAGGTGAAATTATTGCAATTTACCATTGTTTTTTTTTTTTTCATTTAGAGAAAAATGCTGTAAAAACCACAGTAAATTTCACATTTTTACCATTTACCATTGTATTTTACCATTTACCATTGTTTTTTTTTTTTCATTTAGAGAAAAATGCTGTAAAAACCACAGTAAATTTCACATTTTTACCATGGAATTTATTGCTTTTACTGTAAAATTGCAGGTTTTTTTTAATATACAGTAAATAAAACTAATGTACATTTTACAGTAAAATTATGGCAACTGAGCTGCCTTTTTTTTGTTTTTTGTTTTTTTACCATAAAAACAGTAGAAATGTTTTTCCATTTACAGTAATATACACTACATTTTGAGGTGAAATGATTGCAATTTACCATTGTTTTTTTTTTCATTTAGAGAAAAATTCTGTAAAAACCACAGTAAATTGCACATTTTTACCATGGAATTTATTGCTTTTACTGTAAAATTGCAGGTTTTTTTAATATACAGTAAATAAAACTAATGTACATTTTACAGTAAAATTATGGCAACTGAGCTGCCTTTTTTTTTTTTTTTACCATAAAAACAGTAGCAATTTCCAGTAATATACACTACATTTTGAGGTGAAATTATTGCAATTTACCTTTTTTTTTTTTCATTTATAGAAAAATGCTGTAGAAATCACAGTAAATTTCACATTTTGACCATGAAATCTATTGCTTTTTCTGTAAAATAGCAGTTTTTTTAATATACAGTAGAAAAAAAAGAAATGTACATTTTACAGTAAAATTATTGCAACTGAGCTGCTTTTTTTTTTTTTTTACCATAAAAACAATAGCAATGTTTTTCCATTTACAGTAATATACACTACATTTTGAGGTGAAATTATTGCAATTTACCATCGTTTTTTTTTTTTTCATTTAGAGAAAAATGCTGTAAAAACCACAGTAAATTTCACATTTTTACCATGGAATTTATTGCTTTTACTGTAAAATTGCAGTTTTTTTTTAATATACAGTAACATTTTACAGTAAAATTATGGGAACTGAGCTGCCAGTTATTATAATTTTTTTTTTAAATTTTTTTTTTACCGCTAATCAATAAGGGTAGATTTTGGGTGTATTACTGTAAATACCAAAACAGCATCACAGTTTATTACAGTAAAAAAATGCTGTAAAAACCACAGTCAATTTCACAAATTGACAATGAAATCTATATCTTTTACTGTAAAATTGCAGTTTTTTTAATATACAATTAAAAAAAAAGAAGTAAATTTTACAGTAAAATTATGGCAACTGAGCTGCCCTTTTTTTTTTTTTTTTTTTTTAACCATGAAAACAGTAGCAATGTTTTTCCATTTACAGTAATATACACTACATTTTGAGGTGAAATAATTGCAATTTACCTTTTTTTTTCATTTACAGAAAAATGCTGTAGAAACCACAGTCAATTTCACATTTTGACCATGAAATCTATTGCTTTTTCTGTAAAATAGCAGTTTTTTAATATACAGTAAAAAATAAATAAATTACATTTTACAGTAAAATTATGGCAACTGAGCTGCCTTTTTTTTTTAACCATAAAAACAGTAGCAATGTTTTTCCATTTACAGTAATATACACTACATTTTGAAGTGAAATGACTGCAATTTACCATTGTTTTTTTTTTCATTTAGAGAAAAATGCTGTAAAAACCACAGTAAATTTCACATTTTTACCATGGAATTTATTGCTTTTACTGTAAAATTGCAGTTTTTTTTAATATACAGTAAATAAAACTAATGTACATTTTACAGTAAAATTATGGCAACTGAGCTGCCTTTTTTTTGTTTTTTGTTTTTTTACCATAAAAACAGTAGAAATGTTTTTCCATTTACAGTAATATACACTACATTTTGAGGTGAAATTATTGCAATTTACCTTTTTTTTTTTTTCATTTAGAGAAAAATGCTGTAAAAACCACAGTAAATTTCACATTTCTACCATGGAATTTATTGCTTTTACTGTAAAATTGCAGTTTTTTTTAATATACAGTAAATAAAACTAATGTACATTTTACAGTAAAATTATGGCAACTGAGCTGCCTTTTTTTTTATTTTATTTTTTTTTATTTTTTTTTTACCATGAAAACAGTAGCAATGTTTTTCCATTTACAGTAATATACACTACATTTTGAGGTGAAATTATTGCAATTTACCATTTTTTATTTCATTTATAGAAAAATGCTGTAGAAACCACAGTAAATTTCACATTTTGACCATGAAATCTATTGCTTTTTCTGTAAAATTGCAGTTTTTTTTTAATATACAGTAAAAAAAACAACAACAAATGTACATTTTACAGTAAAATTATTGCAACTGAGCTGCTTTTTTTTGTTTTTTGTTTTTTACCATAAAAACAGTAGCAATGTTTTTCCATTTACAGTAATATACACTACATTTTGAGGTTGAAATTATTGCAATTTACCATTGTTTTTTTTTTTTTTTCATTTAGAGAAAAATGCTGTAAAAACCACAGTAAATTTCACATTTTTACCATTTACCATTGTATTTTACCATTTACCATTGTTTTTTTTTTTTTCATTTAGAGAAAAATGCTGTAAAAACCACAGTCAATTTCACATTTTTACCATGGAATTTATTGCTTTTACTGTAAAATTGCAAGTTTTTTTTAATATACAGTAAATAAAACTAATGTACATTTTACAGTAAAATTATGGCAACTGAGCTGCCTTTTTTGTTTTGTTTTTTACCATAAAAACAGTAGCAATGTTTTTCCATTTACAGTAATATACACTACATTTTGAGGTGAAATTATTGCAATTTACCATATATTTTTTTGTTTAAAAAAATGAACAAACTAATAAAATGCATAAGCAAATAGTGTAATAATAGTATTCACTGTTAGAAGCGGCCCTCCGGGGCCAAACATAACTGTGATGTGGCCCCTAGTCAAAACCACTTTGACACCTCTGGTCTATACAATAAAACAAAGTAAGTAAGCTGATCAAAATAGGATGAATAAGTTTTATTAAACTGTTGACAAATTTGATTGGACGGGACATAATTGGCAGAAATTGTTTGAATTTGCATGAAATGTGTGGGGACTGACGAGCTAACGCTAATTAGCCGTGACGCCATCTTGGAGAGGTGGCTGAATGTCGAACTTTGTATCCTAAACAAGCATTATTAGAAAAGCCGCTCCAACCTCAACAGCCATTGGTCTGCTGCCGTTAGGGGGAGGAGCTTAGGAGTTCAAAAAGTCGAGGGGCTTCTGAATGAAAGCTGGAATCGGACGGAAGACGTTTGTACTTGACATGAATATTGTTTTCTACATTGACTAATGTACATTTCTCTGCATCTGAAACAAATATATCGACGTAACTCTCCTCTCCTCCTTCCATGTAAGCAGTTTGTTGATGACGTCGCTTAAATACCAACTTATTTTTCTACATTTGACCTGCTCTTCTGAAGGATGGAAGCCAAGGTGAAGAATAATAATAATAATAATAATAATAATAGGAATAACGGAAGTAAGAGTACGGATCACGACAGGCTGGTCTGAATGTTTGGAGAACATCTTCACGCACGTTTGAGCTGACTCGTCACTTTTCGGAGGAAAAGAGGGCGATTATGTTTGCTGATTTATTTTTTATTTTGTCAGCTTCTTTGCCGTCGTCTTTGCTCGTGAAAATGTCTCATTTATTGTACAGATCATTAAAGTTGGGAAATCACACAAACTTGACTCTTGGTTCATTTGCTAAGCCCCGCCCACTAACATAATAGTGTGAGAGTCCAGTCCATAGTGGATCTAACATGATAGTGTGAGAGTCCAGTCCATAGTGGATCCAACATAATAGTGTGAGAGTCCAGTCCATAGTGGATCTAACATAATAGTGAGAGAGTCCAGTCCATAGTGGATCTAACATAATAGTGTGAGAGTCCAGTCCATAGTGGATCCAACATAATAGTGTGAGAGTCCAGTCCATAGTGGATCTAACATAATAGTGTGAGAGTCCAGTCCATAGTGGATCTAACATAATAGTGAGAGTCCAGTCCATAGTGGATCTAACATAATAGTGTGAGAGTCCAGTCCATAGTGGATCTAACATAATAGTGAGAGTTCAGTCCATAGTGGATCTAACATAATAGTGTGAGAGTCCAGTCCATAGTGGATCTAACATAATAGTGTGAGAGTCCAGTCCATAGTGGATCTAACATAATAGTGTGAGAGTCCAGTCCATAGTGGATCGAACATAATAGTGTGAGAGTCCAGTCCATAGTGGATCTAACATAATAGTGAGAGTCCAGTCCATAGTGGATCTAACATAATAGTGTGAGAGTCCAGTCCATAGTGGATCTAACATAATAGTGTGAGAGTCCAGTCCATAGTGGATCTAACATAATATTGTGAGAGAGTCCAGTCCATAGTGGATCTAACATATCAGTGAGAGTCCAGTCCATAGTGGATCTAACATATCAGTGAGAGTCCAGTCCATAGTGGATCTAACATAATAGTGAGAGTCCAGTCCATAGTGGATCTAACATAATAGTGTGAGAGTCCAGTCCATAGTGGATCTAACATAATAGTGAGAGAGTCCAGTCCATAGTGGATCTAACATAATAGTGAGAGTCCAGTCCATAGTGGATCTAACATAATAGTGTGAGAGTCCAGTCCATAGTGGATCTAACATAATAGTGAGAGTCCAGTCCATAGTGGATCTAACATAATAGTGTGAGAGTCCAGTCCATAGTGGATCTAACATAATAGTGTGAGAGTCCAGTCCATAGTGGATCTAACATAATAGTGAGAGTCCAGTCTATTGTGGATCTAACATAATAGTGAGAGAGTCCAGTCCATAGTGGATCTAACATAATAGTGTGAGAGTCCAGTCCATAGTGGATCTAACATAATAGTGTGAGAGTCCAGTCCATAGTGGATCTAACATAATAGTGAGAGAGTCCAGTCCATAGTGGATCTAACATAATAGTGTGAGTCCAGTCCATAGTGGATCTAACATAATAGTGAGAGTCCAGTCCATAGTGGATCTAACATAATAGTGAGAGTCCAGTCCATAGTGGATCTAAAATAATATTGTGAGAGTCTAGTCCATAGTGGATATAACATAATAGTGAGAGTCCAGTCCATAGTGGATCGAACATAATATTGTGAGAGTCCAGTCCATAGTGGATCGAACATAATATTGTGAGAGTCCAGTCCATAGTGGATTGAACATAATATTGTGAGAGTCCAGTCCATAGTGGATCAAACAAAATAGTGTGAGAGTCCAGTCCATAGTGGATCTTACATAATAGTGTGAGAGTCCAGTCCATAGTGGATTGAACATAATATTGTGAGAGTCCAGTCCATAGTGGATCTAACATAATAGTGTGAGAGTCCAGTCCATAGTGGATCTAACATAATATTGTGAGAGTCAAGTCCATAGTGGATCTAACATAATAGTGAGAGTCCAGTCCATAGTGGATCTAACATAATAGTGTGAGAGTCCAGTCCATAGTGGATCTAACATAATAGTGAGAGTCCAGTCCATAGTGGATCTAACATAATATTGTGAGAGTCAAGTCCATAGTGGATCTAACATAATAGTGAGAGTCCAGTCCATAGTGGATCTAACATAATATTGTGAGAGTCAAGTCCATAGTGGATCTAACATAATAGTGAGAGTCCAGTCCATAGTGGATCTAACATAATATTGTGAGAGTCAAGTCCATAGTGGATCTAACATAATAGTGAGAGTCCAGTCCATAGTGGATCTAACATAATAGTGTGAGAGTCCAGTCCATAGTGGATCTAACATAATAGCGAGAGTCCAGTCCATAGTGGATCTAACATAATAGTGTGAGAGTCCAGTCCATAGTGGATCTAACATAATAGTGTGAGAGTCCAGTCCATAGTGGATCTAACATAATAGTGAGAGTCCAGTCCATAGTGGATCTAACATAATAGTGTGAGAGTCCAGTCCATAGTGGATCTAACATAATAGTGTGAGAATCCAGTCCATAGTGGATCTAACATAATAGTGTGAGAGTCCAGTCCGTAGTGGATCTAACATAATAGTGTGAGAGTCCAGTCCATAGTGGATCTAACATAATAGTGTGAGAGTCCAGTTCATAGTGGATCTAACATAATAGTGTGAGAGTCCAGTCCATAGTGGATCTAACATAATAGTGTGAGAGTCTAGTCCATAGTGGATCTAACATAATAGTGAGAGTCCAGTCCATAGTGGATCTAACATAATAGTGTGAGAGTCCAGTCCATAGTGGATCTAAAATAATATTGTGAGAGTCCAGTCCATAGTGGATCTAACATAATAGTGTGAGAGTCCAGTCCATAGTGGATCTAACATAATAGTGTGAGAGTCCAGTCCATAGTGGATCTAACATAATAGTGTGAGAGTCCAGTCCATAGTGGATCTAACATAATAGTGTGAGAGTCCAGTCCATAGTGGATCTAACATAATAGTGTGAGAGTCCAGTCCATAGTGGATCTAACATAATAGTGAGAGTCCAGTCCATAGTGGATCTAACATAATAGTGTGAGAGTCCAGTCCATAGTGGATCTAACATAATAGTGTGAGAGTCCAGTCCATAGTGGATCTAACATAATAGTGAGAATCCAGTCCATAGTGGATCTAACATAATAGTGTGAGAGTCCAGTCCATAGTGGATCTAACATAATAGTGTGAGAGTCCAGTCCATAGTGGATCTAACATAATATTGTGAGAATCCAGTCCATAGTGGATCTAACATAATATTGTGAGAGTCCAGTCCATAGTGAATCTTGTTAATAGTGAGAGTCCAGTCCATAGTGGATCTAACATAATAGTGAGAGTCCAGTCCATAGTGGATCTAACATAATAGTGAGAGTCCAGTCCATAGTGGATCTAACATAATAGTGAGAGTCCAGTCCATAGTGGATCTAACATAATAGTGAGAGTCCAGTAAATAGTGGATCTAACATAATAGTGAGAGAGTCCAGTCCATAGTGGATTTAGCATAATAGTGTGAGAGTCCAGTCCATAGTGGATCCAACATAATAGTGAGAGTCCAGTTCATAGTGGATCTAACATAATAGTGTGAGAGTCCAGTCCATAGTAGATCTAACATAATAGTGTGAGAGTCCAGTCCATAGTGGATCTAACATAATAGTGTGAGACTCTAGTCCATAGTGGATCTAACATAATATTGTGAGAGTCCAGTCCATAGTGGATCGAACATAATATTGTGAGAGTCCAGTCCATAGTGGATCGAACATAATATTGTGAGAGTCCAGTCCATAGTGGATCTAACATAATATTGTGAGAGTCCAGTCCATAGTGGATCTAACATAATAGTGTGAGAGTCCAGTCCATAGTGGATCTAACATAATAGTGTGAGAGTCCGGTCCAGAGTGGATCTAACATAATAGTGTGAGAGTCCAGTCCGTAGTGGATCTAACATAATAGTGTGAGAGTCCAGTCCATAGTGGATCTAACATAATATTGTGAGAGTCCAGTCCATAGTGGATCTAACTTAATATTGTAAGAGTCCAGTCCATAGTGGATTGAACATAATATTGTGAAAGTCCAGTCCATAGTGGATCTAACATAATAGTGAGAGTCCAGTCCATAGTGGATCTAACATATTAGTGTGCGAGTCCAGTCCATAGTGGATCTAACATAATAGTGTGAGAGTCCAGTCCATAGTGGATCTAACATAATAGTGTGAGAGTCCAGTCCATAGTGGATCTAACATAATAGTGTGAGAGTCCAGTCCATAGTGGATCTAACATAATAGTGTGAGAGTCCAGTCCATATTGGATCTAACATAATAGTGTGAGAGTCCAGTCCATAGTGGATCTAACATAATAGTGTGAGAGTCTAGTCCATAGTGGATATAACATAATAGTGAGAGTCCAGTCCATAGTGGATCGAACATAATATTGTGAGAGTCCAGTCCATAGTGGATCGAACATAATATTGTGAGAGTCCAGTCCATAGTGGATCTAACATAATAGTGTGAGAGTCCAGTCCATAGTGGATCTAACATAATAGTGAGAGTCCAGTCCATAGTGGATCTAACATAATAGTGTGAGAGTCCAGTCCATAGTGGATCTAACATAATATTGTGAGAATCCAGTCCATAGTGGATCTAACATAATAGTGTGAGAGTCCAGTCCATAGTGGATCTAACATAATAGTGTGAGAGTCCAGTCCATAGTGGATCTAACATAATAGTGTGAGAGTCCAGTCCATATTGGATCTAACATAATAGTGTGAGAGTCCAGTCCATAGTGGATCTAACATAATAGTGTGAGAGTCTAGTCCATAGTGGATATAACATAATAGTGAGAGTCCAGTCCATAGTGGATCGAACATAATATTGTGAGAGTCCAGTCCATAGTGGATCTAACATAATATTGTGAGAGTCCAGTCCATAGTGGATTGAACATAATATTGTGAGAGTCCAGTCCATAGTGGATCAAACAAAATAGTGTGAGAGTCCAGTCCATAGTGGATCTTACATAATAGTGTGAGAGTCCAGTCCATAGTGGATTGAACATAATATTGTGAGAGTCCAGTCCATAGTGGATCTAACATAATAGTGTGAGAGTCCAGTCCATAGTGGATCTTACATAATAGTGAGAGTCCAGTCCATAGTGGATCTAACATAATATTGTGAGAGTCAAGTCCATAGTGGATCTAACATAATAGTGAGAGTCCAGTCCATAGTGGATCTAACATAATAGTGTGAGAGTCCAGTCCATAGTGGATCTAACATAATAGCGAGAGTCCAGTCCATAGTGGATCTAACATAATAGTGTGAGAGTCCAGTCCATAGTGGATCTAACATAATAGTGTGAGAGTCCAGTCCATAGTGGATCTAACATAATAGTGAGAGTCCAGTCCATAGTGGATCTAACATAATAGTGTGAGAGTCCAGTCCATAGTGGATCTAACATAATAGTGTGAGAATCCAGTCCATAGTGGATCTAACATAATAGTGTGAGAGTCCAGTCCGTAGTGGATCTAACATAATAGTGTGAGAGTCCAGTCCATAGTGGATTTAACATAATAGTGTGAGAGTCCAGTCCATAGTGGATCTAACAGAATAGTGAGAGTCCAGTCCATTGTGGATCTAACATAATATTGTGAGAGTCCAGTCCATAGTGGATCTAACATAATAGTGTGAGAGTCCAGGCCATAGTGGATCTAACATAATAGTGAGAGTCCAGTAAATAGTGGATCTAACATAATAGTGTGAGAGTCCAGTCCATAGTGGATCTAACATAATAGTGAGAGTCCAGTCCATAGTGGATCTAGCATAATAGTGTGAGAGTCCAGTCCATAGTGGATCTAACATAATAGTGTGAGAGTCCAGTCCATAGTGGATCTAACATAATAGTGAGAGTCCAGTCCATAGTGGATCTAACATAATAGTGTGAGAGTCCAGTCCATAGTGGATCTAACATAATAGTGTGAGAATCCAGTCCATAGTGGATCTAACATAATAGTGTGAGAGTCCAGTCCGTAGTGGATCTAACATAATAGTGAGAGTCCAGTCCATAGTGGGGCCAGCAGGAGATCATCTTGAGTGGAGACAGGTCAGCAGCGCGAAGACATCATCAACTGATGCACAGACGAGTGGTCCACCCCGGGTCCCGACTTTGAACAGCTGGCGCCTCATCTGTGGTCACCTAATAACCTCTTCAAACAGGAGAGGGGGGCAGAAGAGAAAAGAGACGGCAGATCAACTGGTCTAAAAGGGGGTCTATTTAAAGGCTAGAGTATACAAATGAGTTTTAAGATGGGACTTAAATGAGGTGGCATCTCTAACTGTTACTGCTAGAACATTCCATAGTACTGGAGCCCCAATAGAAAACGCTCTATAGCCCGCAGACTTTTTTGGGGCTCTGGGAATCACTAATAAGCCGGAGTTCTTTGAACGCAGATTTCTTGCCGGGACATATGGTACAATACAATCAGCAAGATAGGCTGGAGCTAGACCGTGTAGTATTTTATACCTAAGTAGTAAAACCTTAAAGTCGCATCTTAAGTGATGCACAGGAAGCCAGTGCAGGTGAGCCTGTATAGGTATATATGTATATAGGTATATATGTATATAGGTATAAAGGTGTATAGGTATAAAGGTATATACAGTACAGGCGTAATATGATCAAACTTTCTTGTTCTTGTCAAAAGTCTAGCAGCCGCATTTTGTACCAATTGTAATCTTTTAATGCTAGACATAGAGAGACCCGAAAATAATACGTTACAGTAATTGAGACGAGGCGTAACGAACGCATGAATAATGATCTCAGCGTCGCTAGTGAACAAAATGGAACAAATATTTGTGATAATACGGAGATGAAAGAAGGCCGTTTTAGTAACACTCTTAATGTGTGACTCAAACGAGAGAGTTGGGTCGAAGATAATACCCAGAATCTTTACCGAGTCGCCTTGTGTAATTGTTTGGTTGTCAAATGTTAAGGTGGTATTATTAAATAGGTGTGTAATTGTTTGTTGTCAAATGTTAAGGTGGTATTATTAAATAGGTGTCGGTGTCTAGCAGGATCGATAATCAGCATTTCCGTTTTCTTAGCGTTGAGTTGCAAAAAGTTAGTCCATTGTTTGACTTCATTAAGACACGCCTCCAGGTGATTGTTTAATTTCATTCAGACACTGATGACATCTATTAAACAGGACAAGAAGCAAAGAATCAAACAGAGACAGAATTAAATTTGGCTCAATTTGAGGAGAGACGCATGGACACTGTACCCTTGCACAGTGTCTCAGCACGCTCTGGCGAAAGATTGTACGCCTCCTCCTTTATTTGGACTTCCCCTGACCACATGGCAACAGCTTCTTCCAAAGGGACGTGGGTCGTAAACACTGTTGCCTTTGTTACAGAACAGTTG
Organism: Nerophis lumbriciformis; assembly: GCF_033978685.3. Classification (NCBI taxonomy): domain Eukaryota; kingdom Metazoa; phylum Chordata; class Actinopteri; order Syngnathiformes; family Syngnathidae; genus Nerophis; species Nerophis lumbriciformis. The sequence continues at coordinate 4,989,614 of NC_084549.2, forward strand.
TCCACTAGCGACGCTGAGATCATTATTCATGCGTTCGTTACGTCTCGCCTCGATTACTGTAACGTATTATTTTGGGGTCTCCCTATGTCTAGCATTAAAAGATTACAGTTGGTACAAAATGCGGCTGCTAGACTTTTGACAAGAACAAGAAAGTTTGATCATATTACGCCTATACTGTATATACCTTTATATACATATATACATATATATATACCTATACTGGCTCACCTGCACTGGCTTCCTGTGCACTTAAGATGTGACTTTACGGTTTTACTACTTACGTATAAAATACTACACGGTCTAGCTCCGTCCTATCTTGTTGATTGCATTGTACCATATGTCCCGGCAAGAAATCTGCGTTCAAAGAACTCCGGCGTATTAGTGATTCCCAGAGCCCAAAAAAAGTCTGCGGGCTGTAGAGCGTTTTCTATTCGGGCTCCAGTACTATGGAATGCCCTCCCGGGAACAGTTAGAGATGCTACCTCAGTAGAAACATTTAAGTCCCATCTCAAAACTCATTTGTATACTCTAGCCTTTGAATAGCCCCCCTTTTTTTAGACCAGTTGATCTGCCGTTTCTTTTCTTTTCTCCTCTGCTCCCCCCTATCCCTTGTGGAAGGGGAGACACACAGATCCGGTGGCCATGGATGGGGTGCTGGCTGTCCGGGGTCGGGACCCGGGGTGGACCGCTCGCCTGTATATCGGTTGGGAACATCTCTGCGCTGCTGACCCGTCTCCGTTCGGGATGGTGTCCTGCTGACCCCACTGTGGACTGGACTCTTACTGTTATGCTGGATCCACTATGGACTGTACTCTCACAATATTATGTTAGACCCACTCGACATCCATTACATTCGGTCTCCCTAGAGGGGGGGGGGGGGGTTACCCACATATGCGGTCCTCTCCAAGGTTTCTCATAGTCATTCACATCGACGTCCCACTGGGGTGAGTTTTTCCTTGCCCTTATGTGGGCTCTGTACCGAGGATGTCGTTGTGGCTTGTGCAGCCCTTTGAGACACTTGTGATTTAGGGCTATATAAATAAACATTGATTGATTGATTGATTGAGTTCAAAAGAAAAGGTTGTAAACACTTCACAGAAAATGTCATAAAACAGTTCAAAGAAAGGTTCGTGAAAGACTTCAAAAAAGAGGTTCGTAAAAGACTTCAAAAAAGCGGTATCTGGACCATGGGCAGATCCTGCCTTCTCTCCGCTTTGTAGTCCTTGGGTTAAAACAATATATTTCTATTGATTACAATACATGAAAGAAAACAGAACACCTTCATGTTGCTTCCGCCCTACATTGGAGTTTTACAAGCCTTCTTCTTGGTAGGTTCAAAGACATGTTTTTGCTTCTCGCTGGGAACTCATTGAAACACAAAGTTTTTGTGATAACTTAGATAAAATTATTCTAATACCAGGTGACTACAATCCGGCATGTTGGTCAGCCTTAGGGGCATGTAGAGTTGGGTGTCATCAGCATAGCAGTGAAAGCTAACATCGTATTTGCGTATGATGTCACCAAGCGGCAGCATGTAGATGCTGAAGAGCGCAGGGCCAAGAACCGAACCCTGTGGAACTCCGCACATTACCTTAACATACTCCGAGGTCACGATGTTATGGGAGACGCACTGCATCCTGTCAGTAAGATAGGAGTTCAACCAAGACAAGGCTAGGTCTGACATACCAATATGTGTTTTGATACGTTTATAATATTTAGCACTGATGGTCCTAATGTTACAAACAGTTCCTTGATAAGTTTCCCAGGAAGTGGGTCAAGTAAACATTTGTTTGTTTTATCCCATTTACACGCCGCAAGAGTTCCTCTAATGTTATTTCATCAAAAAGAGAGAGACTATTTTGGAGGGAAATATCCGTCGTATATACATTGGTATCTGTGTTAATAGAACCCAGTTGGAGCTGGGATGCGTTGTCTTTTATCTCCTTTCTAATGAGTTCAATTTTCCTGATAAAGAAATTCATAAAGTCATCTGCCGAGTGGGTGGAGTCACTGGGAGGAGTCGCTTGTTGGGTTAGTGATGCTACTGTACTGAACAAATATTTAGGATTGTTTTTGTTGAGGCGGATGAGATTTGAGTAGTAATTAGCTTTAGCTAAGGTAAGCATGCGTTTATAAGTTATTAAACTATCACTCCGTGCTTGATGGAAAACCTCAAGCTTATTTGCGCGCCATTTGCGTTCCAGCTTTCTACATGACAGCTTAGGAGCTCTAGTTTCTTCTGTAAACCAGGGGGTACGCCTTTTAGGGGCCTTTTTTTAGCTTTAGCGGTGCTATACTATCAATGGTGGACAGGGCGTCGTTAAAGTTGTTAGTGAGGTTATTGATAGAGCCCACATCATTTGGGAATGGCGCCATTGCCGAAGGCAGTAGGCCAGCAAGAGTCATAGTTGTGACAGCATTAATGTTGCGGCTGCTAAAGCCAGGTATATTATATTAGCTTGTTGACAATGAGTCAGAACTACGAAGTTTATAAGGTAATGATCGGACATTACTTTAGTGTACGGGAGTATCATAACTTTGGAGGTGGTGACACCCCGTACAAGCACTAGAGCTATCGTATTCCCGTTGCGATGCGTGGGTTCATTTATTATTTGTGTAAGACCACAGCTATCAATTATAGTCTGGAGCGCCACGCACGGATGGGGTATTCATATTGATATTAAAGTCCCCCATTATAATTATATTGTCGGCATGCGTCACTAGATCAGCGACAAACTCTGAGAATTCGCTGATAAAGTCCGAATAGGGCCCAGGGGTGGCGGTAGATAACAGCCAGGTAGAGAGGCAGCGGTGCGACAGACCTCATAGTAAGCCCCTCAAATGATTTATATTTATTACTTAGGTTAGGGGTAAGGTTAAGGTTTTCATTGTATATTAGTGCGACCCCCCCACCCCTTTTAAAGGGACGGCACAGGGCCGGCCCGTGGCATAGGCCGTATAGGCAAATGCTAAGGGCGCCGTCCATCAGGGGGCGCCACGCCAGTGCCACAAATGTTGGAGAAAAAAAAAAAAAAGTTGGTACTATTATTTCTAAATACAAAAAGTAATCCCACGTTAATTAAAATGCAAAGTAAAGCCTTTATAATAGAAATATTATTTGTTACAATATTACGCCCCCTCCCTTCCCGTATCATGACTCTTTTTGGACGTCACCACATCAAAAAATCAACACAGGATGTCAAAACGGCCAAAACTGTCAGGTGCCCAGGGAAGAAAAAAGAGAAAAGAAGAGGAGGAGAAACGAGAAAAAGACAAGAGGTAGCAGGTAGGTAACGTTAGCCTACATGAAATTATTTGTCTGTTACAGAATGTGATAGTAACCTGGCTTTTTAGCATTAAGCTAATGTTACATGATTCGGCAATTGCTAATCAATAAGTAGCTAGTTCTGTTTTAACGTCAGGTTAATATTGTGGAGGGGGCTAAATTGTTATGGAAAATAATAATGTAACGTTAGGTAATTACAGTACTCCCACCTTACATTCCTCAGGGACATTTGTATTAGATCTTTTAAGCAGGTGTTATTTTGTTTACATTGTTATTGCCTTCTGGTTAGCTAATGTTTGCCCTGCAGGTAATAGTCACTTTTCCACCCCTTTATATATTAGGTATAGTTGTAAGCCTAGTTGTTAAAGTGCACATCATTAATGTTAATTAAGCAATATGTATGTAAAAAATATTGTATTTCATATATTCATTTTTTATTTTTTGCATTCATTTATTTATTCATATTTTTTTTATCTTGTTAACTATTCTGATTGTTAATTTGCTTTCTTTAAGTAAAAAAAAGGTCAAAGACAAAGCTATTCGGTTTCTTGTGAGTATATACACTTCACTGCCGATGTGGGGGGGCGCCACCTAAAATCTTGCCTAGGGCGCCAGATTGGTTAGGGCCGGGCCTGGACGGGCAATATGTGCATTCGTATAGTTAGGAGGAGATGCCTCGTTAAGCGGGAAAAATGTTCCATTCGCAACAAGTGTACACGTTGACTATGTTTCATGCGCAACCAAAAAATTTTGCGTGTCCAAACATTTTCAACATGGCAGTGAAATGCACATTTGAAAAAGCGACTTTAAAATGTAAGTGTAACTTTATTTCTTTATTTAAAACATCAAAAAACAGACATGCACAGCCTGAGGTTACAGTAGTAACATAAATGTTTTGTTGGAATACGAGACCTCGACTATTGTAATGTTGAGTGACCTCCGGGTACTTCTCTCCTCTCTTCACCCCAAAAAAGAGCCTCATATTCGGCCATTGCAAACGGCTTTGCGCCTGGAGCTTTTTTTTTAATGTTAGAAGTAAAGCCTTACGCCTTTGTCTTTCAAACTTCAAGCTTAACTCTTGTCTTATTATATATCTTAATTATGTGTGGCTCTAATAATTAATATTTTTTTAACTAATTGTACATTTTAAATGATATTAGACGCTATATACATTTTTATTTTGTTGGAAAATGTTGAAATAACTGTTAATATGATGCGTTCATGTTTGTGTTGCTGCTCTACAGTGGTTCTTAACCTTGTTGGAGGTACCGAACCCCACCAGTTTCATATGCGCATTCACCGAACCCTTCTTTAGTGAAAAATAAAATGTTTTTTTTCAAATTCAAGACAAAGTTATATATTTTTGGTAACACTTTAGTATGGGGAACATATTCTAAGTATCCATCCAACCATCCATCCATCTTCTTCCGCTTATCCGAGGTCGGGTCGCGGGGGCAGCAGCCTAAGCAGGGAAGCCCAGACTTCCCTCTCCCCAGCCACTTCGTCCAGCTCTTCCTGTGGGACCCCGAGGCGTTCCCAGGCCAGCCGGGAGACATAGTCTTCCCAACGTGTCCTGGGTCTTCCCCGCGGCCTCCTACCGGTCGGACGTGCCCTAAACACCTCACTAGGGAGGTGTTCGGGTGGCATCCTGACCAGATGCCCGAACCACCTCATCTGGCTCCTCTCGATGTGGAGGAGCAGCGGCTTTACTTTGAGCTCCCCCCGGATGGCAGAGCTTCTCACCCTATCTCTAAGGGAGAGCCCCGCCACCCGGCGGAGGAAACTCATTTCGGCCGCTTGTACCCGTGATCTTGTCCTTTCGGTCATAACCCAAAGCTCATGACCATAGGTGAGGATGGGAACGTAGATCGACCGGTAAATTGAGAGCTTTGCCTTCCGGCTCGGCTCCTTCTTCACCACAACGGATCGATACAGCGTCCGCATTACTGAAGACGCCGCACCGATCCGCCTGTCGATCTCACGATCCACTCTTCCCTCACTCGTGAACAAGACTCCGAGGTACTTGAACTCCTCCACTTGGGGCAAGATCTCCTCCCCAACCCGGAGATGGCACTCCACCCTTTTCCGGGCGAGAACCATGGACTCGGACTTGGAGGTGCTGATTCTCATTAAGTAACGAAGACTTAATTTAGCGTTTTTTGGACACTAGGGGAACATATTCTCAGTAACAAAGACTTAATTTAGAGTTATTTGGTTAGGGTTATTTGGTTAGGGCCAGGGTTAGAGGGTTAGGGTTATAATAAGGCCATGCCGAATAAGGCATTAATAAGTACTTAATAATGATTAGTTAAGAGCCAATATGTTACTAATTTGCATGTTAATAAGCAACTAATTAATGGTGAATATGTTCCCCATACTAAAATGTTACCATGTTTTATTACTGGTGCACAAATTAACCGTGCATGAACATCACCTTGTTCAAAGAACAAAACCAACACAGTGCATAAACTCACAACAAATTACACACCTGCAAATCAGTGTGACTTCTGGTGTTGCCGTATCCGTAATACGCCGATAGGGAGAAGATTTTATTTACACGATGAGTCTGGTGTGTCTTGACCTCCACCGAACCCCTGAGCCCGACTCACCGAACCCCTAGGGTTCGATCGAACCCAGGTTAAGAACCACTAGTTTAGGACAATCGAGGAGGAAATTGACTTGACAATTTAAAGGACAACAGAGCAAAACGAAATAGACATAATATATGGATATATGATAAGACAAGAGTCAAGCTATTTAGGTGTAAAGATTGAAAGACAAAGGCGTAAGGCTTTACTTCTAGCGTTAAAAAAAATCTCCAGGCGCGAAGCCGTTTGCAATGGCCGAATATGATGCTCTTTCTTGGGGTGGAGAGAGGAGCGAAGAACCCGGAGGTCACTCAACATTACGATAGTCGAAGAGTCGTATTCTAACAAAACATTTTGTTACTTCTGTAACCTCAGGCTGTCTGTTTTTTTATGTTTTAAATAAATAAATAAAGTTACACTTACATACATAGTATGGAGCCAAAACACTACCAGTAAAATTTAGTATGAAAAAAACTTTACATTGTAGAAAAAGTTGTATTGGCAACAAATACATTCAACAATGACAAAGTACAATCTTTTAGGTGGATAGTCTTTGTATTCTGACATGTTTTTGATGCCATTAATTATATTTTTGTACACGTTAATTATATTTATGTGTTTCACAAGTATTTATTTTCAACTTCTTTGCCCAAGTTTATCCATAAGCAGTTTTACTCGACTTGGGCTTGCAGGTAAAAGACGTCTAAAAGATTAATAAATTAATCTTTTTGTTAACCTGGCCAGGGCCGGCCCGTGGCATAGGCCGTATAGGCAAATGCTAAGGGCGCCGTCCATCAGGGGGCGCCACGCCAGTGCCACAAATGTTGGAGAAAAAAAAAAAAAGTTGGTACTATTATTTCTAAATACAAAAAATAATCCCACGTTAATTAATCCCCCGCACTGTGTGCCCCCTCCCTTCCCTTATCATGACTCTTTTTGGACGTCACCACATCAAAAAATCAACACAAGATGTCAAAACGGCCAAAACTGTCAGGTGCCCAGGGAAGAAATAAGAGAAAAGAAGAGGAGGAGAAACGAGAAAAAGACAGAGGTAGCAGGTAGGTAACGTTAGCCTACATGAAATTATTTGTCTGTTACAGAATGTGATAGTAACCTGGCTTTTTAGCATTAAGCTAATGTTACATGATTCGGCAATTGCTAATCAATAAATAGCTAGTTCTGTTTTAACGTCGGGTTAATATTGTGGAGGGGGCTAAATTGTTGTGGAAAATAATAATGTAACGTTAGGTAATTACAGTACTCCCACCTTACATTCCTCAGGGACATTTGTATTAGATCTTTTAAGCAGGTGTTTTTTGTTTACATTGTTATTGCCTTCTGGTTAGCTAATGTTTGCCCTGCAGGTAATAGTCACTTTTCCACCCCTTTATATATTAGGTATAGTTGTAAGCCTAGTTGTTAAAGTGCACATCATTAATGTTAATTAAGCAATATGTATGTAAAAAATATTGTATTTCATATATTCATTTTTTATTTTTTGCATTCATTTATTTATTCATATTTTTGTTTATCTTGTTAACTATTCTGATTGTTAATTTGCTTTCTTTAAGTAAAAAAAAAAGTCAAAGACAAAGCTATTCGGTTTCTTGTGAGTATATACACTTCACTGCCGATGTGGGGGGGCACCACCTAAAATCTTGCCTAGGGCGCCAGATTGGTTAGGGCCGGGCCTGAACCTGGCCATACTATCAGAATGTATTTATAAGCGGTACACAAATTGAATATGCATATTTAAAACTATCCAAGTTATATAAGTGATATAGTTGGCAGAACTCTGTATGGAACGACCCTTACATTTCCCCGCGGAGAGAAAAGAGTCATTTTAAATTGTAAGGGTAGCAGTATTTATTCATGGAAAACATTTAAAAGCAGACGTGTGAAGCTTAGCGTGACACGAGTGACCAAATCCTGTTAAAATACGAGACTTGGACTACGGTAATGTTGAGCGAGCCCCGGCGGTTCCTTCTCTTGTTCCCCCGAGAGAGAGCCCCATATCCAGGCTGTGCAGACGTCTTCATGCACGGAGCTCTTTTCAGCGTGTGGATATAAATCTTTACATCTTTGTCTTTCTATGTTTATATCGAAATAGGTGGACTCATGTCTTATTGTGTGTTTTATTGTAGGCAATTTATTGTGATTCATTTCCCTGCCTTAGTTGCAATTAATGTTTATGAGGGGACATATTGAATGTCCAACTACTACAAAACCCAAAAGCAGTGAAGTTGTCACGTTGTGTAAATGGTAAATAAAAAGAGAATACAATGATTTGCAAATCCTTTTCAACTTATATTCAATTGAATAGACAAATATTAGCTCATTTGGAATTTGATGGGTCTAGAGCTCTTGTGCTTGCTCCATGTGATTGGAGAGCACGTAGTTGTCTAGGTCAGTCAGGACTACTGCAGGGTGTCTTTTTAACGTCCTTGATGTAATATTAAGGCCAAGATCCTGCTATCGCCCATTGATGGCCTTACTGAGCGCATAGTCCAGAGGTATCCCAGCCAGAATGTCAAACTCCTAACTGCCGTCATCTTGGGTCACCCGTGTACCTGCAACCATGGTCTCTATTCCCCGGAGCAAGTTGGGAAGGACACCATAGGCCTTCAAGAGCCTCAAGGTCAAGGTCAAGGTCAAGGTTCAACTTTATTGTCCCCGCGGGGAAATTTGTCTTGGGCACAGTGCATCATTGCTTTCTTAACATACCCAAAAACAACAGAACAAAAACACAAGCACAGACACAACCACAACCATACAACTAACATTTAAACATCAGAACATGGAGCTTGATAGTTTGGGGTGGCACTTTGATGTAGGCATAAAATCTACAGTATGGAGATAAAGATAAAGTACCAATGTGCATTGCACTAGAGCTCATGGATGAAGTGCTGTGTGCTAAAGTGCTTAGTTCTAAAGTGCTATGTGCTAAAGTGCTATGTGCTAAAAAAGTGCTAACCTATGTATTAAAATTCTATTGCACATTGTTGGTCAGCTTAATGGAGGCTGGGACAAATGATAATTTAAGGCGGTTAGATTTGCATAGTGGGACCCGGAGTCTTCTCCCTGATGGCAGGGTTCCATATTCAGGAAAGAGTGGGTGTTGTGAGATGGAAATAATTTTCTTAGCTTTTTTCCTAACTGCCTGCTCATAGATGCTCTGTATAGGCTCATATTCTTTCCTCCCTACGATTTTCATTGCCGTTTTATGCATGTCGGCCAGTTTGCTTTTTAGCTTAACGGTTAGGTTGCCAAACCATGAGGTGATCCCGTATCTAATGATGCTCTCTACAATGGCACGGTAGAAAATCATCATGATATGGCTGCTTACGCCGTACAATCTTAATCTTCGCAAAAAATATAGCCTCTGTTGCAGTCTATTGCACAGTTTGTCAATATTTGTCTTCCAGCAGAGAAGATTATCAATATGAACCCCTAAATCATCATGTTGACTCTATGTATGGAGTCAAAAACCTTTTTAAAGTCAACAAAGCACAAAACAGCCATCAGGTTGTTCTTTTTCATCTCCTCGATTAGTCCAAGATTTGGTCCTCTTCTCTTGAAAGCTGTTCTGTTTTTTCCTCGGGTGAGGGTCTAATTTTGCTGTCGCACCCATTTAGAGCCTTCTGCCGCGTTGGCTACAGGGTCTGGCTGGCATAAAGGAGGACGGATTCTATTGTCACGTAGAAGAATCTGAGTTTGGTTTCTCGGAGGAGGTTAGAGTTCCACACACTGGCCATGCCCTACAGGGCCCTCCATGCCTTCCTCACTTTTAGATCTTGTTCTGTCCAGTTGACCCATGAGCTCAGGTACTTGAAGTCATTGACTTCCTTTAGAGCAGTACCTCTTGTTGTTGTGAGAGGTGGATGTTCCACCCGTATGTTTAGGTGAGCGCCTCAGTTTTCTTAGCATTCAGTCGAAGGCACACTGTGTCACCACTTGGGTCTAGAACTCTTGTGCTTGCTCCATGTGGTTGAAGAGCACAAAACAGCCATCAGGTTGTTCTTTTTCATCTCCTCGATTAGTCCAAGATTTGGTCCTCTTCTCTTGAAAGCTGTTTTGTTTTTTTCCCTCAGGTGAGGGTCCATGGTATGCTGAATCCAATTTTGTATAGTGCGTCTGTGGACCTTCGCAGCAAGGCTGATGCCTCGGTAGTTGTCTGGTTTCAAGAATTCTCCAGATTTGGGTACCAGAGAGATGTTGAAGAGAGACCACATGTCAGCTAGCTTGTTGCCGAGCAGGACAAGGTTGCAGAACTCAAGCATGAGGTTGTCAAGATCACACTTTGTTACGACCTCTGGAGGTATGCCGTCCGGCCCAGAACTATTACCCTCTCTCAGTGTGCGTTTCTCTTTAGTAAATTTCAGTTAAGGTGAAGGGTTCATCCTTGATGTTGAAGTCATGGAGGAACGATGGTAATTCTTCCTCCCTTCCATCTGATGTTGTGCCTGGCAGATTTTGGAAATGATTGTATTATGATGCCACCCTCTCCTCAGTGCGGTGTCCCTCGAACCGTCCCTCCTCGGTCCTCTTCTGTCCTGTCATCTCTTTGATGATCTTCCAAAAGTCCATACAGCCTGGACTCTCTGCATCCTCTCCATCAGTTCCTCCTCCTCGATCTTGTCTTAGGTACTGATAAAAAGATGTTTCGCCTAATTCCGTATCCCAATTTTCTCTTTACAGTACGCTCCCATGAAAGGCCAAGTTGTGCTTCTTCCGCCTTGCCCTGTGCCACTACGGCATCTGGTTTTGTCCAGCATGGGCACAGACATCCCGGTTGCCTCTTCACTGGCGGCAACAAAACACCTGTATTCGTTGCTAGTCATTGCTACAGTGTCCAGCTCCTGAAAGCGGCTCATAGTCCCCTCCGTGTACCTGATTTGCAGGCCTGGGTGGGTCGAAAGTGTCCTCCAGTCATACCAGGTCCTGGCGCTTGGCTTGGATGCCCTCAGACGCAGCCGCAGACCATATGGTGTAAACGTGCTGTATGGCTCAGCGTTCAGGATGGAGTTCCTCCACCTTCACTAAATTAGGATAGAGTCTAGCTGCCGGCGTATATCTGATTCTCGCGCTCGAAAAGTCCACAAATTGGCGGTTCTTTTCCAAAACATGGTGGTCGCTGCCAGAAGCTGGTGTTCCATGAGAAAAACAGTGAGGAAATTGGGATTAGGACCAACACCACCAACCGCTGCCATGTTCCTGCGGACTCCCACCGCGAGAAGTAAAGGATTCGGGATGAATTTGTTCTCCATGGTTGGCTTTACGGCAGCATGGAGAAACAGGGGCGAGGGTCTCACAATACAAAGATCCTGGGTTCGATCTCTGGGCACGGGGTCTTTCTGTGTGGAGTTTGCATGTTCTCCCCGTGACTGCGTGGGACTCCCTTCGTATACCTGATTTGCAGGCCTGGGTGGATCGTATCCTCCAGTCATACCGGGTCCTGGCGCTTGGCTTGGGTGCCCTCAGACGCAGCCGCAGACCATGTGGTGAACAGGGCTAAACGTGCTGTATGGCTCAGCGTTCAGGATGGAGTTCCTCCACCTTCACCATACTCGGATGCAGTCTAGCTGCCGGCGTACATCTGATTCTCGCTCTCGAAAAGTCCACCAATTGGCGGTTCTTTTCCAAAACATGGTGTTCTCTGCCAGAAGCTGGTGTTCCATGCGAAAAACTGAGGAAATTGGGATTAGGACCGACACCACAAACCGCTGACATGTTCCTGCGGACTCCCACCGCTAGAAGTAAAGGATTTGGGATGAATTTGTTCCCCATGGTTGGCTTTACAGCAGCACGGTGGAACAGGGGCGAGGGTCTCACAATACAAAGTACTTGGGTTCGATGTCTGGGCACGCGGTCTTTCTGTGTGGAGTTTGCCTGTTCTCCCCGTGACTGCGTGGGACTCCCTTCGTATAACTGATTTGCAGGCCTGGGTGGATTGAAAGTGTCCTCCAGTCATACCGGGTCCTGGCGCTTGGCTTGGGTGCCCTCAGACGCAGCCGCAGACCATGTGGTGAACAGGGCTAAATGTGCTGTATGGCTCAGCGTTCAGGATGGAGTTCCTCCACCTTCACCATACTCGGATGCAGTCTAGCTGCCGGCGTACATCTGATGCTCGCTCTCGAAAAGTCCACCAATTGGCGGTTCTTTTCCAAAACATGGTGGTCTCTGCCAGAAGCTGGTGTTCCATGAGAAAAACAGTGAAGAAAGCGGGAGGAGGACCGACACCAATATCCGCTGCCGTGTTTCAGCGGACTCCCACCGCGAGAAGTAAAGGATTCGGGATGAATTTGTTCTCCATGGTTGGCTTTACGGCAGCACGGAGAAACAGGGGCGAGGGTCTCACAATACAAAGATCCTGGGTTTGATCTCTGGGCACGGGGTCTTTCTGTGTGGAGTTTGCCTGTTCTACCCGTGACTGCGTGGGACTCCCTTCGTATACCTGATTTGCAGGCCTGGGTGGATCGAAAGTGTCCTCCAGTCATACCGGGTCCTGGCGCTTGGCTTGGGTGCCATCAGACGCAGCCGCAGACCATGTGGTGAACAGGGCTAAATGTGCTGTATGGCTCAGCGTTCAGGATGGAGTTCCTCCACCTTCACCAAACTCGGATGCAGTCTAGCTGCCGGCGTACATCTGATGCTCGCTCTCGAAAAGTCCACCAATTGGCGGTTCTTTTCCAAAACATGGTGGTCTCTGCCAGAAGCTGGTGTATCATGAGAAAAACAGTGAGGAAATTGGGATTAGGACCAACACCACCAACCGCTGACATGTTCCTGCGGACTCCCACCGCTAGAAGTAAAGGATTTGGGAAGAATTTGTTCTCCATGGTTGGCTTTACAGCAGCACGGTGGAACAGGGGCGAGGGTCTCACAATACGAAGATCCTGGGTTCCATCTCTGGGCACGGGGTCTTTCTGTGTGGAGTTTGCATGTTCTCCCCGTGACTGCGTGGGACTCCCTTCGTATACCTGATTTGCAGGCCTGGGTGGATCGAAAGTGTCCTCCAGTCATACCGGGTCCTGGCGCTTGGCTTGGGTGCCCTCAGACGCAGCCGCAGACCATGTGGTGAACAGGGCTAAACGTGCTGTATGGCTCAGCGTTCAGGATGGAGTTCCTCCACCTTCACCAAACTCGGATGCAGTCTAGCTGCCGGCGTACATCTGATGCTCGCTCTCGAAAAGTCCACCAATTGGCGGTTATTTTCCAAAACATGGTGGTCTCTGCCAGAAGCTGGTGTTCCATGAGAAAAACAGTGAGGAAATTGGGATTAGGACCGACACCACTAACCGCTGCCATGTTCCTGCGGACTCCCACCGCTAGAAGTAAAGGATTTGGGATGAATTTGTTCTCCATGGATTGGCTTTACGGCAGCACGGTGGAACAGGGGAGAGGGTCTCACAATACGAAGATCCTGGGTTCCATCTCTGGGCACGGGGTCTTTCTGTGTGGAGTTTGCATGTTCTCCCCGTGACTGCGTGGGACTCCCTTCGTATACCTGATTTGCAGTCCTGGGTGGATCGAAAGTGTCCTCCAGTCATACCGGGTCCTGGCGCTTGGCTTGGGTGCCCTCAGACGCAGCCGCAGACCATGTGGTGAACAGGGCTAAACGTGCTGTATGGCTCAGCGTTCAGGATGGAGTTCCTCCACCTTCACCAAACTCGGATGCAGTCTAGCTGCCGGCGTACATCTGATGCTCGCTCTCGAAAAGTCCACCAATTGGCGGTTATTTTCCAAAACATGGTGGTCTCTGCCAGAAGCTGGTGTTCCATGAGAAAAACAGTGAGGAAATTGGGATTAGGACCGACACCACTAACCGCTGCCATGTTCCTGCGGACTCCCACCGCTAGAAGTAAAGGATTTGGGATGAATTTGTTCTCCATGGATTGGCTTTACGGCAGCACGGTGGAACAGGGGCGTGGGTCTCACAATACGAAGATCCTGGGTTCCATCTCTGGGCACGGGGTCTTTCTGTGTGGAGTTTGCATGTTCTCCCCGTGACTGCGTGGGTTCCCTCCGGGTACTCCGGCTTCCTCCCACCTCCAAAGACATGCACCTGGGGATAGGTTGATTGGCAACACTAAATGGTCCCTAGTGTGTGAATGTTGTCTGTCTATCTGTGTTGGCCCTGCGATGAGGTGGCGACTGGTCCAAGGTGTACACCGCTTACCGCCCGAATGGAGCTGAGTTGGCTTTAGCACCCTGCGCGACCCAGAAAGGGACAAGGGGTATGGAGAGTTGGCTTTACTGTGGGGCGCAACTCCTCGCAGACCTGGTTTTAGTTCAATGTCCTGCTCCTCGGGGAGTTGCCAACCATGGCTACGAGCCCATGCTCATGATATTTACATACAGCTGGGACAGTTGTTGGCAAGGAACCAGGGCGTCTCCACACACCGGTGGTATGCACATTTCTTCTCCCTTTCACTTCAAAACATGTTTAAAAATAATATCTGTGTGTCGTTTGGATTTCAACAAGAAAGACAAAGAGGACTTCTGTCCTTCTGGAACATCATCTGGATGGTCTCCAGACATACAGGTAAAAGCCAGTAAATTAGAATATTTTGAAAAACTTGATTTATTTCAGTAATTGCATTCAAAAGGTGTAACTTGTACATTATATTTATTCATTGCACACAGACTGATGCATTCAAATGTTTATTTCATTTAATTTTGATGATTTGAAGTGGCAACAAATGAAAATCCAAAATTCTGTGTGTCACAAAATTAGAATATTACTTAAGGCTAATACAAAAAAGGGATTTTTAGAAATGTTGGCCAACTGAAAAGTATGAAAATGAAAAATATGAGCATGTACAATACTCAATACTTGGTTGGAGCTCCTTTTGCCTCAATTACTGCGTTAATGCGGCGTGGCATGGAGTCGATGAGTTTCTGGCACTGCTCAGGTGTTTTGAGAGCCCAGGTTGCTCTGATAGTGGCCTTCAACTCTTCTGCGTTTTTGGGTCTGGCATTCTGCATCTTCCTTTTCTCAATACCCCACAGATTTTCTATGGGGCTAAGGTCAGGGGAGTTGGCGGGCCAATTTAGAACAGAAATACCATGGTCAGTAAACCAGGCACGGGTAGATTTTGCGCTGTGGGCAGGCGCCAAGTCCTGTTGGAACTTGAAATCTCCATCTCCATAGAGCAGGTCAGCAGCAGGAAGCATGAAGTGCTCTAAAACTTGCTGGTAGACGGCTGCGTTGACCCTGGATCTCAGGAAACAGAGTGGACCGACACCAGCAGATGACATGGCACCCCAAACCATCACTGATGGTGGAAACTTTACACTAGACTTCAGGCAACGTGGATCCTGTGCCTCTCCTGTCTTCCTCCAGACTCTGGGACCTCGATTTCCAAAGGAAATGCAAAATTTGCTTTCGTCAGAAAACATGACTTTGGACCACTCAGCAGCAGTCCAGCTGGTGTCGGTCCACTCTGTTTCCTGAGATCCAGGGTCAACGCAGCCGTCTACCAGCAAGTTTTAGAGCACTTCATGCATCTCATAACACCTGAGCAGTGCCAGAAACTCATCGACTCCATGCCACGCCGCATTAACGCAGTAATTGAGGCAAAAGGAGCTCCAACCAAGTATTGAGTATTGTACATGCTCATATTTTTCATTTTCATACTTTTCAGTTGGCCAACATTTCTAAAAATCCCTTTTTTGTATTAGCCTTAAGTAATATTCTAATTTTGTGACACACGGAATTTGGGATTTTCATTTGTTGCCACTTCAAATCATCAAAATTAAATGAAATAAACATTTGAATGCATCAGTCTGTGTGCAATGAATAAATATAATGTACAAGTTACACCTTTTGAATGCAATTACTGAAATAAATCAAGTTTTTCAAAATATTCTAATTTACTGGCTTTTACCTGTATGTCCAACCACAACTTCATCATCATCCTCTCCATCATCACATTTACAAGACACACATGACGGAATGAAAGTGTAAAAAGAAGAATGGCAAGCAGTTCTCATATTTGGCTCCGAGGCAAGGAACTCGCCACGTATTGAACCTACCGCATTGACCGCCTCCCACCCCAGCACATCAAACCTCAGCGAGGAGGTGGAGGAGTGGCGAAGGTGTGGAGGTGTGGGGGGGTGGCGGCGGTGGTGCGGTTTTCTTGCTGACGCGACAGAAGAGACGCTGCCAGACGTTCACTTCAAAGGTCTTTCATGAGAGAAGCACTTAGCTCCTCCCGCTCGCTAATGGACGTCCAAGACTTTGAGAGGAAATCACAAATACACTTTCAAGTATTTTTTTTTAATGTACTAAGCAATTATTATGATAAACATGATCCAACCCAAAATAATCACACCTGTTTTTAAAAGAATGACATGTATTTGGAAATGAATAACATATTTGTACAACAACAATATGTAACCCTAACCCTAACCCTAACCCTAACCCTAACCCTAACCCTAACCCTAACCCTAACCCTAACCCTAAAACGTGTATTTGTAAATTATTAACATGTTTGTACAACTTTAACATGTAAACATTAAAACATTTCTTTGCAAAATGATTATTTGTATTTGCACGATAATAAGCAATATATTTATAGAGTAGTGGCATAAAGTATATAGATTTATAACAGCTATTTATAAAGGAGTACTTTTACAATAGTAACATAGTATTAAAGTAATGACATATCATTGTGGAGTAATGCCATGTATTTCTTCAGTAGTAGCATGTATTTATGCAATAGTAAACAAGTATTTGTTTAATATATAAAAATAAAGAGTCTTTGTAAAGTAATGGTGTTTATTTTTGAGGTAACGAGATGTATTTTTACAATAATATTGAGTATTTTTAAAGTAATGGCATACATTTTTTTCAAGTAATGTTGGATATTTTTAAGGTAATGACATGTATTTTTTTTACATTAATAAAGAGTATCTTTAAAATAATGGTGTATATTTTTGAGGTAACGACATGTATTTTTACAATAATATTGAATATAAATGTATTATATAATTTAAAGTAATTGCATACCTTTTTTTAAAGTAATGTTGTATATTTTGAAGTAATGGTTTCTATTTTAAAGTAATGGTGTATCTTTTTTTTAAAGTAATGGTCTATATTTTTGTGGTACTGACATGTATTTGTACAATAATATTGAGTATATTTTAAAGTAATGGTATATATTTTTTAAAGTAATGGTATATCTTTTAAAAGTAATGGTCTATATTTTTGAGGTAATGACAAGTATTGTACAATAATAAGGAGTATTTTTAAAGTAATGGTGTACATTTTTGAGGTAATGACATGTCTTTTTTTTTTTACAATAATAAAGAGTATTTTTTAAAGTAATGGTATATATTTTTAAGGTAATGACATGTATTTGTACAATAATAAAGAGTATCTTTAAAGTAATGGTATATATTTTTAATGGAATGGTATATATGTTTTAAGTAATTATATATATTTTCAAGGTAATGACATGTATTTTTACAATAATATTGAGTATATTTTAAAGTAATGGTATATATTTTTTAAGTAATGGTATGTATTTTTAAAGTAATTATATATATTTGAGGTAATGACAAGTATTGTACAATAATAAGGAGCATTTTTTACAGTAATGGTGTACATTTTTGAGGTAATGGCACGTCTTGTTTTTACAATAATAAAGAGTATTTTTAAAGTAATGGTATATATTTTTAAGGAAATGGCACGTCTTTTTACAATAATAAAGAGTATTTTTAAAGTAATGGTATATATTTTTTAAGTAATTATATATATTTTTAAGGTAATGGCATGTATTTTTACAATAATATTCAGTATATTTTAAAGTAAAGGTATATCTTTTTTAAGTAATGGTATATATTTTTCAAGTAATGATATATATTTGAGGTAATGACAAGTATTGTTTAATAATAAGGAGTATTTTTTAAAGTAATGGTGTACATTTTTGAGGTAATGGCACATCTTTTTTTTTACAATAATATAGAGTATTTTTAAAGTAATGGCATACATTTTTAAGGTAATGACATGTATTTTTACAACAATAAAGAGTATCTTTAAAGTAATGGTGCATATTTTTAAAGTAATGGTGTACATTTTTGAGGTAATGACATGTATTTTTACAAAAATAAAGAGTATCTTTAAAGTAATTGTACATTGTTTTTAAGTAATTATATATATATTTCAAGGTAATGACATGTATTTTTGCAATAATATTGAATATATTTTAAAGTAATAGTATATATTTTTTAAGTAATGACATGTATTTTTAAAGTACTGATATATATTTGAGGTAATGACAAGTATTGTACAATAATAAGGAGTATTTTTAAAGTAATGGTGTACATTTTTGAGGTAATGACATGTCTTTTTTTTCACAATAATAAAGAGTATTTTTTAAAGTATTGGTATATATTTTTAAGGTAATGACATGTATTTTTTTTCACAATAATAAAGAGTATTTTTTAAAGTATTGGTATATATTTTTAAGGTAATGACATGTATTTTTTTTCAAAAATAAAGAGTATTTCTAAAGTAATGGTGTATATTTTTGAGGTAAAGACATGTATTTTTTACAATAATAAAGAGTATCTTTAAAGTAATGGTATATATGTTTTAAGTAATTATATACATTTTCAAGGTAATGACATGTATTTTTACAATAATATTGAGTATATTTTAAAGTAATGGTATATCTTTTTTAAATAATGGTATATATTTTTAAAGTAATTAAATATTTTTAAGGTAATGACATGTTTTTTACAATAATACAAAGTATCTTTAAAGTAATGGTATATATTTTTAAAGTAATGGTATTTATTTTCTAAGTAATTATATATTTTATGTATTTTTACAACAATATTGAGTATATTTTAAACTAATGGTATATCTTTTTTAAGTAATGGTATATATTTTTAAAGTGACGATATATATTTGAGGTAATGACAAGTATTGTACAATAATAAAGAGTATTTTTAAAGTAATGGTATATATTTTTAAGGTAATGACATGCATTTTTACAACAATAAAGAGTATTTTTAAAGTAATTGTACATTGTTTTTAAGTAATTATATATATATTTCAAGGTAATGACATGTATTTTTACAATAATATTGAATATATTTTAAAGTAATGGCATATATTTTTTAGATTAATGGTATATCTTTTAAAAGTAATGGTCTATATTTTTGAGGTAATGACATGTATTATTAGCATAATAAAGAGTATTTTTAAAATAATGGTATATATTTTTTAAGTAATAGTGTACATTTTTGAGGTAATGACATGTATTTGTACAAAAATATTGAGTATATTTTAAAGTAATGGTATATATTTTTTAAAGTAATGGTATATCTTTTAAAAGTAATGGTCTATATCTTTGAGGTAATGACATGTAATTTCTCAATAATATTGAGTATATTTTAAAGTAAAGGTATATCTTTTTTAAGTAATGGTATATAATTTTAAAGTGATGATAATAAATAGTAATGGTGTACATTTTTGAGGTAATGACATGTCTTTTATTTTACAATAATAAAGAGTATTTTTTAAAGTAATGGTATATATTTTTAAGGTAATGACATGTATTTGTACAATAATAAAGAGTATCTTTAAAGTAATGGTGTATATTTTTAAAGTAATGGTATATATTTTTTAAGTAATTATATATTTTTTTAAGGTAATGACATGTATTTTTACAATAATATTGAGTATATTTTAAACTAATGGTATATCTTTTTTAAGTAATGGTATATATTTTTAAAGTGATATATATATTTGAGGTAATGACAAGTATTGTACAATAATAAAGAGTATTTTTAAAGTAATGGTATATATGTTTTAAGTAATTATATACATTTTCAAGGTAATGACATGTATTTTTACAATAATATTGAGTATATTTTAAAGTAATGGTATATCTTTTTTAAATAATGGTATATATTTTTAAAGTAACTAAATATTTTTAAGGTAATGACATGTTTTTTACAATAATACAAACTATCTTTAAAGTAATGGTATATATCTTTAAAGTAATGGTATATATTTTTAAAGTAATGGTATATATTTTCTAAGTAATTATATATTTTTTCAAGGTAATGACATGTATTTTTACAACAATATTGAGTATATTTTAAACTAATGGTATATCTTTTTTAAGTAATGGTATATATTTTTAAAGTGACGATATATATTTGAGGTAATGACAAGTATTGTACAATAATAAAGAGTATTTTTAAAGTAATGGTGTATATTTTTAAGGTAATGACATGCATGTTTTTCTTCCTGACAAGTTGACTTTTGCATCACTTCATTGCATTTCAAGTCATGTGACCTCCAGCTGCATTCTAGAACATTCTAGAACACTGACATGGAAAGCTAAGATGAAAGCATGTGTGTGTGTGTGTGTGTGTGTGTGTGTGTGTGTGTGTGTGTGTGTAGTGGCGACGGGGGAGGTCAGTGGGGGGGCGAGCGAAGGAGGACAAAGAGAGAGTGCGGAGAAGAAGCTAAAATTGGATTTCTAATTGACGATTCCTCTTGAAGTGTCTGGTGGCGAGGTGGGCGGGGCCTGCGGCGACTTGATGCCAACATCAATGCGGCTGACCCCGTGCTCGGGGTCTCCCCGGGGACCTCTCATCATCCAGCACGCGCCTCATTAGCGCCACTTCCTGTTTGCAAGAGCACATCCTGGGGAGCGCCACCAAAGCCAAAGAAAAAGCCAAAAGGTGCACAAGTCTCGTTTCCTGGTGCGTGGTTTGCACCGTCGTCATGGCAACGCCACTTCGCCACTTTGACTTCCACCTGGTGTGGCAGGTGCCCACAGGGGGCGGAGCTAAGCAGTGCAGCGTGTTGATTGGTGGACAAGACTAGAAGAACACACACACACACACACACACACACACACACACACACACACACACACACACACACACACACACACACACACACACACACACACACACACACACACACATTATATTGCCTCATATTTTGATTTATTCATGTCAGCTAAGTCAGCTTTTTGGCTCTCTTAGCACAACATTAGCATTAGCATTATTGTTAGCATGCTAACAAGCTTGTGCTAACAAATGTTGTTATACATTTTTAATTCTTAATCTCTTTACATCGATTGGTAATTTACTGTTTTATTTACACTTTTTACTGGTAATTTACTACTTTATTTACATATTTTTACTGGTAATTTACTACTTTATTTACACATTTTTACTGGTAATTAAATGCTTTATTTATACTTTTTTTTACTGGTAATTTACTACTTTATTTACACATTTTTTACTGGTAATTAAATGCTTTATTTACACTTTTTTTTACTGGTAATTTACTGCTTTATTTACACCATTTCACTTGTAATTTACTGCTTTATTTACACTTTTTACTGGTAATATACTGCTTAATTACACTTTTTTACTGGTAACTTACTGCTTTATTTACACTTTTTACTGGTAATTGACTGCTTCATTTACACTTTGTACTGATAATGTTCTGCTTTATTTACTCCTTTTTACTGTTTAATGCTTTAATAACACTTTTTACTTGTACGTTACTACTTTATTTACACCTTTTACTGGTAATTTACTGCTTCATTTACACTTTTTTACTGGTAATTTACTCCTTTATTGACACTTTTTACTGGTAATTTACTACTTTATTTACTTATTTTTACTGGTAATTTCCTACTTTATTTACACTCTTTACTGGTAATTTCCTACTTTATTTACATCTTTTTACTGGTAATTTACTACTTTATTTAAACATTTTTACTGGTAATTAAATGCTTTATTTACACTTTTTTTTACTGGTAATTTACGGCTTTATTTACACCATTTCACTAGTAATTTACTGCTTTATTGACACTTTTTACTGGTAATTTACTACTTTATTTACACCATTTCACTGGTAATTTACTGCTTTATTTACACTTTTTACTGGTAATATACTGCTTATTTACACTTTTTTACTGGTAACTTACTGCTTTATTTACACTTTTTACTGGTAATTTACTGCTTCATTTACACTTTGTACTGATCATTTTCTGCTTTATTTACTCATTTTTACTGTTTAATGCTTTAATAACACTTTTTACTGGTACGTTACTACTTTATTTACACCTTTTACTGGTAATTTACTGCTTCATTTACACTTTTTTACTGGTAATTTACTCCTTTATTGACACTTTTTACTGGTAATTTACTACTTTATTTACTTATTTTAATGGTAAATTACTACTTTATTTACATCTTTTTACTGGTAATTTGCTACTTTATTTACATCTTTTTACTAGTAATTTAATGCTTTATTTACACTTTTTCTTACTGGTAATTTATGGCTTTATTTACATCTTTTCACTGATAATTTATTGTTTTATTTAAACCTTTTCACTGGTAATGTA
Organism: Nerophis lumbriciformis; assembly: GCF_033978685.3. Taxonomy (NCBI): domain Eukaryota; kingdom Metazoa; phylum Chordata; class Actinopteri; order Syngnathiformes; family Syngnathidae; genus Nerophis; species Nerophis lumbriciformis. Next base: position 5,011,882 of record NC_084549.2, read on the forward strand.
CTGCTTTATTTTCACATTTACTGGTATTTTACTGCTTTATGTACTCGTTTTTACAGTTTACTGCTTTATTTACACTTTTTACTGGTAATTTACTGTTTTATTTACACCTTGTTACTGGTATTTTACTGCTTTATTTACACGTTTACTGGTAATTTACTGCTTTATTTACTCCTTTTTACTGTTTACTGCTGTATTTATACATTTTTACTGGTAATTAAATGTTTTATTTACACTTTTTTTACTGGTAATTTACTTCTTCATTCACACCTTTTTACTGGTAAATTACTGCTTTATTTACATTGTGTACTGGTAATTTACTACTTTATTTACTTATTTTTACTGGTAATTTACTACTTTATTTACATCTTTTTACTGGTAATTTACTGCTTTATTTACTTATTTTTACTGATAATTTACTACTTTATTTACATCTTTTTACTGGTAATTTACTACTTTATTTACATCTTTTTACTAGTAATTTGATGCTTTATTTACACTTTCTTACTGGTAATTTATGGCTTTATTTACACTTTTTTACTGATAATTTACTGTTTTATTTACACCTTTTCACTGGTAATTTACTGCTTTATTTTCACCTTTACTGGTATTTTACTGCTTT
>NC_084549.2:5017500-5090000 GCF_033978685.3 Nerophis lumbriciformis
CAAAACGTGTTTTAATGTTGTAGATATTAACCAAAACATAAACATGTGTTTTAATGTTGTATATATTAAACAAAACAAAATTTTTTATGATGTGTATATTAAACATGTGTTTTAATGTTGTATGAATTAAACAACATATAAAAATCATGTGTTTTAATGTTGTATAAATTAAACAAAAACAACATTTATTTTAATGTTGTAAATTTTAACAGACAACATGTGTTTTAATGTTGTATATACGAAACAAAACACATTTTTTTATGATGTATATGTTAAACATGTGTTTTAATGTTGTATATATTAAACAAAACAAAATGCTTTATGATGTATATATTAAACATGTGTTTTAATGTTGTATAAATTGAACAAAACAAATGGTTGTTTTAATCTTGTAAATTTCAACATACAACATGTGTTTTAATGTTGTATATACGAAACAAAACATACATTTTTATGATGTATATGTTAAACAACATGTGTTTTAATATTGTATATTTAAAACAAAACAAACATGTGTTTTATTGTTGTATATATTAAACAAAACATGTTTTAATGTTGTAGATATTAACCAAAACATAAACATGTGTTTTAATGTTGTATATATTAAACAAAACAAAAAATTTTATGTGTATATTAAACATGTGCTTTAATGTTGTATAAATTAAACAACATATAAAAATCATGTGTTTTAATGTTGTATAAATCAAACAAAACAAACATTTGTTTTAATGTTGTAAATTTTAACATACAACATGTGTTTTAATGTTGTATATACGAAAAAAAACACATTTTTTATGATGTATATGTTAAACATGTGTTTTAATGTTGTATATATTAAACAAAACAAAATGTTTTATGATGTATATATTAAACATGTGTTTAATGTTGTATAAATTAAACAAAACAAATATTTGTTTTAATCTTGTAAATTTCAACATACAACATGTGTTTTGATGTTGTATATACAAAACAAAACATACATTTTTATGATGTATATGTTAAACAACATGTGTTTTAGTGTTGTATATATAAAACAAAACAATTTTTTTTATGATGTACTGTATATATTAAACATGTGTTTTAATATTGTATAAATTAAACAACATATAAAAATCATGTGTTTTAATGTTGTGTATATTAAACATGTGTTTTAATGTTGTATACATTAAACAACATATAAAATGTTAATGTTGTGTATAATAAACAAAACAAACATTTTTATGATGTATAAATTAAACAACATGTGTTGTAATGTTGTATGTATTAAACAAAACAAAATGTTTTATGATGTATATATTAAACCTGTGTTTTAATGTTGTATAAATTAAACAAAACAAATATTTGTTTTAATCTTGTAAATTTCAACATACAACATGTGTTTTAATGTTGTATATACGAAACAAAACATAAATTTTTATGATGTATATGTTAAACATGTGTTTTAGTGTTGTATATATTAAACAAAACCATTTTTTTATGATGTATATATTAAACATGTGTTTTAATATTGTAAAAATTAAACAACATATAAAAATCATGTGTTTTAATGTTGTGTATAATAAACAAAACAAACATTTTTATGATGTATATATTAAACATGTGTTTTAATATTGTAAAAATTAAACAACATATAAAAATCATGTGTTTTAATGTTGTATATAATAAACAAAACAACATTTTTATGATATGTATATTAAACATTTGTTTTAATATTGTATAAATTAAACAACATATAAAAATCATGTGTTTTAATGTTGTGTATAATAAACAAAACAAACATTTTTATGATGTATATGTTAAACAACATGTGTTTTAGTGTTGTATATATTAAACAAAACCATTTTTTTATGATGTATATATTAAACATGTGTTTTACTATTGTATAAATTAAACAACATATAAAAATCATGTGTTTTAATGTTGTGTATAATAAACAAAACAAACATTTTTATGATGTATATATTAAACAACATGTGTTTTAGTGTTGTATATATTAAACAAAACATTTTTTTATGATGTACTGTATATATTAAACATGTGTTTTAATATTGTATAAATTAAACAACATATACAAATCATGTGTTTTAATGTTGTGTATAATAAACAAAACAAACATTTTTATGATGTATATGTTAAACAACATGTGTTTTAGTGTTGTATATATTAAACAGAACCATTTTTTAATGATGTATGTATTAAACATGTGTTTTAATATTGTAAAAATTAAACAACATATAAAAATCATCTGTTTTAATGTTGTGTATAATAAACAAAACAAACATTTTTATGATGTATATATTAAACAACATGTGTTGTAATGTTGTATATAATAAACAAAACAACATTTTTATGATATGTATATTAAACATTTGTTTTAATATTGTATAAATTAAACAACATATAAAAATCATGTGTTTTAATGTTGTGTATAATAAACAAAACAAACATTTTTATGATGTATATGTTAAACAACATGTGTTTTAGTGTTGTATATATTTAACAAAACCATTTTTTTATGATGTATATATTAAACATGTGTTTTACTATTGTATAAATTAAACAACATATAAAAATCATGTGTTTTAATGTTGTGTATAATAAACAAAACAAACATTTTTATGATGTATATGTTAAACAACATGTGTTTTAGTGTTGTATATATTAAACAAAACAATTTTTTTTATGATGTACTGTATATATTAAACATGTGTTTTAATATTGTATAAATTAAACAACATATAAAAATCATGTGTTTTAATGTTGTGTATAATAAACAAAACAAACATTTTTATGATGTATATGTTAAACAACATGTGTTTTAGTGTTGTATATATTAAACAAAACAATTTTTTATGATGTACTGTATATATTAAACATGTGTTTTAATATTGTATAAATTAAACAACATATACAAATCATGTGTTTTAATGTTGTGTATATTAAACAAAACCATTTTTTAATGATGTGTTTTAATGTTGTATACATTAAACAACATATAAAATGTTGATGTTGTGTATAATAAACAAAACAAACATTTTTATGATGTATATATTAAACAACATGTGTTGTAATGTTATATATGTAAAACAAAACAACAATTTTTATTTTAATCGTATATTGAGTATATCGTATATCTAGTTGTGTATTTGGTTGTGTAATTTGTTGTGTATTGTGTTGTGTAATGAGTTGTGTATTGAGTTGTGTATTTAATCGTGTAATGTGTTGTGTATTGTGTTGTGTATTGAGTTTTGTATTTAATCGTGTAATGAGTTGTGTATTTAGTTGTGTTGTGTATTTAATTGTGTAATGAGTTGTGTATTTAGTTGTGTTGTGTCTTTAGTTGTGTCTTTAGTTGTGCATGTTGCTCCCACAGGTGTATGATGTGTAGTGAGTCCGATGCTGCTCCACATCACAGCCTCCACAATCTGCGAGTAAAGACGCCACATTAAAAGTCTGCATATGAAAGTGATTGATTGTGTACTTGCAGCAGCGTTATGAAAATGGCAGACTGCCGTGAATCACTCTCAAGGTGGGGGGGCTCATCAACTTTACAACATAACCTAACGCTTTATGGCAAACACCTGGATTTATGTCCACACTGCAGCCTGACTACTGTATTGCATTACAGTATCTTTCACACGCTCAACTTGTGTGTACTTGCAGTACTGTATTGCATTACACTATAAAGTACTTTCATGTATCTTTCACACTCTCAACTCAGTACAGTACTGCAAGTACACAGTACTGCAACTATGAAGTACTTTCATTATTGAAATGCATCTTTTACACTCTGAAGCCATTGCAACTATCATACAGTACTTCCACTATACAGTATTTGAAGGATAAACCTCTCCAGGTATACAGTACTTCAACTGTACAGTATTTTACAGTACTTCAACTGTACAGTATTTGAAGGATAAACCTCAGTACTGCAATCTATCTTTGACACTCGAGAGGCAACAAAGGGGTCAGTACTGCACATTTATAGTACTTCCAGAGCTTGGATCATGTTATCATGGATTATTGTATCATGGATCATGTTATCATGGATTATTGTATAATGGATCATGTTATCTTGGATTATTGTATAATGGATCATGTTATCTTGGATCATGTTATCTTGGATCATGTTATCTTGGATTATTGTATCATGGATCATGTTATCATGGATTATTGTATCATGGATCATGTTATCTTGGATTATTGTATCATGGATCATGTTATCTTGGATTATTGTATCATGGATCATGTTATCTTGGATTATTGTATCATGGATCATGTTATCTTGGATTATTGTATAATGGATCATGTTCTCTTGGATTATTGTATCATGGATCATGTTATCATGGATTATTGTATCATGGATCATGTTATCTTGGATTATTGTATCATGGATCATGTTATCTTGGATTATTGTATCATGGATCATGTTATCTTGGATTATTGTATCATGGATCATGTTATCTTGGATTATTGTATCATGGATCATGTTATCATGGATTATTGTATCATGGATCATGTTATCTTGGATTATTGTATCATGGATCATGTTATCTTGGATTATTGTATCATGGATCATGTTATCATGGATTATTGTATCATGGATCATGTTATCTTGGATTATTGTATCATGGATCATGTTATCTTGGATTATTGTATAATGGATCATGTTATCTTGGATTATTGTATAATGGATCATGTTATCTTGGATTATTGTATCATGGATCATGTTATCATGGATTATTGTATAATGGATCATGTTATCTTGGATTATTGTATCATGGATCATGTTATCTTGGATTATTGTATAATGGATCATGTTATCTTGGATTATTGTATCATGGATCATGTTATCTTGGATTATTGTATCTTGGATCATGTTATCATGGATTATTGTATCATGGATCATGTTATCATGGATTATTGTATCATGGATCATGTTATCTTGGATTATTGTATCATGGATCATGTTATCTTGGATCATGTTATCTTGGATCATGTTATCTTGGATTATTGTATCATGGATCATGTTATCATGGATTATTGTATCATGGATCATGTTATCTTGGATTATTGTATCATGGATCATGTTATCTTGGATTATTGTATCATGGATCATGTTATCTTGGATTATTGTATCATGGACCCTGTTATCTTGGATAATGTTAGCTGGTTCATGTTAACTTGGATTATCATATTGTTTGTTAATCATATATATATATATATATATATATATATATATATATATATATATATATATATATATATATATATATATATATATGTATATATATATATATATATATATATATATATATATATATATATGTATATATATATATATGTATATATATATATGTATGCAGCTGGGATAGGTTCCAGCACCCCCGCGACCCCGAAAGGGACAAGCGGTAGAAAATGGATGGATGGATGGATGGATGAATGTATGTATATATATAAATATATATATATATATATATATAAATCAAATCATATATATACAGTTTGTGTATTTATCTATATATATATATATATATATATATATATATATATATATATATATATATATATATATATGATAACATGATCCAAGATAACATGATCCATGATACAATAATCCAAGATAACATGATCCATTATACAATAATCCAAGATAACATGATCCATGATAACATGATCCATGATACAATAATCCAAGATAACATGATCCAAGATAACATGATCCATGATAACATGATCCACGATACAATAATCCAAGATAACATGATCCATGATACAATGATCCAAGATAACATGATCCATTATACAATAATCCAAGATAACATGATCCATGATACAATGATCCAAGATAACATGATCCATGGTACAATAATCCAAGATAACATGATCCATGATACAATAATCCAAGATAACATGATTCATGATACAATGATCCAAGATAACATGATCCATGATACAATAATCCAAGATAACATGATCCATGATACAATAATCCAAGATAACATGATTCATGATACAATGATCCAAGATAACATGATCCATGATACAATAATCCAAGATAACATGATCCAAGATAACATGATCCAAGATAACATGATCCATGATACAATAATCCAAGATAACATGATCCTGATCCAAGATAACATGATCCATGATAGCATGATCCATGATACAATAATCCAAGATAACATGATCCAAGATAACATAATCCATTATACAATAATCCAAGATAACATGATCCATGATACAATAATCCAAGATAACATGATCCAAGATAACATGATCCAAGATAACATGATCCATGATAACATGATCCATGATAACATGATCCATTATACAATAATCCAAGATAACATGATCCATGATACAATAATCCAAGATAACATGATCCATGATACAATAATCCAAGATAACATGATCCATGATACAATAATCCAAGATAACATGGTCCATAATACAATCATCTAAAATAACATGAGCCATGATACAATAATCCAAGATAACATGACCCAAATTAACATAATCCAAGATAACATGATCTATTATACAATAATCCAAGATAACATGATCCTTTATACAATAATCCAAGATAACATGATCCATGATACAATAATCCAAGATAACATGATCCTTTATACAATAATCCAAGATAACATGATCCATGATACAATAATCCAAGATAACATGATCCATTATACAATAATCCAAGATAACATGATCCATTATACAATAATACAAGATAACATGATCCAAGATAACATGATCCATGATACAATAATCCAAGATAACATAATCCAAGATAACATGATCCAAGATAATATGATCCATGATAACATGATCCATGATAACATGATCCATTATACAATAATCCAATATAACATGATCCATGATAACATGATCCAAGATAACATGATCCATTATACAATAATCCAAGATAACATGATCCAAAATAACATGATCCATGATACAATAATCCAAGATAACATGATCCATTATACAATAATCCAAGATAACATGATACAAGATAACATAATCCAAGATAACATGATCCAAGATAACATGATCCATGATAACATGATCCATGATACCAAAATCCAAGATAACATGATCCATTATACAATAATCCAAGATAACATGATCTAAAATAACATAATCCAAGATAACATGATCCAAGATAACATGATCCAAGATAACATGATCCATGATACAATAATCCAAGATAACATGATCCATTATACAATAATCCAAAATAACATGATCCAAGATAACATGATCCATTATACAATAATCCAAGATAACATGATCCAAGATAACATGATCCAAGATAACATGATCCATGATAACATGATCCATGATACAATAATCCAAGATAACATGATCCAAGATAACATGATCCAAGATAACATGATCCATGATAACATGATCCATGATAACATGATCCATTATACAATAATCCAAGATAACATGATCCAAGATAACATGATCCAAGATAACAAGATCCATGATAACATGATCCATGATAACATGTTCCATGATACAATAATCCAAGATAACATGATCCATGATACAATGATCCAAGATAACATGATCCATGATAGCATGATCCATGATACAATAATCCAAGAAAACATGATCCAAGACAACATGATCCAAGATAACATGATCCAAGATAACATGATCCATGATACAATAATCCAAGATAACATGATCCTGATCCAAGATAACATGATCCAAGATAACATGATCCATGATACAATAATCCAAGATAACATGATCCATGATACAATAATCCAAGATAACATGATCCAAAGATAACATGATCCATGATAGCATGATCCATGATACAATAATCCAAGATAACATGATCCAAGATAACATGATCCATGATACAATGATCCAAGATACCATGATCCATTATACAATAATTCAAGATAACATGATCCAAGATAACATGATCCAAGATAACATGATCCATGATAACATGATCCATGATAACATGATCCATGATACAATAAACCAAGATAACATGATCCAAGATAACATGATCCAAGATAACGTGATCCAAGATAACAGGATCCATGATACAATAATCCAAGATAACATGATCCATTATACAATAATCCAAGATAACATGATCTAAAATAACATAATCCAAGATAACATGATCCAAGATAACATGATCCATGATACACTAATCCAAGATAACATGATCCATTATACAATAATCCAAGATAACATGATCCAAGATAACATGATCGAAGATAACATGATCCATGATACAATAATCCAAGATAACATGATCCTTTATACAATAATCCAAGATAACATGATCCATGATACAATAATCCAAGATAACATGATCCATTATACAATAATCCAAGATAACATGATCCATTATACAATAATACAAGATAACATGATCCAAGATAACATGATCCATGATACAATAATCCAAGATAACATAATCCAAGATAACATGATCCAAGATAATATGATCCATGATAACATGATCCATGATAACATGATCCATTATACAATAATCCAATATAACATGATCCATGATAACATGATCCAAGATAACATGATCCATTATACAATAATCCAAGATAACATGATCCAAAATAACATGATCCATGATACAATAATCCAAGATAACATGATCCATTATACAATAATCCAAGATAACATGATACAAGATAACATAATCCAAGATAACATGATCCAAGATAACATGATCCATGATAACATGATCCATGATACCAAAATCCAAGATAACATGATCCATTATACAATAATCCAAGATAACATGATCTAAAATAACATAATCCAAGATAACATGATCCAAGATAACATGATCCAAGATAACATGATCCATGATACAATAATCCAAGATAACATGATCCATTATACAATAATCCAAAATAACATGATCCAAGATAACATGATCCATTATACAATAATCCAAGATAACATGATCCAAGATAACATGATCCAAGATAACATGATCCATGATAACATGATCCATGATACAATAATCCAAGATAACATGATCCAAGATAACATGATCCAAGATAACATGATCCATGATAACATGATCCATGATAACATGATCCATTATACAATAATCCAAGATAACATGATCCAAGATAACATGATCCAAGATAACAAGATCCATGATAACATGATCCATGATAACATGTTCCATGATACAATAATCCAAGATAACATGATCCATGATACAATGATCCAAGATAACATGATCCATGATAGCATGATCCATGATACAATAATCCAAGAAAACATGATCCAAGACAACATGATCCAAGATAACATGATCCAAGATAACATGATCCATGATACAATAATCCAAGATAACATGATCCTGATCCAAGATAACATGATCCAAGATAACATGATCCATGATACAATAATCCAAGATAACATGATCCATGATACAATAATCCAAGATAACATGATCCAAAGATAACATGATCCATGATAGCATGATCCATGATACAATAATCCAAGATAACATGATCCAAGATAACATGATCCATGATACAATGATCCAAGATACCATGATCCATTATACAATAATTCAAGATAACATGATCCAAGATAACATGATCCAAGATAACATGATCCATGATAACATGATCCATGATAACATGATCCATGATACAATAAACCAAGATAACATGATCCAAGATAACATGATCCAAGATAACGTGATCCAAGATAACAGGATCCATGATACAATAATCCAAGATAACATGATCCATTATACAATAATCCAAGATAACATGATCTAAAATAACATAATCCAAGATAACATGATCCAAGATAACATGATCCATGATACACTAATCCAAGATAACATGATCCATTATACAATAATCCAAGATAACATGATCCAAGATAACATGATCGAAGATAACATGATCCATGATACAATAATCCAAGATAACATGATCCAAGATAACATGATCCAAGATAACATGATCCATGATACAATAATCCAAGATAACATGATCCAAAATAACATGATCCATGATAGAATAATCCAAGATAACATGATCCATGATACAATAATCCATGATACAATAATCCAAGATAACATGATCCAAGATAACATGATCCAAGATAACATGATCCATGATAACATGATCCATGATACAATAATCCAAGATAACATGATCCAAGATAACATGATCCATGATACAATAATCCAAGATAACATGATCCAAGATAACATGATCCAAGATAACATGATCCAAGATAACATGATCCATGATACAATAATCCAAGATAACATGATCCAAGATAACATGATCCATAATAACATGATCCATGATAACATGATCCATGATACAATAATCCAAGATAACATGATCCATGATACAATAATTCAAGTTAACATGATCCATTATACAATAATCCAAGATAACATGATCCAAGATACAATAATCCAAGATAACATGATCCAAAATACAATAATCCAAGATAACATGATCCAAAATACAATAATCCAAGATAACATGATCCATGATACAATAATCCAAGATAACATGATCCAAGATAACATGAACCATTATACAATAATCCAAGATAAAATGATCCAAGATAACATGATCCATGATACAATAATCCAAGATAACATGATCCATGATACAATAATCCAAGATAACATGATCCAAGATAACATGATCCAAGATACAATAATCCAAGATAACATGATCCAAGATAACATGATCCATGATAACATGATCCATGATAACATGATCCATGACACAATAATCCAAGATAACATGATCCATTATACAATAATCCAAGATAAAATGATCCAAGATAACATGATCCAAGATAACATGATCCATTATACAATAATCCAAGATAACATGATCCAAGATAACATGATCCAAGATACCATGATCCATGATAACATGATCCATGACAACATGATCCATTATACAATAATCCAAGATAACATGATCCAAGATAACATGATCCATGATACAATAATCCAAGATAACATGATCCAAGATAACATGATCCATGATACAATAATCCAAGATAACATGATCCATGATACAATAATCCAAGATAACATGATCCAAGATAACATGATCCATAATAACATGATCCATGATAACATGATCCATGATACAATAATCCAAGATAACATGATCCATGATACAATAATTCAAGTTAACATGATCCATTATACAATAATCCAAGATAACATGATCCAAGATAACATGATCCAAGATAACATGATCCATGATAACATGATCCATGATACAATAATCCAAGATAACATGATCCATGATACAATAATCCAAGATAACATGATCCATTATACAATAATCCAAGATAACATGATCCAAGATAACATGATCCAAGATAACATGATCCATGATAACATGATCCATGATAACATGATCCATTATACAATAATCCAAGATAACATGATCCATGATACAATAATCCAAGATAACATGATCCATGATACAATAATCCAAGATAAAATGATCCAAGATGACATGATCCATGATAACATGATCCATGATAACATGATCCATGATAACATGATCCATGATACAATAATCCAAGATAACATGATCCATGATACAATGATCCAAGATAACAATAATCCAAGATAACATGATCCATGATACAATAATCCAAGATAACATGATCCAAGATAACATGATCCATTATACAATAATCCAAGATAACATGATCCTGATCCAAGATAACATGATCCATGATAGCATGATCCATGATACAATAATCCAAGATAGCATGATCCATGATGCAATAATCCAAGATAACATGATCCAAGATAACATGATCCATGATACAATAATCCAAGATAACATGATCCATGATACAATAATCCAAGATAACATGATCCAAGATAGCATGATCCATGATACAGTAATCCAAGATAACATGATCCTGATCCATGATAGCATGATCCATGATACAATAATCCAAGATAACATGATCCATGATAGCATGATCCATGATACAATAATCCAAGATAACATGATCCATGATACAATAATCCAAGATAACATGATCCAAGATAACATGATCCATTATACAATAATCCAAGATAACATGATCCTGATCCAAGATAACATGATCCATGATAGCATGATCCATGATACAATAATCCAAGATAGCATGATCCATGATGCAATAATCCAAGATAACATGATCCAAGATAACATGATCCATGATACAATAATCCAAGATAACATGATCCATGATACAATAATCCAAGATAACATGATCCAAGATAGCATGATCCATGATACAGTAATCCAAGATAACATGATCCTGATCCATGATAGCATGATCCATGATACAATAATCCAAGATAACATGATCCATGATAGCATGATCCATGATACAATAATCCAAGATAACATGATCCATGATACAATAATCCAAGATAACATGATCCTGATCCATGATAGCATGATCCATGATACAATAATCCAAGATAACATGATCCATGATAGCATGATCCATGATACAATAATCCAAGATAACATGATCCAAGATAACATGATCCATGATACAATAATCCAAGATAACATGATCCAAGATAACATGATCCAAGATAACATGATCCATGATAACATGATCCAAGATAACATGATCCATGATACAATAATCCAAGATAACATGATCCTGATCCAAGATAACATGATCCATGATAGCATGATCCATGATACAATAATCCAAGATAACATGATCCAAGATAACATGATCCATGATACAATAATCCAAGATAACATGATCCTGATCCAAGATAACATGATCCATGATAGCATGATCCATGATACAATAATCCAAGATAGCATGATCCATGATACAATAATCCAAGATAACATGATCCAAGATAACATGATCCATGATACAATAATCCAAGATAACATGATCCTGATCCATGATAGCATGATCCATGATACAATAATCCAAGATAACATGATCCATGATAGCATGATCCATGATACAATAATCCAAGATAACATGATCCAAGAAAACATGATCCATGATACAATAATCCAAGATAACATGATCCTGATCCAAGATAACATGATCCATGATAGCATGATCCATGATACAATAATCCAAGATAACATGATCCAAGATAACATGATCCATGATACAATAATCCAAGATAACATGATCCATGATAACATGATCCAAGATAACATGATCCATGATACAATAATCCAAGATAACATGATCCAAGATAAAATGATCCAAGATAACATGATCCAAGATAACATGATCCATGATAACATGATCCATGATAACATGATCCAAGATAACATGAACCAAGATAAAATGATCCAAGATAACATGATCCAAGATAACATGATCCATGATAACATGATCCAAGATAACATGATCCAAGATAACATGATCCAAGATAACATGATCCAAGATAACATGATCCATGATAACATGATCCAAGATAACATGATCCAAGATAACATGATCCATGATAACATGATCCAAGATAACATGATCCATGATACAATAATCCAAGATAACATGATCCAAGATAAAATGATCCAAGATAACATGATCCAAGATAACATGATCCATGATAACATGATCCATGATAACATGATCCAAGATAACATGATCCAAGATAAAATGATCCAAGATAACATGATCCAAGATAACATGATCCATGATAACATGATCCAAGATAACATGATCCAAGATAACGTGATCCAAGATAACAGGATCCATGATACAATAATCCAAGATAACATGATCCATTATACAATAATCCAAGATAACATGATCTAAAATAACATAATCCAAGATAACATGATCCAAGATAACATGATCCATGATACACTAATCCAAGATAACATGATCCATTATACAATAATCCAAGATAACATGATCCAAGATAACATGATCGAAGATAACATGATCCATGATACAATAATCCAAGATAACATGATCCAAGATAACATGATCCAAGATAACATGATCCATGATACAATAATCCAAGATAACATGATCCAAAATAACATGATCCATGATAGAATAATCCAAGATAACATGATCCATGATACAATAATCCATGATACAATAATCCAAGATAACATGATCCAAGATAACATGATCCAAGATAACATGATCCATGATAACATGATCCATGATACAATAATCCAAGATAACATGATCCAAGATAACATGATCCATGATACAATAATCCAAGATAACATGATCCAAGATAACATGATCCAAGATAACATGATCCAAGATAACATGATCCATGATACAATAATCCAAGATAACATGATCCAAGATAACATGATCCATAATAACATGATCCATGATAACATGATCCATGATACAATAATCCAAGATAACATGATCCATGATACAATAATTCAAGTTAACATGATCCATTATACAATAATCCAAGATAACATGATCCAAGATACAATAATCCAAGATAACATGATCCAAAATACAATAATCCAAGATAACATGATCCAAGATAACATGATCCATGATACAATAATCCAAGATAACATGATCCAAGATAACATGAACCATTATACAATAATCCAAGATAAAATGATCCAAGATAACATGATCCATGATACAATAATCCAAGATAACATGATCCATGATACAATAATCCAAGATAACATGATCCAAGATAACATGATCCAAGATACAATAATCCAAGATAACATGATCCAAGATAACATGATCCATGATAACATGATCCATGATAACATGATCCATGACACAATAATCCAAGATAACATGATCCATTATACAATAATCCAAGATAAAATGATCCAAGATAACATGATCCAAGATAACATGATCCATTATACAATAATCCAAGATAACATGATCCAAGATAACATGATCCAAGATACCATGATCCATGATAACATGATCCATGACAACATGATCCATTATACAATAATCCAAGATAACATGATCCAAGATAACATGATCCATGATACAATAATCCAAGATAACATGATCCAAGATAACATGATCCATGATACAATAATCCAAGATAACATGATCCATGATACAATAATCCAAGATAACATGATCCAAGATAACATGATCCATAATAACATGATCCATGATAACATGATCCATGATACAATAATCCAAGATAACATGATCCATGATACAATAATTCAAGTTAACATGATCCATTATACAATAATCCAAGATAACATGATCCAAGATAACATGATCCAAGATAACATGATCCATGATAACATGATCCATGATACAATAATCCAAGATAACATGATCCATGATACAATAATCCAAGATAACATGATCCATTATACAATAATCCAAGATAACATGATCCAAGATAACATGATCCAAGATAACATGATCCATGATAACATGATCCATGATAACATGATCCATTATACAATAATCCAAGATAACATGATCCATGATACAATAATCCAAGATAACATGATCCATGATACAATAATCCAAGATAAAATGATCCAAGATGACATGATCCATGATAACATGATCCATGATAACATGATCCATGATAACATGATCCATGATACAATAATCCAAGATAACATGATCCATGATACAATGATCCAAGATAACAATAATCCAAGATAACATGATCCATGATACAATAATCCAAGATAACATGATCCAAGATAACATGATCCATTATACAATAATCCAAGATAACATGATCCTGATCCAAGATAACATGATCCATGATAGCATGATCCATGATACAATAATCCAAGATAGCATGATCCATGATGCAATAATCCAAGATAACATGATCCAAGATAACATGATCCATGATACAATAATCCAAGATAACATGATCCATGATACAATAATCCAAGATAACATGATCCAAGATAGCATGATCCATGATACAGTAATCCAAGATAACATGATCCTGATCCATGATAGCATGATCCATGATACAATAATCCAAGATAACATGATCCATGATAGCATGATCCATGATACAATAATCCAAGATAACATGATCCATGATACAATAATCCAAGATAACATGATCCAAGATAACATGATCCATTATACAATAATCCAAGATAACATGATCCTGATCCAAGATAACATGATCCATGATAGCATGATCCATGATACAATAATCCAAGATAGCATGATCCATGATGCAATAATCCAAGATAACATGATCCAAGATAACATGATCCATGATACAATAATCCAAGATAACATGATCCATGATACAATAATCCAAGATAACATGATCCAAGATAGCATGATCCATGATACAGTAATCCAAGATAACATGATCCTGATCCATGATAGCATGATCCATGATACAATAATCCAAGATAACATGATCCATGATAGCATGATCCATGATACAATAATCCAAGATAACATGATCCATGATACAATAATCCAAGATAACATGATCCTGATCCATGATAGCATGATCCATGATACAATAATCCAAGATAACATGATCCATGATAGCATGATCCATGATACAATAATCCAAGATAACATGATCCAAGATAACATGATCCATGATACAATAATCCAAGATAACATGATCCAAGATAACATGATCCAAGATAACATGATCCATGATAACATGATCCAAGATAACATGATCCATGATACAATAATCCAAGATAACATGATCCTGATCCAAGATAACATGATCCATGATAGCATGATCCATGATACAATAATCCAAGATAACATGATCCAAGATAACATGATCCATGATACAATAATCCAAGATAACATGATCCTGATCCAAGATAACATGATCCATGATAGCATGATCCATGATACAATAATCCAAGATAGCACGATCCATGATACAATAATCCAAGATAACATGATCCAAGATAACATGATCCATGATACAATAATCCAAGATAACATGATCCTGATCCATGATAGCATGATCCATGATACAATAATCCAAGATAACATGATCCATGATAGCATGATCCATGATACAATAATCCAAGATAACATGATCCAAGAAAACATGATCCATGATACAATAATCCAAGATAACATGATCCTGATCCAAGATAACATGATCCATGATAGCATGATCCATGATACAATAATCCAAGATAACATGATCCAAGATAACATGATCCATGATACAATAATCCAAGATAACATGATCCATGATAACATGATCCAAGATAACATGATCCATGATACAATAATCCAAGATAACATGATCCAAGATAAAATGATCCAAGATAACATGATCCAAGATAACATGATCCATGATAACATGATCCATGATAACATGATCCAAGATAACATGATCCAAGATAAAATGATCCAAGATAACATGATCCAAGATAACATGATCCATGATAACATGATCCAAGATAACATGATCCAAGATAACATGATCCAAGATAACATGATCCAAGATAACATGATCCAAGATAACATGATCCATGATAACATGATCCAAGATAACATGATCCAAGATAACATGATCCAAGATAACATGATCCATGATAACATGATCCAAGATAACATGATCCATGATACAATAATCCAAGATAACATGATCCAAGATAAAATGATCCAAGATAACATGATCCAAGATAACATGATCCATGATAACATGATCCATGATAACATGATCCAAGATAACATGATCCAAGATAAAATGATCCAAGATAACATGATCCAAGATAACATGATCCATGATAACATGATCCAAGATAACATGATCCAAGATAACATGATCCAAGATAACATGATCCAAGATAACATGATCCAAGATAACATGATCCATGATAACATGATCCAAGATAACATGATCCAAGATAACATGATCCAAGATAACATGATCCATGATAACATGATCCTAGATAACATGATCCATGATACAATAATCCAAGATAACATGATCCAAGATAAAATGATCCAAGATAACATGATCCAAGATAACATGATCCATGATAACATGATCCATGATAACA
The DNA here is from genome assembly GCF_033978685.3 of Nerophis lumbriciformis. Classification (NCBI taxonomy): domain Eukaryota; kingdom Metazoa; phylum Chordata; class Actinopteri; order Syngnathiformes; family Syngnathidae; genus Nerophis; species Nerophis lumbriciformis. The sequence goes on from NC_084549.2 coordinate 5,035,545, forward strand.
TGATCCAAGATAACATGATCCAAGATAAAATGATCCAAGATAACATGATCCAAGATAACATGATCCAAGATAACATGATCCAAGATAACATGATCCAAGATAACATGATCCAAGATAACATGATCCAAGATAACATGATCCAAGATAACATGATCCAAGATAACATGATCCAAGATAACATGAAGCCAACTGGCCTGAGGAGTGTGTGACGATCACAATAGTGTGAAGATGTGTTGTGATTGCAGTGATGTTCTCAGCAGGTGTTGTTATGTTGCCATGGAGACCACAGCAGGTGTTGCCTCGGCTGACGGGGCCAATTTGGCGGCTGGTGTTGCACATCAAGAAGGCGTGTAAACACACTTAATGGCGGCATCACTGCGTGCTCGCACAGATGTCGAGTCGTTAAGTTAACCATCGCCATCAGCGTGAATATTCCATCGACCTTCTTGTCCGCGTGAAGTGCTGACGGTCACATGACCTCCCGAGTCTTCTAGAAGGAGTACACACACGCGCTGATGGCGGACGTACTTGCTATTCACCCAGCGTCTCGCCGGACGTCCTCGTCTAATTGCTACGTGCAAAGCGTGAAGGCGGCCAATCAGGTGACGTCACATGACTCTCTACTTCCTGTCTACTTCCTGTCCTTCCTGTTGCCCAGCCGACATGGCTCACTTTATTATTTACTCTCTCACACACACACACACACACACACACGCACACACACACACACACACACACACACACACACACACACACACACACACACACACACACACACACACACACACACACACACACACACACACACACACACACACATGTCTTGCCTACTTTGTGTGTGTGTGTGTGTGTGTGTGTGTGTGTGTGTGTGTGTGTGTGTGTGTGTGTGTGTGCGTGCGTGCGTGCGTGCGGGCTCTGATTACTGCTTTGCACACTCTTGGCATTCTCTGGATGGGCTTTAAGCACACCTGTGAAGACTTTTAGTTCAAAAATAATAAATACAAATAAAATAATCGCATTTTTGTTGTAAAATGACAACCTTTTTGTATTATATTATTAGAAATGTGTGTGTGTGTGTGTGTGTGTGTGTGTGTGTGTGCGTGCGTGCGTGCGTGCTCTGATTACTGCTTTGCACACTCTTGGCATTCTCTGGATGGGCTTTAAGCACACCTGTGAAGACTTTTAGTTCAAAAATAATAAATACAAATAAAATAATCGCATTTTTGTTGTAAAATGACAACCTTTTTGTATTATATTATTAGAAATGTGTGTGTGTGTGTGTGTGTGTGTGTGTGTGTGTGTGTGTGTGTGTGTGTGTGCTTGCGTGCGTGCGTGCTCTGATTACTGCTTTGCACACTCTTGGCATTCTCTGGATGGGCTTTAAGCACACCTGTGAAGACTTTTAGTTCAAAAATAATAAATACAAATAAAATAATCGCATTTTTGTTGTAAAATGACAACCTTTTTGTATTATATTATTAGAAATGTGTGTGTGTGTGTGTGTGTGTGTGTGTGTGTGTGTGTGTGTGTGTGTGTGTGTGTGCGTGTGTGTGTGTGTACCCATGTTTGGTTAGTAGGTTGTGAGATGTTAGAATAATTATGTATATATTATCACACTAACTTTAGTATGCTTAAAGTCCGTTGCTTTAGTTATTAGCTATTGTGCTCAAGTTAGACTTTTCTAATCTATGCAAGGACACAACTTCTAGTCTGAGGGGCGGCCTCAGACTAGTTTTAGCCCGTTAACAGCCAAGGACTTCAAGGACCTCAACGAAGATAAGATGACAGCACGCAGACGAAGCAGAGACTTCAAGGACCTCAACGAAGATAAGATGACAACACGCAGACGAAGCGGACACAAGGCGAAATCACAAGGTCCCCCAGCACATTCCGTCACGTATTGTGCGTCCTGGACCTGCTTTGCATAATATATGTGACCACTCCTTTTAGAGGCGGCCTTAGAGTTGTTGACTGTGGAACTCCTGAATAAATAGAGAGGACGCAGGAGCTGAACCTTAGAGCGTAGGGCGAGACTGTGACTAAGTGTGCAGCTCCAGGCGTTCTCCTCATGAGCTAAATTGAACTCTGTCTCTGCATGATTCCTTGCTCATACTGGCAAACCCTCCCGGATTTTCCGGGAGACTCCCGAAATTCAGCGCCTCTCCCGAAAACCTCCGGGGACAAATTTTCTCCCGAAAATCTCCCAAAATTCAGGCGGACCTGGAGGCCACGCCCCCTCCAATGTTGTTGTAATATATTGAGTTGGAGGCAATAAACAGGCGAGGTGATGAAGTACGTCTCTTTACTGTAGACTTCAGAACAGACTCGCACACTTGACGTCAGGTGCGCAACACCACGTAAATCGTTGGCCAACCAAAAAGTAACCCCAGTACGCTATAGCCAACATTCACCAGGAGATGGCAACAGACAAAAATAGATCACTCTATTACATTCGTCCCCTTTTAGAATTGTGGAAGTTACTCAAAAGAAATAAACAACCCAACCAAAAAAAATGCAGCAGCTCAATTAAAAAACTGTACTCAAGCCTCATTTGTAAACAATAACATGCTTATTATACAAACAGTATTTGTACATCTTTAACACAGATTTTTATACTGTCTTCAGAGATTCAGTTTTTTTTGGTGGTACTCGAAACCTTTCTGGGTACCTGCGGATCACTGGTGGGGTTTTTGTTGTGGGTGATCTGGGTTCTGATGATGGCAACTCAGCAGCCCTTGAATCTGGTTCAATGATGACACTAGTTTGTGTCTGACTCACTGATGGTCCTGGTGATGGAACTGAAACAGCACTGTCCAGTTGTACTGATGGCACATTTTCTGCAACTGGTGGAGACTAGATAACTGGCAGTCTCTCCATGTTTTCTCGCCATGGTAACATATGATCCACATGCACTGTGCGCTGTCTTTGTCCCTCTTGATAGATATATAGATTGAGATATATATATATATATATATATATATATATATATATATATATATATATATATATATATATATATTGTTGCGTTTTGGACCAGTTGTTCCTCCCAGGGAATTCAAGTCACAATTCGCTCCCGAGTTCTTTCCGACACTTAAAGCTGAGTTGAAAAACCACCAGAGACAGAATAGGTATTTTGTTGTATATTCTCAAAGCTTTGCCAATATACATTTTGATTGAGACCAGTCTAACCCTAGAACCTTCTATCGCCCACACCCAAAATGGTCTGTCTTCCCGATCCCATCACCCTCTCTCTTGTCCCATTTCTGTAGCCAAAACAAAATGCTAGTCCAAACACATTCCAAAGAACTCAAGGTTATCACACATAGTATACTTGCTGACAGAGCATCAAGAGAATAAATGGAAAAGACGAGCTGTTTTCAAATATGACAAAGAAATGGAAGAAGTACAACTTAAATTCGGATATATGTAAATATCTGCCTCCGACAATATATATATATATATATATATATATATATATATATATATATATATATATATATATAAGTATTTCTTATATATATATATATATATATATATATATATATATATATATATATATATATATATATATATATATATATATATAAGAAAATACTTCACTTTCAGTGAATTCTAGCTATATATATATATACTGTATATATATACTGTATATATATTTATTTTATTATATATATATATATATATATATATATATATATATATATATATATATATATATATATATATATACACATATATATATATATATATATATATATATATATATATATATATATATATATATATATATATATATATATATATATATATATATATATATATATATATATATATATATATATATATATATATATATATATATATATATTGTATATATTAATGAAATACTTGACTTGGTGAATTCTAGCTGTAAATATGCTCCTCCCCTCTTAGCCACGCCCCCAACCACGCCCCCGCCCCACCCCGATCACCCCCCCCCCACCCCCCACCTCCCGAAATCGGAGTTCTCAAGGTTGGCAAGTATGCCTTGCTTCCTGTCTGATTAATAGATGTCATCAGTGTTTGAACCTGACAGAGGGCCCCCCCTTTCCACTATAGCTAGAATGATGAAAAAAATATATCTAGCACTAGATGGAGTAGAGAGTTGCAACCTCACTTCAGAATGCAAAACACACAAAGTAAAACATTTTTTTTTACTTCTGTAGTTGTGTCCTCACAAGTCAAAAGGTCCTCACAGGAAGGGCGGTTTGTCAAGTGTATGTCCACACAAGGATGGTGAGACAAGTGCACACACACACACACACACATACACACACACACACACACACACACGCTCGCGCGCGCGCGCAGGGAAGTTTGCAGGGAAGTTTGCAGAGTTGTCAGGTGTTCTGGCCGTCAGCCTGTGGAGGCGTGAAGGAGTTGCACCTGTAGCAGCCACACACATCATCATGTTAGCATGTGTGGGCCCCAGGTCATGTGACGCCTTGTCAGTGCTATTATGCTAACACCACTCACATGGTAACATTAGCTTAATGATGTCAGCTTTCATCTGGAATAACATGCTGGTGTGTGTGTGTGTGTGTGTGTGTGTGTGTGTGTGTGTGTCCTGTTCTTTGTTACTTTTAAACCAGTGTTCAGTGCATATTCACTGTTTACACTTCTTGTTATGTAACAGTCTGGAATACATTCATTCTCGTCCTCAAAATTCTCCACATAAGACCCCGTAATGACAAATGTGACTGCGTTTTAAAAGCCTTTTCACGCTGTCAATGTGGGCTGTTTGATGTACAATTTGGAGGATAAAAATGTAGCTGTAAATACTTTTTCGGATGCACTGTAAACAGTATAAACAAAAAAAGTACCTTATCAAAATAAAATCATTTTATTGTGACAATAGAACATTTGTCATTAGGTGTGTCATCAGGTGTGTCACCGGGTGTGTCACCGGGTGTGTCTTCCTGTGTGTCATCATTGTGTCATCATGTGTGTCATCAGGTGTGTCATCATGTGTGTCATCATGTGTGTCGTCGGTTGTGCCATCATGTGTGTCATCATGTGTGTTATCATGTGTGTCATTGGGTGTGTCATCATGTGTGTCATCAAGTGTGTCATCAGGTGTGTCATCAGGTGTGTCATCCTGTGTGTCATCATGTGTGTCGTCGGGTGTGCCATCATGTGTGTCATCATGTGTGTTATCATGTGTGTCATTGGGTGTGTCATCATGTGTGTCATCATGTGTGTCATTGGGTGCGTCATCAGATGTGTCATCAGGTGTGTCATCATGTGTGTCGTCGGGTGTGTCATCATGTGTGTCATAATGTGTGACATTGGGTGTGTCATCAGGTGTGTCATCATGTGTGTCATGTGTGTCATCGGGTGTATCACCGGATGTGTCATCGGGTGTGTCATCAGGTATGTCATCAGGTGTGTCATCAGGTTTGTCATCATGTGTGTCATCAAGTGTGTCATCAGGTGTGTTATCAGGTGTTTAAACATGTGTAATCATGTGTGTTATCAGGTGTGTCATCATATGTGTCATCAGGTGTGTCATCATGTGTGTCATCATGTGTGTCATGTGTGTCATGGGTGTGTCATCGGGTGTGTCATCAGGTATGTCTTCAGGTGTGTCATCAAGTGTGTCATTAGGTGTGTCATCAGGTGTGTCATCAGGTGTGTCAGTCATCATGTGTGTCATCAGGTGTGTCATCAAGTGTGTCATTAGGTGTGTCATCATGTGTGTCATGTGTGTCATGGGTGTGTCATCGGGTGTGTCATCATGTATGTCATCAGGTGTGTCATCATGTGTGTCATCAGGTGTGTCATCAAGTGTGTCATCAGGTGTGTTATCAGGTGTTTAATCGTGTGTAATCATGTGTGTCATTAGGTGTGTCATAAAGTGTGTCATCAGGTGTGTCATCAGGTGTGTCATTTTGTGTGTCATCAAGTGTGTCATTAGGTGTGTCATCAAGTGTGTCATCAGGTGTGTCATCAGGTGTGTCATCAGGTGTGTCATCAAGTGTGTCATCATGTGTGTCATCATGTGTGTCACCAGGTGTGTCATTAGGTGTGTCATCATGTGTGCCATCATGTGTGTCATCATGTGTGTTATCATGTGTGTCATTGGGTGTGTCATCATGTGTGTCATCATATGTGTCATTGGGTGCGTCATCAGATGTGTCATCAGGTGTGTCATCATGTGTGTCGTCGGGTGTGTCATCATGTGTGTCATAATGTGTGACATTGGGTGTGTCATCATGTGTGTCATCAGGTGTGTCATCATGTGTGTCATCAAGTGTGTCATCATGTGTGTCATCAGGTATGTCATCAAGTGTGTCATCATGTGTGTCATCATGTGTGTCATCAGGTGTGTCATCAAGTGTGTCATCATGTGTGTCATCATGTGTGTCATCAAGTGTGTCATCATGTGTGTCATCAAGTGTGTCATCAAGTGTGTCAGCATGTGTGTCATCATGTGTGTCTTTAAGTGTGTCATTAGGTGTGTCATCATGTGTGTCATCAGGTGTGTCATCATGTGTGTCATCAAGTGTGTCATCATGTGTGTTACCAGGTGTGTCATCGGGTGTGTCATCATGTGTGTCATCAAGTGTGTCATCATGTGTGCCATCAAGTGTGTCATAAAGTGTGTCAGCATGTGTGTAATCAAGTGTGTCATCATGTGTGTCATCAAGTGTGTCATCAAGTGTGTCAGCATGTGTGTCATCAGGTGTGTCATCATGGAAAGCCCACATCTGAACACTGAGTAACACCACAATGGCAGACTTGATATATTTTGTTCGTGTAGTCAGTTCATGAAAATATGTGGTCCATGGGATCATTTATCTGTAGTCATCAAGTGTGTCATCAGGTGTGTTATCAGGTGTTTAAACATGTGTAATCATGTGTGTTATCAGGTGTGTCATCATATGTGTCATCAGGTGTGTCATCAGGTCTGTCAGTCGTCATGTGTGTCATCAGGTGTGTCATCATGTGTGTGATGTGTGTCATGGGTGTGTCATCGGGTGTGTCATCAGGTATGTCATCAGGTGTGTCATCATGTGTGTCATCAGGTGTGTCATCAAGTTTGTCACCAAGTGTGTCATCAAGTGTGTCATTATGTGTGTCATCAAGTGTGTCATCATGTGTGTCACCAGGTGTGTCATCGGGTGTGTCATCATGTGTGTCATCAAGTGTGTCATCATGTGTGCCATCAAGTGTGTCATAAAGTGTGTCAGCATGTGTGTAATCAAGTGTGTCATCATGTGTGTCATCAAGTGTGTCATCAAGTGTGTCAGCATGTGTGTCATCAGGTGTGTCATCATGGAAAGCCCACATCTGAACACTGAGTAACACCACAATGGCAGACTTGATATATTTTGTTCGTGTAGTCAGTTCATGAAAATATGTGGTCCATGGGATCATGTATCTATAGTCATCAAGTGTGTCATCGTGTGTGTTATCAGGTGTTTAAACATGTGTAATCAGATGTGTTATCAGGTGTGTCATCATATGTGTCATCAGGTGTGTCATCAGGTCTGTCAGTCGTCATGTGTGTCATCATGTGTGTCATCAGGTGTGTCATCAGGTGTGTCATCAAGTGTGTCATTAGGTGTGTCATCATGTGTGTGATGTGTGTCATGGGTGTGTCATCGGGTGTGTCATCAGGTATGTCATCAGGTGTGTCATCATGTGTGTCATCAGGTGTGTCATCAAGTTTGTCATCAAGTGTGTCATTATGTGTGTCATCAAGTGTGTCATCATGTGTGTCATCATGTGTGTCATCAAGTGTGTCATCAAGTGTGTCAGCATGTGTGTCATCATGTGTGTCTTTAAGTGTGTCATTAGGTGTGTCATCATGTGTGTCATCAGGTGTGTCATCATGTGTGTCATCAGGTGTGTCATCAAGTGTGTCAGCATGTGTGTCATCATGTGTGTCATCATGTGTGTCATCAATTGTGTCATCATGTGTGTTACCAGGTGTGTCATCGGGTGTGTCATCATGTGTGTCATCAAGTGTGTCATCATGTGTGCCATCAAGTGTGTCATAAAGTGTGTCAGCATGTGTGTAATCAAGTGTGTCATCATGTGTGTCATCAAGTGTGTCATCAAGTGTGTCAGCATGTGTGTCATCAGGTGTGTCATCATGGAAAGCCCACATCTGAACACTGAGTAACACCACAATGGCAGACTTGATATATTTTGTTCGTGTAGTCAGTTCATGAAAATATGTGGTCCATGGGATCATCTATCTGTAGTCATCAAGTGTGTCATCAGGTGTGTTATCAGGTGTTTAAACATGTGTAATCATGTGTGTTATCAGGTGTGTCATCATATGTGTCATCAGGTGTGTCATCAGGTCTGTCAGTCGTCATGTGTGTCATCAGGTGTGTCATCATGTGTGTGATGTGTGTCATGGGTGTGTCATCGGGTGTGTCATCAGGTATGTCATCAGGTGTGTCATCATGTGTGTCATCAGGTGTGTCATCAAGTTTGTCACCAAGTGTGTCATCAAGTGTGTCATTATGTGTGTCATCAAGTGTGTCATCATGTGTGTCACCAGGTGTGTCATCAGGTGTGTCATCAAGTTTGTCATCAAGTGTGTCATCATGTGTGTCACCAGGTGTGTCATCAAGTGTGTCATCATGTGTGTCATAATGTGTGTCATTGGGTGTGTCATCAGGTGTGTCATCAGGTGGGTCATCAAGTGAGTCATCAAGTGTGTCATCAAGTGTGTCAGCATGTGTGTCATCAAGTGTGTCATCATGTGTGTCATCATGTGTGTCACCAGGTGTGTCATCAAGTGTGTCATCATGTGTGTCATGATGTGTGTCATTGGGTGTGTCATCAGGTGTGTCATCAGGTGTGTCATCAAGTGAGTCATCAAGTGTGTCATCAAGTGTGTCAGCATGTGTGTCATCAAGTGTGTCATCATGTGTGTCATCATGTGTGTCATCAAGTGTGTCATCATGTGTGTCATCAAGTGTGTCATCATGTGTGTCATCAAGTGTGTCATCATGTGTGTCATCAAGTGTGTCATTATGTGTGTCATCATGTGTGTCTTTAAGTGTGTCATAAGGTGTGTCATAAGGTGTGTCATCATGTGTGTCATCACGTGTGTCACCATGTGTGTCATTAGGTGTGTCATCATGTGTGTCATCATGTGTGTCATCAAGTGTGTCATCATGTGTGTCATCAGGTGTGTCACCAGGTGTGTCATCGGGTGTGTCATCAGGTGTGTCATCATGCGTGTCATCAGGTGTGTCATCATGTGTGTCATCATGTGTGTCATCAAGTGTGTCATCAGGTGTGTCATCAGGTGTGTCATCAAGTTTGTCATCAGGTGTGTTGTCAGGTGTGTAATCGTGTGTAATCATGTGTGTCATTAGGTGTGTCATCATGTGTGTCATCAAGTGTGTCATCATGTGTGTCATCAGGTGTGTCATCATGTGTGTCTTTAAGTGTGTCACTAAGTGTATCATTAGGTGATCATTAGAAGTCAGTTCATGAAAATATGTGGTCCATGGGATCATTTATCTGTAGACACACACACACACACACACACACACACACACACACACACACACACACACACACACACACACACACACACACACACGCACACACTCGGAGACAGACAATTGCTACTCATAAAAGCATGAATCATGCTCTTTTTCAAGCTTTGAGTCATCTCAGCATGAAGTGCTGTGCACACACACACACACACACACACACACACACACACACACACACACACACACACACACACACACACACACACCACTTTAGTGTTGTGTGTCAATGTTAGTGCGAAGCATCAAAGTGTGTCACAAAAGGCACGTTGGCATCACAAAAACTGAACACATTGTCCATTTCCTGTCTAGGACCTTAAAAAAAAAAAAGGCGCGTGTTCGAGCGCCAACAGAAGCGTCGAGCCAGCGAGAGGCGATAAGGAATCTCATTTCCGCCGCGTTTGTGCGTCCCCGCAGACGCCATTTGTCTCCCGCGATGTCATCGGAGCGTCGTAAACAAGGAGGAAGATTTGCTGGCCGTCTCTGAGGACCCCGGCCCTGGAAGACCGTGGACAGGCTGAAGGGTTCTGAGAGGAGCGCCTGGACCAGGACCTTCAAGGGCGGCTGGTAATTAGCGGGACAAAGCGAGAGCGAGTCGGTGGACTGAAGACTCGTCTGTCACGGTCCGCACGTCAAACTCAAGACAATTACTCGGAACTGGACCCAGTTGTGGGACCAAAGTTCTGACAGAAGCCGGAACAGAATGAAACTAAATGATCAGGACTGCATTTTGCAAACACATCAAATACTTCAAGACTTGACTTGAATAACATATTTCAAAAAAAGCTGGCACAAGTGGCAAAAAAGACTGAGAGAGTTGAGGAATGCTCATCAAAGACTTATTTGGAACATCCCACAGGTGGACAGGCTAATTGGGAACAGGTGGGTGCCATGATTGGGTTTAAAAGCAGCTTCCATGTAATGCTCATCAAGTGTGTCATCAAGTGTGTCATCAAGTGTGTCATCAAGTGTGTCATCATGTGTGTCATCATGTGTGTCATAATATCATCAAAAGGTTCAGAGAATCTGGAGAAATCACTGCAGGTAAGCCATGATATTACGCACCTTGGATCCCTCAGGCGGTACTGCATAAAAAAGTGACATCAGTGTGTAAAGGATATCACCACATGGGCTCAGGAACACTTCAGAAAACCACTGTCAGTAACTACAGTTGGTCGCTACATCTGTAAGTGCAAGTTAAAACTAATAAAACAATAATCTAGTTATTATATTTCCTGTAGAATAACTTAAAACATAACTATAGATCAACCAGTAAATGACTATATTTTTGTAGAATAATTTAATGACAACATTAAATGTAGAATAACTTGAACATAACTATAAAATAACTTGTAAATGATTATAATTATTGTAGAATAATTTAGTTATTACATTTAATGTTGAATAACTTAAAACGTAACTATAAAATAGCTTGTAAATTACTACAGGTCATGTAGAATAGTTTAATTACAATATTTAATGTGGAATAACTTGAACATAACTATAAAATAACTTGTAAATGACTACATTTAATGTGGGAAAGTTTAATTACAATTTTTAATGTGGAATAACTAGAACATAACTATAAAATAACTCTTAAATGACTACATTTATTGTAGAATACTTCATGATAATTTAGTTATTACATTTATTGTGGAATAACTTAAAACATTACAATATAATAACTTGTAAATGACTATATTTATTGTAGAATAACTTAAAACATTACTATATAATAAATTGTAAATGACTACATTTAATGTAGAATAGTTTATTTACAATATTTAATGTGGAATAACTTGAACATAACTATAAAATAACTCTTAAATGACTACATTTATTGTAGAATACTTCATGATAATTTAGTTATTACATTTATTGTGGAATAACTTAAAACATTACAATATAATAACTTGTAAATGACTATATTTATTGTAGAATAACTTAAAACATTACTATATAATAACTTGTAAATGACTATATTTAATGTATAATAATTTATTTACAATATTTAATGTAGAATAACTTGACCATAACTATAACATAACTTGTAAATCACTACATTTAATATAGAAACGTTTAATTACAATAATTAAAGTGGAATAACTTGAACATAACTATAAAATAAATGATTACATTTATTGTAGAATAGTTTGATGACTACATATAATGTAGAATAATTTAGTTATTACATTTATTCTACAATAATTTAAACATTACAATATAATAACTTGCAAATTACTACATTTAATGTATAATAACTTAAAACATTACTATATAATAACTTGCAAATGACTATATTTAATGTAGAATAGTTTATTTACAATATTTAATGTGGAATAACTTGCAAATTACTACATTTAATGTATAATAACTTAAAACATTACTATATAATAACTTGCAAATGACTATATTTAATGTAGAATAGTTTATTTACAATATTTAATGTGGAATAACTTGCAAATTACTACATTTAATGTATAATAACTTAAAACATTACTATATAATAACTTGCAAATGACTATATTTAATGTAGAATAGTTTATTTACAATATTTAATGTGGAATAACTTGCAAATTACTACATTTAATGTATAATAACTTAAAACATTACTATATAATAACTTGCAAATGACTATATTTAATGTAGAATAGTTTTTTTTACAATATTTAATGTGGAATAACTTGAACATAACTATAAAGTAACTCTTAAATGACTACATTTATTGTAGAATAGTTTGATGACTACATTTAATGTAGAATAATTTAGTTATTACATTTATTGTAGAATAACTTAAAACATTACTATATAATAACTTGTAAATGACTACATTTAATGTATAATAGTTTATTTACAATATTTAATGTGGAATAACTTAAAACATTACTATATAATAACTTGTAAATGACTATATTTATTGTAGAATAACTTAAAACATTACTATATAATAACTTGTAAATGACTATATTTAATGTAGAATAGTTTATTTACAATATTTAATGTGGAATAACTTGCAAATTACTACATTGAATGTATAATAACTTAAAACATTACTAAATAATAACTTGCAACTGACTATATTTAATGTAGAATAGTTTTTTTTTTTACAATATTTAATGTGGAATAACTTGAACATAACTATAAAGTAACTCTTAAATGACTACATTTATTGTAGAATAGTTTGATGACTACATTTAATGTAGAATAATTTAGTTATTACATTTATTGTAGAATAACTTAAAACATTACTATATAATAACTTGTAAATGACTACATTTAATGTATAATAGTTTATTTACAATATTTAATGTGGAATAACTTAAAACATTACTATATAATAACTTGTAAATGACTATATTTATTGTAGAATAACTTAAAACATTACTATATAATAACTTGTAAATGACTATATTTAATGTAAAATAGTTTATTTACAATATTTAATGTGGAATAACTTGCAAATTACTACATTGAATGTATAATAACTTAAAACATTACTAAATAATAACTTGCAACTGACTATATTTAATGCAGAATAGTTTTTTTTTTTACAATATTTAATGTGGAATAACTTGAACATAACTATAAAGTAACTCTTAAATGACTACATTTATTGTAGAATAGTTTGATGACTACATTTAATGTAGAATAATTTAGTTATTACATTTATTGTAGAATAACTTAAAACATTACTATATAATAACTTGTAAATGACTACATTTAATGTATAATAGTTTAATTACAATATTTAATGTGGAATAACTTGAACATAACTATAAAATAACTCTTAAATGACTACATTTGTTGTAGAATACTTCATGACTACATTTCATGTAGAATAATTTAGTTATTACATTTATTGTGGAATAACTTAAAACATAACTATATAATAACTTGCAAATTACTATATTTATTGTAGAATAACTTAAAACATTACTATATAATAACTTGTAAATTACTACATTTAATATAGAATAGTTTATTTACAATATTTAATGTAGAATAACTTGACCATAACTATAAAATAACTTGTAAATCACTACATTTAATATAGAAAAGTTTAATTACAATATTTAACGTGGAATAACTTGAACATAACTATAAAATAAATGATTACATTTATTGTAGAATAGTTTGATGACTACATATAATGTAGAATAATTTAGTTATTACATTTATTCTACAATAACTTAAACATTACAATATAATAACTTGCAAATTACTACATTTAATGTATAATAACTTAAAACATTACTATATAATAACTTGCAAATGACTATAATTAATGTAGAATAGTTTATTTACAATTTTTAATGTGGAATAACTTGAACATAACTATAAAGTAACTCTAAAATGACTACATTTATTGTAGAATAGTTTGATGACTACATTTCATGTAAAATAATTTAGTTATTACATTTATTGTAGAATAACCTAAAACATTACTATATAATAACTTGTAAATGACTACATTTAATGTATAATAGTTTATTTACAATATTTAATGTGGAATAACTTAAAAAATTACTAAATAATAACTTGTAAATGACTATTTTTAATGTAGAATTGTTTATTTACAATATTTAATGTGGAATAACTTGCAAATTACTACATTTAATGTATAATAACTTAAAACATTACTATATAATAACTTGCAACTGACTATATTTAATGTAGAATAACTTAAAACATTACTATATAATAACTTGTAAATGACTATATTTAATGTAGAATAGTTTATTTACAATATTTAATGTAGAATAACTTGATCATAACTATAAAATAACTTGTAAATCACTACATTTAATATATAAAAGTTTAATTACAATATCTAACGTGGAATAACTTGAACATAACTATAAAATAACTTGTAAAAGACTACATTTATTGTATAATAGTTTGATGACTACATGTAATGTAGAATAATTTAGTTATTACATTTATTCTACAATAACTTAAACATTACAATATAATAACTTGCAATTTACTACATTTAATGTATAATAACTTAAAACATTACTATATAATAACTTGCAAATGACTATATTTAATGTAGAATAGTTTATTTACAATATTTAATGTGGAATAACTTGCAAATTACTACATTTAATGTATAATAACTTAAAACATTACTATATAATAACTTGCAACTGACTATATTTAATGTAGAACAGTTTTTTTTTTTACAATATTTAATGTGGAATAACTTGAACATAACTATAAAGTAACTCTTAAATGACTACATTTATTGTAGAATAGTTTGATGACTACATTTAATGTAAAATAATTTAGTTATTATATTTACTGTAGAATAACTTAAAACATAACTATAGATTAACCAATAAATAACTATATTTTTGTAGAATAATTTAATTACAACATTAAATGTAGAATAACTTGAACATAACTATAAAATAACTTGTAAATGACTATAGTTATTGTAGAATAATTTAGTTATTACATTTAATGTTGAATAACTTAAAACATAACTATAAAATAACTTGTAAATTACTACAGGTCATGTAGATTACTTTTATTACAATATTTAATGTGGAATAACTTGAACATAACTATAAAATAACTTGTAAATGACTACATTTAATGTGGGAAAGTTTAATTACAATTTTTAATGTGGAATAACTTGAACATAACTATAAAATAACTCTTAAATGACTACATTTATTGCAGAATACTTCATGACTACATTTCATGTAGAATAATTTAGTTATTACATTTATTGTGGAATAACTTAAAACATTACTATATAATAACTTGTAAATGACTATATTTATTGTAGAATAACTTAAAACATTACTATATGATAACTTGTAAATGACTATATTTAATGTAGAATAGTTTATTTACAATATTTAATGTGGAATAACTTGAACATAACTATACAATAACTCTTAAATGACTACATTTATTGTAGAATACGTCATGACTACATTTCATGTAGAATAATTTAGTTATTACATTTATTGTGGAATAACTTAAAACATTACTATATAATAACTTGTAAATGACTACATTTAATGTAGAATAGTTTATTTACAATATTTAATGTGGAATAACTTGACCATAACTATAAAATAACTTGTAAATGACTACATTTAATATAGAAACGTTTAATTACAATATTTAACATGGAATAACTTGAACATAACTATAAAATAACTTGTAAATGACTACATTTATTGTAGAATAGTTTGATGACTACATGTAATGTAGAATAATTTAGTTATTACATTTATTGTACAATAACTTAAACATTACAATATAATAACTTGCAAATTACTACATTTAATGTATAATAACTTAAAACATTACTATATAATAACTTGCAAATGACTATTTTTAATGTAGAATAGTTTATTTACAATATTTAATGTGGAATAACTTGCAAATTACTACATTTAATGTATAATAACTTAAAACATTACTATATAATAACTTTCAACTGACTATATTTAATGTAGAACAGTTTTTTTTACAATATTTAATGTGGAATAACTTGAAGATAACTATAAAGTAACTCTTAAATGACTACATTTATTGTAGAATAGTTTGATGACTACATTTAATGTAGAATAATTTAGTTATTACATTTATTTTGGAATAACTTAAAACATTACGATATAATAACTTGTAAATGACTACATTTAATGTAGAATAGTTTATTTGCAATATTTAATGTGGAATAACTTGAACATAACCATAAAATAACTCTTAAATGACTTCATTTATTGTAGAATAGTTTGATGACTACATTTAATGTAGAATAATTTAGTTATTACATTTATTGTAGAATAACTTAAAACATTACTATATAATAACTTGTAAATGCCTACATTTAATGTATAATAGTTTATTTACAATATTTAATGTGGAATAACTTAAAACATTACTATATAATAACTTGTAAATGACTATATTTATTGTAGAATAACTTAAAACATTACTATATAATAACTTGTAAATGACTATATTTAATGTTGAATAGTTTATTTACAATATTTAATGTAGAATAATTTGACAATAACTATAAAATAACTTGTAAATGACTACATTTATTGTAGAATAGTTTGATGACTACATGTAATGTAGAATAATTTAGTTATTACATTAATAACTTAAACTTTACAATATAATAACTTGCAATTTACTACATTTAATGTATAATAACTTAAAACATTACTATATAATAACTTGCAAATGACTATATTTAATGTAGAATAGTTTATTTACAATATTTAATGTGGAATAACTTGCAAATTACTACATTTAATGTATAATAACTTAAAACATTACTATATAATAACTTTCAACTGACTATATTTAATGTAGAACAGTTTTTTTTTTACAATATTTAATGTGGAATAACTTGAACATAACTATAAAGTAACTCTTAAATGACTACATTTATTGTAGAATAGTTTGATGACTACATTTAATGTAGAATAATTTAGTTATTACATTTATTTTGGAATAACTTAAAACATTACGATATAATAACTTGTAAATGACTACATTTAATGTAGAATAGTTTATTTACAATACTTAATGTGGAATAACTTGAACATAACTATAAAATAACTCTTAAATGACTTCATTTATTGTAGAATAGTTTGATGACTACATTTAATGTAGAATAATTTAGTTATTACATTTATTGTAGAATAACTTAAAACATTACTATATAATAACTTGTAAATGACTACATTTAATGTATAATAGTTTATTTACAATATTTAATGTGGAATAACTTAAAACATTACTATATAATAACTTGTAAATGACTATATTTATTGTAGAATAACTTAAAACATTACTATATAATAACTTGTAAATGACTATATTTAATGTAGAATAGTTTATTTACAATATTTAATGTAGAATAATTTGACAATAACTATAAAATAACTTGTAAATGACTACATTTATTGTAGAATAGTTTGATGACTACATGTAATGTAGAATAATTTAGTTATTACATTAATAACTTAAACTTTACAATATAATAACTTGCAATTTACTACATTTAATGTATAATAACTTAAAACATTACTATATAATAACTTGCAAATGACTATATTTAATGTAGAATAGTTTATTTACAATATTTAATGTGGAATAACTTGCAAATTACTACATTTAATGTATAATAACTTAAAACATTACTATATAATAACTTTCAACTGACTATATTTAATGTAGAACAGTTTTTTTTTTTACAATATTTAATGTGGAATAACTTGAACATAACTATAAAGTAACTCTTAAATGACTACATTTATTGTAGAATAGTTTGATGACTACATTTAATGTAGAATAATTTAGTTATTACATTTATTTTGGAATAACTTAAAACATTACGATATAATAACTTGTAAATGACTACATTTAATGTAGAATAGTTTATTTACAATACTTAATGTGGAATAACTTGAACATAACTATAAAATAACTCTTAAATGACTTCATTTATTGTAGAATAGTTTGATGACTACATTTAATGTAGAATAATTTAGTTATTACATTTATTGTAGAATAACTTAAAACATTACTATATAATAACTTGTAAATGACTACATTTAATGTATAATAGTTTATTTACAATATTTAATGTGGAATAACTTAAAACATTACTATATAATAACTTGTAAATGACTATATTTATTGTAGAATAACTTAAAACATTACTATATAATAACTTGTAAATGACTATATTTAATGTAGAATAGTTTATTTACAATATTTAATGTAGAATAACTTGATCATAACTATAAAATAACTTGTAAATCACTACATTTAATATAGAAAAGTTTAATTACAATATCTAACGTGGAATAACTTGAACATAACTATAAAATAACTTGTAAAAGACTACATTTATTGTAGAATAGTTTGATGACTACATGTAATGTAGAATAATTTAGTTATTACATATATTGTACAATAACTTAAACATTACAATATAATAACTTGCAATTTACTACATTTAATGTAGAATAACTTAAAACATTACTATATAATAACTTGCAAATGACTATATTTAATGTAGAATAGTTTATTTACAATATTTAATGTGGAATAACTTGCAAATTACTACATTTAATGTATAATAACTTAAAACATTACTATATAATAACTTGCAAATGACTATATTTAATATAGAATAGTTTATTTACAATATTTAATGTGGAATAACTTGCAAATTACTACATTTAATGTATAATAACTTAAAACATTACTATATAATAACTTTCAACTGACTATATTTAATGTAGAACAGTTTTTTTTACAATATTTAATGTGGAATAACTTGAAGATAACTATAAAGTAACTCTTAAATGACTACATTTATTGTAGAATAGTTTGATGACTACATTTAATGTAGAATAATTTAGTTATTACATTTATTTTGGAATAACTTAAAACATTACTATATAATAACTTGCAACTGACTATATTTAATGTAGAATAGTTTATTTACAATATTTAATGTGGAATAACTTGAACATAACTATAAAGTAACTCTTAAATGACTACATTTATTGTAGAATAGTTTGATGACTACATTTAATGTAGAATAATTTAGTTATTACATTTATTGTAGAATAACTTAAAACATTACTATATAATAACTTGTAAATGACTACATTTAATGTAGAATAGTTTAATTACAATATTTAATGTGGAATAACTTGAACATAACTATAAAATAACTTGTAAATGACTACATTTATTGTAGAATAGTTTGATGACTACATTTAATGTAGAATAATTTAGTTATTACATTTATTGTAGAATAACCTAAAACATTACTATATAATAACTTGTAAATGACTACATTTAATGTAGAATAGTTTATTTACAATATTTAATGTGGAATAACTTAAAACATTTCTATATAATAACTTGCAAATTACTATATTTATTGTAGAATAACTTAAAACATTACTATATAATAACTTGTAAATTACTACATTTAATATAGAATAGTTTATTTACAATATTTAATGTGGAATAACTTGAACATAACTATAAAATAACTTGTAAATGACTACATTTATTGTAGAATAGTTTGATGACTACATGTAATGTAGAATAATTTAGTTATTACATTAATAACTTAAACTTTACAATATAATAACTTGCAAATTACTACATTGAATGTATAATAACTTAAAACATTACTATATAATAACTTGCAAATGACTATATTTAATGTAGAATAGTTTATTAACAATATTTAATGTGGAATAACTTGAACATAACTATAAAATAACTCTTAAATGACTACATTTATTGTAGAATAGTTTGATGACTACATTTAATGTAGAATAATTTAGTTATTACATTTATTGTAGAATAACTTAAACATTACTATATAATAACTTATAAATGACTTTATTTAATGTAGAATAGTTTAATTACAATATTTAATGTGGAATAACTTGAACATAACTATAAAATAACTCTTAAATGACTACATTTTTTGTAGAATAGTTTAGTTATTACATTTATTGTAGAATAACTTAAAACATTACTATATAATAACTTGTAAATGACTACATTTAATGTGTAATAGTTTATTTATAATATTTAATGTGGAATAACTTGAACATAACTATAAAATAACTTGTAAATGACTATATTTTTTGTAGAAGAATTTGAAGACTACATTTAATGTAGAATAATTTAATTATTACATTTATTTTGGAATAACTTAAAACATTACTATATAATAACTTGTAAATGACTACATTTAATGTAGAATAGTTTATTTACAATATTTAATGTGGAATAACTTGAACATAACTATAAAATAACTTGTAAATGACTACATTTAATGTAGAATCATTTAGTTAATACATGTATTGTAGAATAATTTAAAACATTTCAATATAATAACTTGTAAATGACTACATTTATTGTAGAATAGTTTATTGATTACATTTAATGTAGAATATTTTAGTTATTACATTTATTGTAGAATAACTTAAAACATTACAATATAATAACTTGTAAATGACTACATTTAATGTAGAATAGTTTATTTACAATATTTAATGTGGAATAACTTGAACATAACTATAAAATAACTTGTAAATGACTACATTTATTGTAGAATAGTTTGATGACTACATTTAATGTAGAATAATTTAGTTATTACATTTATTGTACAATAACTTAAATATTACAATATAATAACTTGCAAATTACTACATTTAATGTAGAATAACTTAAAACATTAGTATATAATAACTTGCAAATGACTATATTTAATGTAGAATAGTTTATTTACAATATTTAATGTGGAATAACTTGAACATAACTATAAAATAACTTGTAAATGACTACATTTAATGTAGAATAATTTAGTTATTACATTTATTGTGGAATAACTTAAAACATTACTATATAATAACTTGTAAATGACTATATTTAATGTAGAATAGTTTATTTACAATATTTAATGTAGAATAACTTGACCATAACAATAAAATAACTTGTAAATCACTACATTTAATATAGAAAAGTTTAATTACAATATTTAACGTGGAATAACTTGAACATAACTATAAAATAAATGACTACATTTATTGTAGAATAGTTTGATGACTACATATAATGTAGAATAATTTAGTTATTACATTTATTGTAGAATAACTTAAAACATTACTATATAATAACTTGTAAATGACTACATTTAATGTAGAATAGTTTATTAACAATATTTAATGTGGAATAACTTGAACATAACTATAAAATAACTCTTAAATGACTACATTTATTGTAGAATAGTTTGATGACTACATTTAATGTAGAATAATTTAGTTATTACATTTATTGTAGAATAACTTAAACATTACTATATAATAACTTATAAATGACTTTATTTAATGTAGAATAGTTTAATTACAATATTTAATGTGGAATAACTTGAACATAACTATAAAATAACTCTTAAATGACTACATTTTTTGTAGAATAGTTTAGTTATTACATTTATTGTAGAATAACTTAAAACATTACTATATAATAACTTGTAAATGACTACATTTAATGTGTAATAGTTTATTTATAATATTTAATGTGGAATAACTTGAACATAACTATAAAATAACTTGTAAATGACTATATTTTTTGTAGAAGAATTTGAAGACTACATTTAATGTAGAATAATTTAATTATTACATTTATTTTGGAATAACTTAAAACATTACTATATAATAACTTGTAAATGACTACATTTAATGTAGAATAGTTTATTTACAATATTTAATGTGGAATAACTTGAACATAACTATAAAATAACTTGTAAATGACTACATTTAATGTAGAATCATTTAGTTAATACATGTATTGTAGAATAATTTAAAACATTTCAATATAATAACTTGTAAATGACTACATTTATTGTAGAATAGTTTATTGATTACATTTAATGTAGAATATTTTAGTTATTACATTTATTGTAGAATAACTTAAAACATTACAATATAATAACTTGTAAATGACTACATTTAATGTAGAATAGTTTATTTACAATATTTAATGTGGAATAACTTGAACATAACTATAAAATAACTTGTAAATGACTACATTTATTGTAGAATAGTTTGATGACTACATTTAATGTAGAATAATTTAGTTATTACATTTATTGTACAATAACTTAAATATTACAATATAATAACTTGCAAATTACTACATTTAATGTAGAATAACTTAAAACATTAGTATATAATAACTTGCAAATGACTATATTTAATGTAGAATAGTTTATTTACAATATTTAATGTGGAATAACTTGAACATAACTATAAAATAACTTGTAAATGACTACATTTAATGTAGAATAATTTAGTTATTACATTTATTGTGGAATAACTTAAAACATTACTATATAATAACTTGTAAATGACTATATTTAATGTAGAATAGTTTATTTACAATATTTAATGTAGAATAACTTGACCATAACTATAAAATAACTTGTAAATCACTACATTTAATATAGAAAAGTTTAATTACAATATTTAACGTGGAATAACTTGAACATAACTATAAAATAAATGACTACATTTATTGTAGAATAGTTTGATGACTACATATAATGTAGAATAATTTAGTTATTACATTTATTGTACAATAACTTAAACATTACAATATAATAACTTGCAAATTACTACATTTAATGTATAATAACTTAAAACATTACTATATAATAACTTGCAAATGACTACATTTAATGTAGAATAGTTTATTTACAATATTTAATGTGGAATAACTTGCAAATTACTACATTTAATGTATAATAACTTAAAACATTACTATATAATAACTTGCAACTGACTATATTTAATGTAGAATAGTTTTTTTTTTACAATATTTAATTTGGAATAACTTGAACATAACTATAAAGTAACTCTTAAATGACTACATTTAATGTAGAATAGTTTGATGACTACATTTAATGTAGAATAATTTAGTTATTACATTTATTGTAGAATAACTTAAAACATTACTATATAATAACTTGTAAATGACTACATTTAATGTAGAATAGTTTATTTACAATATTTAATGTGGAATAACTTAAAACATTACTAGATAATAACTTGTAAATGACTATATTTATTGTAGAATAACTTAAAACATTACTATATAATAACTTGCAACTGACTATATTTAATGTAGAATAGTTTTTTTTTTACAACATTTAATGTGGAATAACTTGAACATATCTATAAAATAACTCTTAAATGACTACATTTATTGTAGAATACTTCATGACTACATTTCATGTAGATCAATTTAGTTATTACATTTATTGTGGAATAACTTAAAACATAACTATATAATAACTTGCAAATTACTACATTTATTGTACAATAGTTTAATTACAATATTTAATGTGGAATAACTTGAACATAACTATAAAGTAACTCTTAAACGACTAAATTTATTGTAGAATAGTTTGATGACTACATTTCATGTAGAATAATTTAGTTATTACATTTATTGTAGAATAACCTAAAACATTACTATATAATAACTTGCAAATTACTACATTTAATGTAGAATAGTTTATTTACAATATTTAATGTGGAATAACTTAAAACATTACTATATAATAACTTGTAAATTACTACATTTAATGTAGAATAGTTTATTTACAATATTTAATGTGGAATAACTTAAAACATTACTATATAATAACTTGTAAATGACTATATTTATTGTAGAATAACTTAAAACATTACTATATAATAACTTGTAAATGACTATATTTAATGTAGAATAGTTTATTTACAATATTTAATGTAGAATAACTTGACTATAACTATAAAATAACTTGTAAATGACTACATTTAATATAGAAACGTTTAATTACAATATTTAAAGTGGAATAACTTGAACATAACTATAAAATAACTTGTAAATGACTACATTTATTGTAGAATAGTTTGATGACTACATGTAATGTAGAATAATTTAGTTATTACATTTATTGCACAATATAATAACTTGCAATTTACTACATTTAATGTATAATAACTTAAAACATTACTATATAATAACTTGCAAATGACTACATTTAATGTAGAATAGTTTATTTACAATATTTAATGTGGAATAACTTGAACATAACTATATAATAACTTGTAAATGACTACATTTAATGTAGAATAATGTAGTTATTACAATTATTGTAGAATAATTTAAAACAATTCAATATAATAACTTGTAAATGACTACATTTAATGTGTAATAGTTTATTTACAATATTTAATGTGGAATAACTTGAACATAACTATAAAATAACTTGTAAATGATTATATTTTTTGTAGAAGAATTTGAAGACTACATTTAATGTAGAATAATTTAACTATTACATTTATTTTGGAATAACTTAAAACATGACTATATAATAACTTGTAAATGACTACATTTAATGTAGAATACTTTATTTACAATATTTAATGTAGAATAACTTGAACATAACTATAAAATAACTTGTAAATGACTTCATTTAATGTAGAATAATTTAGTTATTACATGTATTGTAGAATAATTTAAAACATTTCAATATAATAACTTGTAAATGACTACATTTATTGTAGAATAGTTCAATGACTACATTTAATGTATAATATTTTAGTTATTACATTTATTGTAGAATAACTTAAAACATTACTATATAATAACTTGTAAATGACTACATTTAATGTAGAATAGTTTATTTACAATATTTAATGTAGAATAACTTGAACATAACTATAAAATAACTCTTAAATGACTACATTTATTGAGTGACAATATTTAACGTGGAATAACTTGAGGAGTATCTTCCCCAACACGATCCTTCTCCTGCAGACTTGAATGTATGCAAAAGAGAATATGAATATTGGATGGCAGCGTCAACACGCTTTAGCGGCCAGACAGCGTCTGAGCGGCACTAAATGTCTCAAAGAGAGTGCAGTGGAGCGTTAAATCAGGAATATTTCCAGTGTGATGAGACGTCTCTCGCCATCACGTCTTGTCGTGACAGCGAGCGCCATCAAGGCAGACGCTTTGGCGGGCTTTCAAAGGAGATCAGAGGTCATCTTTTTTGACCTATGACATCATCGGCCTCCTCAAACAGCCGCCATCCATCAGCAGGATTACCGTGAAGGAACAGAAATCACACTTGCTTTCCTCACATGGAGAAGAACAGCTGGAGTCAATCTGCTAACTCGCCAATAAATCTGAGGCGAAAGTTAACATCATCAACACTTACTGTACAATGCTAACATAACCAACATTGTCAACACTTATGTGCAATGCTAACATAGCTAACATTATCAACACTTATGTACAATGCTAACATAGCTAACATTATCAACACTTAATGTACAATGCTAACATAGCTAACATTATCAACACTTAATGTACAACACTAACATAGCTAACATTATCAACACTTAATGTACAATGCTAACACAGCTAACATTATCAACACTTATATACAATGCTAACATGCCTAACATTATCAACACTTATGTACAATGCTAACATAGCTAACATCATCAACACTTAATGTACAACACTAACATAGCTAACATTATCAACACTTAATGTACAATGCTAACACAGCTAACATCATCAACACTTATGTACAATGCTAAAATAGCTAACATTATCAACAGTTAATGTACAATGCTAACATGCCTAACATTATCAACACTTATGTACAATGCTAAAATAGCTAACATCATCAACAGTTAATGTACAACACTAACATAGCTAACATTATCAACACTTAATGTACAATGCTAACACAGCTAACATCATCAACACTTATGTACAATGCTAAAATAGCTAACATTATCAACAGTTAATGTACAATGCTAACATGCCTAACATTATCAACACTTATGTACAATGCTAAAATAGCTAACATCATCAACACTTATGTACAATGCTAACATAGCTAACATTATCAACACTTAATGTACAACGCTAACATGCCTAACATTATCAACACTTATGTACAATGCTAACATAGCTAACATTATCAACACTTAATGTACAACGTTAACATAGCTATTATTTTCAATACTTTTGTACAATGCTAACATAGCTAACATTATCAACACTTAATTAGGCTGACCAAATTGTGAAATCCCCAAATTTTCTCCCGAAAATCTCCCGAAATTCAGGCGGAGCTGGAGGCCACGCCCCCTCCAGCTCCATGCGGACCTGAGTGACGTGTCGACAGCCTGTTTTCACGTCCGCTTTCCCACAATATAAACAGCGTGCCTGCCCAATCACGTTATAACTGTAGAATGATGGAGGGCGAGTTCTTGGTTTCTTATGTGGGTTTATTGTTAGGCAGTTTCATTAACGTCCTCCCAGCGCGGCAACAACACACAACAACAGCAGTCACGTTTTCGTCTACCGTAAAGCGGTTCGTCTGCCGTAAACAGCAATGTTGTGACACTCTTAAACAGGACAATACTGCCATCTACTGTACATGCATATGTGACAATAACATCTAGGGCTTTTAGAGAGTGCAGTGCACAACTGCGCACACAACAAGGAGACGAAGCAGAATGCATCATCAGAGAGGGTGTTCAGCATGGTTAGAAAAATAGTGACAGAGAATAGAATGTCATGTCTGTGTAATCATGTTTTGTTTTAGTCATGTTTTGTTTTGTTTAGTTATTGGACTCTTTAGTTTCTGGCTTTTCACTCCCTTGTTTTGTTTCCATGGTTACCTATTAGTTTCACCTGTTCCACGTTTGGACTCATTGTGCACTCTTGTTTGTCACCATAGCAACCCATTAGTTTTCACCTGTCACGTCACGCACCTGTTTCACGTTTTGAGTCACGCACCTGTTTTAGTTAATCATGTCTGTAGTATTTAAGTTCATTGTTTTCAGTTTGTCTTGCTGGCGACATCCCGCATTTATGCTCTTCATACCCCTGTCACACTCTGTTAACCTCTGCGCACTTCATGCCATGTCCAAGTAAGTTTTCTTTATTCATGCCATAGTTTGCAAATTTTGTTTAATTGTTCATAGTTTCTGCCCTTGTGCAAGTTTTGTGTTTATAGTCAAGTTTTGTACTTCCGCCCTTGTGCGCGCCTTTAGTTTGTTCCTTTTGTTATTGTAAAATTAAATATGCATTCACCTGCAAGTCATATCTGGTCCAAATCTTTTGCACCTCGGGAGAACGAACCACGCCACAGTCCAAGACGTGACATAGAACAAGGATGGACAATTCAACCCTTGACTCAACAATGAGTAGATGAGTGTTATGTGTGTGTATATGTGTAAATAAATGAACACTGAAATTCAAGTATTTCTCTTAATTATTTATATATATATATATATATATATATATATATATATATATATATATATATATATATATATATATATATATATATATATATATATTTATTTATAAATAAATAAATAAATATATATATATATATATATATATAATAAAAAAAATAAAATAAAAAATAATAATAATAATTAAAACAAACAAACAAAAAAAAAAAAAAAAAAAAAAAAATATATATATATATATATATATATATATATATATATATATATATATATGTCTTAATAAGGTTATCCAAAAAATAGTGCTCGATACCGTAGTAGAGCGCAATATATGTATACATATATATATATATATATATATATATATATATATATATATATAGCTAAAATTCACTGAAAGTCAAGTATTTCTTATATATACTTGGTGAATTCTAGCTGTAAATATACTCCTCCCCTCTTAACCACGCCCCCCCGACCTCCCGAAATCGGAGGTCTCAAGGTTGGCAAGTATGTTTATAAATAATATATTTATTTAAATAAAGCATTTTTTCTCCCATTTTGACAGCAGTGTTGGCGCAAGGAATTTTCTAAATGGGGTCCCAGGGACCCCATCAAGTCATAAAAATGGGGTCACACAGTACATTTTTGGAGTAGCACTTTTTTGTAAGCGTTTTGAAAACAAATGATGAATGTATGCATTATCCTGTTATATCTCACATTCTATATTTTTTTTGGGAAAAAGGTTGTCATAAATGTACCATGAATTGATTAACGTGGACCCCGACTTAAACAAGTGGAAAAACTTATTGGGGTGTTACCATTTAGTGGTCAATTGTACGGAATATGTACTTCACTGTGCAACCTACTAATAAAAGTCTCAATCAATCAATCAAAAAAAACATTACTTAATTCATTAAAAGAAATAATAAAAAAAAGAAGACAGATGTGTATTCAGTTATAAACATTCATTCACTTTCGTTCATTAGATCTGAACTTTACCACTGCTGGTAGTTTTTTTCTATGTTTTTATTTAATAAGTTGTAGGTGTATTTATTTCAGTATAAAAGTGTAAAAAGTGTTTTGCTTGGGTCATGAAATGATGATAATGGTGTGCCAGGGCATACATGCATTTTATATTTAACGCTTAAATCTCTGGAGTCTACATCAACTTCAGATCCATCCCTCATTTCAAAATGTGAGGTGGGGGGTTAGCGTATATTGTAGCGTCCCGAAAGAGTTAGTGCTGCAAGGGGTTCTGGGTATTTGTCCTGTTGTGTTTATGTTGTGTTACGGTGCGGATGTTCTCCCGAAATGTAATAATAATTATAATAATAACTGGGATTTATATAGCGCTTTTCTAAGTACCCAAAGTCGCTTTACATGTAGAACCCATCAATCATTCACACCTGGTGGTGGTAAGCTACTTTCATAGCCACAGCTGCCCTGGGGTAGACTGACGGAAGCGTGGCTGCAATTTGCGCCAACGGCCCCTCCGACCACCACCTATCATTCATCATTCAATTCACCGGTGTGAGTGGCACCGGGGGCAAAGGGTGAAGTGTCCCGCCCAAGGACACAACGGCAGCGATTTTTGGATGGTAAGAGGCGGGGAGCGAACCTGCAACCCTCAGGTTCCTGGCACGGTTGCTCTACCCACTACACCATACCGCCCCTATAATAATATAATGTGTTTGTCATTCTTGTTTGGTGTGGGTTCACAGTGTGGCGCATATTTGTAACAGTGTTAAAGTTGTTTATACGGCCACCCTCAGTGTGACCTGTATGGCTGTTGACCAAGTATGACTTGCATTCACCTGTGTGTGTGAAAAGCCGTAGATGTTATGTGACTGGGCCGGCACGCAAAAAAAAGCAGTGCCTTTAAGGCACACCCCCAATATTGGAAATCGGGAGAATGGTTGCTCTGGGAGATTTTCGGGAGGGACACTAAAATTCGGGAGGTTTGGCAAGTATGTCAATCAATCCACTCTCTCGCTCTCTCGCTCTCTCTGTCTCAGCCCCTCCCTCAGGAATGCTGCTACGTGCGCACACCTTCACAATTTGTTTTGTTTTTAACCCTTTCTTAACCCTGAACGTACATTGAAAATACACGCAACCCTGACTCAAAATGCCAGACATTTGAGGCATTTAAGAAACAGAAACAGAGAAAACTCAAGACACAAAAATAGTGTGTCCAAACTTCAATAAACAAACAATTACAAAAAAATACAAATGTATTTTAAATAGTCGCTAGTTCTTATCAGGCTGACACTTTGATTGATGTGTGTGTGTGTGTGTGTGTGTGTGTGTGTGTGTGTGTGTGTGTGTGTGTGTGTGTGTGTGTGTGTGTGTGTGTGTATGTGTGTGTGTGAGCGACTCAGCATGTCTGCCAGTCAGCATATGGGTCTTGTCTCCAGAACTTTCAAACAAGGAACGACCCAATCAATCTCAATCAATATTCACATGGAGCCATTAAGGTGTGTGTGTGTGTGTGTGTGTGTGTGCGTGTGTGTGTGTGTGTGTGTGTCACGGTGCAGCGTGCCAACTGGGGAGCTGAAGTGGCGTCTTTGGGAAAGGAAGCTGGCAGAAGAAGAAGTCGATAGAAGCCCGATTGGACAAAGTGCTGTAAAAGGGGCGGAGCTAGCCAACACAACAACAATAACAACAACACGACACAGACCCACAATGAACGCCGCATTGCAGAAAAAGTGTGGAAAGTGAGCCATGTGACTTGCGAGGGTGAAAGTTCAAATAAGAAGATCGGCGTCACAACGTCATCTGATTGGTCACAAGCCGTCACGTGACCACAGGCGCCTTGTTGGCTACCAGCTTCCGCACACTTCAGGAGGTCAGGAGGGTGTTTTTTGTGTTTGCACGACAACAACACACTTTTACACATTAACACACACCTGGTGCAGGAACACAACAATGTTCACCTGGAGGGCCGACAGGAAGTACAGGTGAACTTTGGTGGGCCAACAGGAAGTAAAGATGAACTTTGGAGGGTCAACAGGAAGTACAGGAGAACTTTGTTCGGTCGACAGGAAGTACAAGTGAAATTTGTTGGGCCGACAGGAAGTACAGATGAACTTTGTTGGGCCGACAGGAAGTACAGGTGAACTTTGTTGGGTCGACAGGAAGTACAGATGAACTTTGTTGGGCCGACAGGAAGTACAGGTGAACTTTGTTGGGTCGACAGGAAGTACAGGTGAACTTTGTTGGGCCGACAAGAAGTACAGGTGAACTTTGTTGGGCCAACAGGAAGTGCAGGTGAGCTTTGTTGGGCCAACAGGAAGTACAGGTGAACTTTGTTGTGCCAAGAGGAAGTACAGGTGAACTTTGTTGCACCGACAGGAAGTATAGGTGAACGTTGTTGGGACAACAGGAAGTACAGGTGAACTTTGTTGGGCCAACAGGAAGTACAGGTGAACTTTGTTGGGCCAACAGGAAGTACAGGTGAACTTTGGAGGGCCAACAGTAAGTACAGGTGAACTTTGTTGGGCCAACTGGAAGTACAGGTGATCTTTGTTGTGCCAAGAGGAAGTACAGGTGAACTTTGTTGCACCGACAGGAAGTACAGGTGAACGTTGTTGGGACAACAGGAAGTACAGGTGAACTTTGTTGGGCCAACAGGAAGTACAGGTGAACTTTGTTGGGCCAACTGGAAGTACAGGTGATCTTTGTTGGGTCAAGAGGAAGTACAGGAGAACTTTGTTGGGTCGACAGGAAGTACAAATGAACTTCGTTGGACCGACAGGAAGTACAGATGAACTTTGTTGGGCCGACAGGAAGTACAGGTGAACTTTGTTGGGTCGACAGGAAGTACAGGTGAACTTTGTTGGGCCAACAGGAAGTAAAGGTGAACTTTGTTGTGCCAACAGGAAGTACAGGTGAACTTTGTTGGGCCAACAGGAAGTACAGGTGAACTTAGTTGGGCCAATAGGAAGTACAGGTGAACTTTGTTGGGCCGACAGGAAGTATAGGTGAACTTTGTTGGGCCAACAGGAAGTACAGGTGAACTTTGGTGGGCCAACAGGAAGTACAGGTGAACTTTGTTGGGCCAAAAGGAAGTACAGGAGAACTTTGTTGGGTCGACAGGAAGTACAAATGAACTTCGTTGGGCCGACAGGAAGTAAAGGTGAACTTTGTTGTGCCAACAGGAAGTACAGGTGAACTTTGGTGGGCCAACAGGAAGTACAGGTGAACTTTGTTGGGCCAAAAGGAAGTAGAGGAGAACTTTGTTGGGTCGACAGGAAGTCCAAATGAACTTCGTTGGGCCGACAGGAAGTACAGATGAACTTTGTTGGGCCGACAGGAAGTACAGGTGAACTTTGTTGGGTCGACAGGAAGTACAGGTGAACTTTGTTGGGCCAACAGGAAGTAAAGGTGAACTTTGTTGTGCCAACAGGAAGTACAGGTGAACTTTGTTGGGCCAACAGGAAGTACGGTGAACATTGGAGGTCCGACAGGAAGTACAGGTGAACTTTGTTGGGCCAACAGGAAGTACGGGTGAACTTTGTTGGGCCAACTGGAAGTACAGGTGAACTTTGGAGGGCCAACAGTAAGTACAGGTGAACTTTGTTGGGCCAACAGGAAGTACAGGTGATCTTTGTTGGGTCAACAGGAAGTACAGGTGAACTTTGTTGGGCCAACAGGAAGTACAGGTGAACTTTGGAGAGCCAACAGGAAGTACAGGTGATCTTTATTGTGCCAACAGGAAGTACAGGTGAACATTGTTGGGCCAACAGGAAGTACAGGTGAACTTTGTTGGGCCGACAAGAAGTACAGGCGAACTTTGTTGGGCCGACAGGAAGTACAGGTGAACTTTGTTGGGCCAACAGGAAGTACAGGTGAACTTTATTGGGTCGACAAGAAGTACAGGTGAACTTTGTTGGGCCGACAGGAGTTACAGGTGATCTTTGTTGGGTCGACAGGAATTACAGGTGAACTTTGTTGGGCCAACAGGAAGTACAGGTGAACTTTGATGGGCCAACAGGAAGTACAGGTGAACTATGTTGGGCCAACAGGAATTACAGGTGAACTTTGTTGGGCCAACAGGAAGTACAGGTGAACTTTGTTGGGCCAACAGGAAGTACGGGTGAACATTGGAGGGTCGGCAGGAAGTACAGGTGAACTTTGTTGGGCCAACAGGAAGTACAGGTGAACTTTATTGGGTCGACAAGAAGTACAGGTGAACTATGTTGGGCCGACAGGAATTACAGGTGAACTTTGTTGGGCCGACAGGATGTACAGGTGAACATTGTTGGGCCAACAGGAAGTACAGGTGAACTTTGTTGGGCCAACAGGAAGTACAGGTGAACTTTATTGGGTCGATAAGAAGTACAGGTGAACTTTGTTGGGCCAACAGGAAGTACAGGTGAACTATGTTGGGCCGACAGGAATTACAGGTGAACTTTATTGGGCCAACAGGAAGTACAGGTGAACTTTATTGGGTCGATAAGAAGTACAGGTGAACTTTGTTGGGCCAACAGGAAGTACAGGTGAACTATGTTGGGCCGACAGGAATTACAGGTGAACTTTGTTGGGCCAACAGGAAGTACAGGTGAACTTTGGAGGGCCAACAGGAAGTACAGCTGAACGTTGTTGGGCCAACAGGAAGTACAGGTGAACTTTGGAGGGCCAACAGGAAGAACAGGTGAACTTTGTTGGGCCAACAGGAAGTACGGGTGAACATTGGAGGGTCGGCAGGAAGTACAGGTGAACTTTGTTGGGCCGACAGGAAGTACAGGTGAATTAAAAATGTTCCTACCTTAAAGCCTTGTCCAAAATAGTCCGATTGCATCCCGGGAGAACAAATCTTGCAGCAAGCTGCGACTCCCCCGTCACGACAGTTTTAGTGAAGGACACGGTCCCTCTTCTTATCAGCAGGTGCATCTCTCTCTGTAAGATGCCTTCTCACTATAAGAGCTAACTTCTTTTGTCGTACTTTCAGACCTCTCTTGGCGACGCTATGGTTGCGTTGTCGGGACTGGTCTCCTAAAGCTTTAGTAAAACTTGGCCAAGTACTATTCTGTCTCGGTGGTCCTTTTTTACTCAACATATATGTCATCCAGAAGAATTTGGGATTGGCCAGTGTGTTTTATTCCCTGAGATGAAGACAGCAGCTATGCTAAAATCGCCAGTAGATTGAAGGTTTTAGTTGTTTTTTTTGGTTTCTGTTTTTAGACATAAATCGATAGCCAAACTGATGTTTGACAAGGCTTGAAGGTAGGAACATTTTTAATTGTTCGCTATCAATAAGTACTAAACAAAAGGGCGCACAAAGTGAATGCACAACTTAGCGTATGATACAAATACTAACACATAGGCAGAAACAATGGACATGAAACAAAAACTTACTTATTTACAACCTCTAAATCTTCATCAAAGTCCTGAATGAATAAAGGTATCATTTGGACTTTTATTTTGGTGTATTTGGTCAGGAAAAGAAGATTTCAAGGAGGTAGCAAACATGGCACTTGTTGTTTAGTTGTCGTCGCACACCACTCTGCTACATCGCAGTCTGATTGCTATGATGTGCTGTGATGTGTGGCGAGCAGTGTTTGTGACAACATGAATTCATGTGTTCATATTTCCCTCCTGTAGGATGAAAGTTATGCTAAGTAGCAACGTAATGATTTTAATTCTATCTTTCTGAAATCTACGCCCATCTGGTGTCCTCCTTTAATCTCTTAATGGTTGGGGTTTGTTTGTGTGTGTGTGTGTGTGTGTGTGTGTGTGTGTGTGTGTGTGTGTGTGTGTGTGTGTGTGTGTGTGTGTGTGTGTGTGTAGCAGCTTATTATAAGAGCAGATTTCCATCTTGTCCCCTTGAGGGTGTTTCCAATCACACAATCATTGATTGGCTGCAGTCTAACAAAACAAAACCAGAGCGTGAAGAACAAACACTCTTAAACTCACTTCTACTTTTTATGGCTGTATCTATTGTATTTATTACCATAGTGTATGATATATTATTTTATTGTATTTATTACCATAGTGTATGATATAGTATTTTATTGTATTTATTACCATAGTGTATGATATAGTATTTTATTGTATTTATTACCATAGTGTATGATATATTATTTTATTGTATTTATTACCTTAGTGTATGATATAGTATTTTATTGTATTTATTACCATAGTGTATGATATAGTATTTTATTGTATTTATTACCATAGTGTATGATATAGTATTTAATTTAATTTATTACCATAGTGTATGATATATTATTTTATTGTATTTATTACCTTAGTGTATGATATAGTATTTTATTGTATTTATTACCATAGTGTATGATATATTATTTTATTGTATTTATTACCATAGTATATGATATAGTATTTTATTTTATTTATTACCACAGTGTATGATATAGTATTTTATTGTATTTATTACCATAGTGTATGATATATTATTTTATTGTATTTATTACCATAGTGTATGATATAGTATTTTATTGTATTTATTACCATAGTGTATGATATAGTATTTTATTGTATTTATTACCATAGTATATGATATAGTATTTTATTGTATTTCTTACCATAAAGAATTATATAGTATTTTATTGTATTTATTACCATAGTGTATGATATAGTATTTTATTGTATTTATTACCATAAAGAATTATGTAGTATTTTATTGTATTTATTACCATAGTGTATGATATAGTATTTTATTGTATTTATTACCATAAAGAATTATGTAGTATTTTATTGTATTTATTACCATAGTGTATGATATAGTATTTTATTGTATTTATTACCATAGTATATGATATAGTATTTTATTGTATTTATTACCATAGTGTATGATATAGTATTTTATTGTATTTATAACCATAGTGTATGATATAGTATTTTATTGTATTTATTACCATAGTGTATGATATATTATTTTATTGTATTTATTACCTTAGTGTATGATATAGTATTTTATTGTATTTATTACCATAGTGTATGATATATTATTTTATTGTATTTATTACCATAGTGTATGATATAGTATTTTATTGTATTTATTACCATAGTGTATGATATAGTATTTTATTGTATTTATTACCATAGTGTATGATATATTATTGTATTGTATTTATTACCATAGTGTATGATATAGTATTTTATTGTATTTATTACCATAGTGTATGATATATTATTTTATTGTATTTATTACCATAGTGTATGATATAGTATTTTATTGTATTTATTACCATAGTGTATGATATAGTATTTTATTGTTTTTACTACCATAGTGTATGATATAGTATTTTATTGTATTTATTACCATAGTATATGATATAGTATTTTATTGTATTTATTACCATAGTGTATGATATAGTATTTTATTGTATTTATAACCATAGTGTATGATATAGTATTTTATTGTATTTATTACCATAGTGTATGATATATTATTTTATTGTATTTATTACCTTAGTGTATGATATAGTATTTTATTGTATTTATTACCATAGTGTATGATATATTATTTTATTGTATTGATTACCATAGTGTATGATATAGTATTTTATTGTATTTATTACCATAGTGTATGATATAGTATTTTATTTTATTTATTACCATAGTGTATGATATAGTATTTTATTGTATTTATTACCATAGTGTATGATATAGTATTTTATTTAATTTATTACCATAGTGTATGATATAGTATTTTATTGTATTTATTACCATGGTGTATGATCTAGTATTTTATTGCATTTCTTACCATAGTGTATAATATAGTATTTTATTGTATTTCTTACCATAGTGTATGATATAGTATTTTATTGTATTTATTATTACAGTATGTATTATAGTATCATGTTTAATTCAAAATTAAAGAACATATTATGGTATTTTATTGTATTTATTATTACAGTATGTATCATAGTATCGTGTTTAATTCAATATTTTAGAACATATTATAGTATTTTATACATTACTATATCACACTATAGTATATTAATTTATGTTTCATTATAGTATATGTTGTATTATTGTATTAATTACTATAGTATTTTGCAGTATAGTATTTTTGTATTGTTTTATAATATTGAATGAATTATTATAGCATATAATAAAATATTTTATTAATTACGATAATCTACTATAATGTAGGAATTTATTCATTATTATAGTATAAATTGTACTATAATATATTAATAATTATTATGGTATTTATTATAGTATATTATGTTATTTATTATTAGACTACATAGAGTATTTAATTTATTATTATAACTTAAATTATAGTATAGCACTTCATTCATTGTTAGAGTATATATTATAATATATTATTTTATTTATTATTACAAATTATTTTGGAACATTTATTTATTTTGCAGTATAGTATTTGTTATTCATATTGTTTATATCATAGTGTATTATTTAATTAGTTATTATAGAATATAGTAAAATATTTTATCTATTACGATAATCAACTATAATGTAGTAATTTAATTGTTATTATAGTATAAATTGTACTATAGTATTTTAGTAATTATTATGGTATTTGTTATTGTATGTTTTTTTTTTACTTATTATTAGAGTACATAGAGTATTTAATTTATTATTATATGATATATGATAGTATAGTACTTCATTCATTATTAGAGTATATGTTATAATATTTTATTTTATTTATTGTTACAAATGATATTGGATTATATAATTCATTATTAGACTACATATTATAGTATACTATTTTATTTACAATATAATATACAATGTATTATGATATTATGTTTTGAATTATTTCATTTATGATGAAAGTATTTATTATACACTCAACAAAAATAGAAATGCAACACTTTTGTTTTTGCTCCCATTTTTCATGACTTGAACTTTTACAATATCTACAAAATAAATGTTTCCTCTCAAATATTGTTCACAAATCTGTCTAAATCTGTGTTAGTGAGCATTTATGTTGTGCTTTGGGGACTTTGGTCCAATGGAAGTTTCTAGAAGTGTTCCTTCAACCATAAGATAAGATAAGATAGGAACAAATTAGAAAAACAGGATAAGCTAAAATAAGCTCAGATAAGAGAAGCGTTAATACAACATAAGATAAGATAATAAATAGGGTAAGATGTGAGACGACAAGTTAAGAATTACGAATTAGATAAGATAAGAGTTGAGACAAGATAACATGAGAATTACGATTATAATTAAGATAAAATAAGATAAGAGATAAGATAAAATATGATAAGATGCAATAAGGTAAGGTAAGGTAAGATGATAAGGTAAATTTGGATAAAGTAAGATAAGATAATGGGCTAAGATAAGATAAGAAATAAGATACAAATTCAATAAAATAAGGAATAAGATAAGATAAGGTACAATAAGATACGAGTTAAGATAAGAGTTCAGATAAGATAATATAAGATGATAAGGCAAGATGAAATAAGATGAGATAAGAATCAAGCCATACCCAAGCCAACCCATATTCAGTTGAATATGCTACAAAGACAACATATTTGATGTTCAAACTCATAACCTTCGATCCCTCAGACGGCACTGTATCAAAAACCGACATCAATCTCTAAAGGATATCACCACATGGGCCCAGGAACACTTCAGAAAACCACTGTCACTAAATACAGTTGGTCGCTACATCTGTAAGTGCAAGTTAAAGCTCTACTATGCAAAGCGAAAGCCATTTATCAACAACACCCAGAAACGCCGCCGGCTTCTCTGGGCCCGAGATCATCTAAGATGGACTCATGCAAAGTGGAAAAGTGTTCTGTGGTCTGACGAGTCCACATTTCAAATTGTTTTTGGAAATATTCGACATTGTGTCATCCGTCGGGAAGTGAACCATCCAGACTGTTATCGACGCAAAATTCAAAAGGCAGCATGTGTGATGGTATGGGGGTGTATTAGTGCCCAAGGCATGGGTAACTTACACATCTGTGAAGGCACCATTAATGCTGAAAGGTACATACAGGTTTTGGAACAACATATGCTGCCATCTAAGCTTATTTCAGCAAGACAATGCCAAGCCACATTCAGCACGGGTACTTTCCTGGCCCACCTGCAGTCCAGACCTGTCTCCCATCGAAAATGTGTGGCGCATTATGAAGCGTAAAATACGACAGCGGAGACCCCCGGACTGTTGAACGACTGAAGCTCTACATAAAACAAGAATGGGAAAGAATTCCACTTTCAAAGCTTCAACAATTAGTTTCCTCAGTTCCCAATCGTTTATTGAGTGTTGTTAAAAGAAAAGGTGATGTAACACAGTGGTGAACATGCCCTTTCCCGACTTCTTTGTCACGTGTTGCAGCCATGAAATTCTAAGTTAATTATTATTTGCAAAAAAAGAAAAAGTTTATGATTACAATTTCCCAGCTCATATGGAAACGGGGTTTGTAATATAAGATCAGAGTTAAGAGAAGATAAGATAAGATGATAACGTAAGATAAGAATTAAGGTACGATACAAAATAAGGTAAGATAAAATAAGAATTAAGGTATCCATCCATCCATCCATTTTCTACCGCTTATTCCCTTTGGGGGTCGCGAAGAATTAAGGTAAGATAAGGTAAACCAAGATAATAATTAAGGTAATAATTAAGGTAAGATAAGATGAGAAATAAGATTACATGAGAATTAAGATTAAATGAGATAATGTAATATAACATAAGAGTTCATATAAGAGGTAAGATAAGATAAGATGATAAGGTAAGATGAAATAAGGTAAGACAAGAGTTACGATATGATTAAAAAAAATAAAGATAAAATAAGAATTAAGGTAAATAAGATAAGAGCAGATAAGATGATAAGGTAAGATGAAATAAGGTAAGATAAGAATTAAGGTACAATACAAAATAAGGTAAGATAAAATAAGAATTAAGGTAAGATAAGGTAAACCAAGATAATAATAAGGTAAACCAAGATAATAATAATAAGGTAAGATAATAATTCAGGTAAAAAAGGTGAGAAATAAGATTACACAAGAATTAAGATTAAATAAGATAAGGTAATATACGATAAGAGTTCAGATAAGAGTTCAGATAAGAGTTAAGATCAGAGTTAAGATAAGATAAGATAAGATGACAAGGTAAGATGAAATAAGGTAAGACAACAGTTACGCTACAATAAAAAATTAAGGTAAGATAAAATAAGAATTAAGGTAAATAAGATAAGAGAAGAGAAG
This sequence comes from Nerophis lumbriciformis, assembly GCF_033978685.3. Lineage (NCBI taxonomy): Eukaryota > Metazoa > Chordata > Actinopteri > Syngnathiformes > Syngnathidae > Nerophis > Nerophis lumbriciformis. Next base: position 5,075,119 of record NC_084549.2, read on the forward strand.
ATGATAAGGTAACATGAAATAAGGTAAGATAAGAATGAAGGTACAATACAAAATAAGGTAAGATAAAAAAAAAGAATTAAGGTAAGATAAGGTGAACCAAGATAATAATAAGGTAAACCAAGATAATAATAAGGTAAGATAATAATTCAGGTAAAAAAGGTGAGAAATAAGATTACATAAGAATTAAGATTAAATAAGATAAGGTAATATACGATAAGAGTTCAGATAAGAGTTCAGATAAGAGTTAAGATCAGAGTTAAGATAAGATAAGATAAGATGACAAGGTAAGATGAAATAAGGTAAGACAAAAGTTACGCTACAATGAAAAATTAAGGTAAGATAAAATAAGAATTAAGGTAAATAAGATAAGAGAAGAGAAGATGATAAGGTAACATGAAATAAGGTAAGATAAGAATGAAGGTACAATACAAAATAAGGTAAGATAAAAAAAAAGAATTAAGGTAAGATAAGGTGAACCAAGATAATAATAAGGTAAGATAACAATTCAGGTAAAATAAGATGAGAAATAAGATTACATAAGAATTAAGATTAGATAAAATAAGGTAATATATGATAAGAGTTCAGATAAGAGTTAAGATCAGAGTTAAGATAAGATAAAATAAGATGACAAGGTAAGATGAAATAAGGTAAGACAAAAGTTACGCTACAATGAAAAATTAAGGTAAGATAAAATAAGAATTAAGGTAAATAAGATAAGAGAAGAGAAGCTGATAAGGTAAAATGAAATAAGGTAAGATAAGAATTAAGGTACAATACAAAATAAGGTAAGATAAAAAAAGAATTAAGGTAAGATAAGGTGAACCAAGATAATAATAAGGTAAGATAACAATTCAGGCAAAATAAGATGAGAAATAAGATTACATAAGAATTAAGATTAAATAAGATAAGGTAATATACGATAAGAGTTCAGATAAGAGTTAAGATCAGAGTTAAGATAAGATATGATAAGATGACAAGGTAAGATGAAATAAGGTAAGACAAAAGTTACGCTACAATAAAAAAATTAAGGTCAGGTAAAATAAGAATTAAGGTAAATAAGATAAGAGAAGAGAAGATGATAAGGTAAAATGAAATAAGGTAAGATAAGAATTAAGGTACAATACAGAATAAGGTAAGATAAAAAAAAAAAATTAAGGTAAGATAAGGTGAACCAAGATAATAATAAGGTAAGATAACAATTCAGGTAAAATAAGATGAAAAATAAGATTACATAAGAATTAAGATTAGATAAAATAAGGTAATATACGATAAGAGTTCAGATAAGAGTTAAGATCAGAGTTAAGATAAGATAAGATACGATGATAAGGTAGGATGAAATAAGGTAAGACACGAGTTACGATACGATAAAAAAAATAAGAATTAAGGTAAGAAAAGATGAGCTAAAATAATGAAGAGCAGGTCACATGACACAGTGTGGCATTAACGCTTCCAGTCCAGCTGGTGCAGGAAGAACGTTGCATGATGCCAACACCAGGGGGCAGTACAGTCAGTAAAGTGCGTGATGCCAACACCAGGGGGCAGTACAGTCAGTAAAGTGCATGATGCCAACACCAGGGGGCAGTACAGTCAGTAAAGTGCATGATGCCAACACCAGGGGGCAGTACAGTCAGTAAAGTGCATGATGCCAACACCAGGGGGCAGTACAGTCAGTAAAGTGCATGATGCCAACACTAGGGGGCAGTACAGTCAGTAAAGTGCTGGGTGTTTACTTGACTTTCATTTGGAGGAAGTGACTTTGTGTCAACGTCTCAGTTTGTCCTTCTGATGAAGTTCTACTGTGAATAAATATTTCATTTCATATTTGCTCTTTGGAGGCCTGAAACGTTAATAAGACGACTAATAAAAGTCTTTCCACTGTCACGGCTGACTTGGCGGCTGCTGCCGCTCCGATGTTTGTTTTGCCGCGCTAATAATGGCGGCGCCGACTCATAATTATCGACTTAGTGAGGCGAGGAAATTACAGTCGAAGAATGGACGGGGGGGGAGGTGGAGGGGGGGTTGGGGTATGTGAATCAGTGCCATGATGAGTAAAGAGTCTTTTTACCAACGCTAACATGAAAGTCTTTTAGCTAACGCTAAAATGAAAGCTACTTTGCTAATGCTAAGGTGGTACCTCTGAATTGGCAGACCGGGGTGGTGGTTCCTCTCTTTAAGAAGGGGAACCGGAGGGTGTGTTCCAACTATCGTGGGATCACACTCCTCAGCCTTCCCGGTAAGGTCTATTCAGGTGTACTGGAGAGGAGGCTACGCCGGATAGTCGAACCTCGGATTCAGGAGGAACAGTGTGGTTTTCGTCCTGGTCGTGGAACTGTGGACCAGCTCTGTACTCTCGGCAGGGTCCTTGAGGGTTCACGGGAGGTTGCCCAACCAGTCTCCATGTGCTTTGTGGACTTGGAGAAGGCATTCGACCGTGTACCCCGGGAAGTCCTGTGGGTAGTGCTCAGAGAGTATGGGGTAACGGACTGTCTGATTGTGGCGGTCCGCTCCCTGTACGATCAGTGTCAGAGCTTGGTAAGTCGGACACGTTTCCAGTGAGGGTTGGACTCCGCCAAGGCTGCCCTTTGTCACCCATTCTGTTCCTAACTTTTACGGACAGAATTTCGAGGCGCAGTCAGGGCGTTGAGGAGATCTGGTTTGGTGGCTGCAGGATTAGGTCTCTGCTTTTTGCAGATGATGTGGTCCTGATGGCTTCATCTGGCCAGGATCTTCAGCTCTCACTGGATCGGTTCGCAGCCGTGTGTGTGAAGCGACCGGGATGAGAATCAGCACCTCCAAGTCCGAGTCCATGGTTCTCACCCGGAAAAGGGTGGAGTGCCAAGATCTCCTCCCCGGGGAGGAGATCTTGCCCCAAGTGGAGGAGTTCAAGTATCTCAGAGTCTTGTTCACCAGTGAGGGAAGAGTGGATCGTGAGATCAACAGGCGGATCGGTGCGGCGTCTTCAGTAATGCGGACGCTGTATCGATCCGTTGTGGTGAAGAAGGAGCTGAGCCGGAAGGCAAAGCTCTCAATATACCCTGGTCGATCTACGTTCCCATCCTCACCTATGGTCATGAGCTTTGGGTTATGACCGAAAGGACAAGATCACGGGTACAAGCGCCCCAAATGAACTTCCTATGCCGGGTGGTGGGGCTCTCCTTTAGAGATAGGGTGAGAAGCTCTGTCATCCGGGAGAAGCTGCTGGTCCTCCTCATGGAGAGGAGCCAGATGAGGTGGTTCGGGCATCTGGTCAGGATGCCACCCGAACGTCTCCTTAGGGAGGTGTTTCGGGCTTTTCCGACCGATAGGAGGCCACGGGGAAGACCCAGGACACGTTGGGAAGACTATGTCTCCCGGCTGGCCTGGGAACGCCTTGGAATCCCCCGGGAGGAGCTGGACCAAGTGGCTGGGGAGAGGGTAGTCTGGGCTTCTCTGCTTAGGCTGCTGCCCCCGATGGATGGGTGGATGGATAACATGAAAGTCATGATGTTGTCCTGTCATAAGTAATAATACTACAGTATTGATGCCGTCAATGTTTAGCTCGTTTGTACCAGAATCCTCGTTGTTTGATTCCAAACTTGAGACCAACATAAGATGCAGACAAAAAACATGATTCATTTATGATATTTAAAACAGTTTGCATGTGTGAGGACTCAGTGAGTTCCAGAACCTTTTAAATGTTGTATTTGAGGGTGAAGGTGCCACACCCATCTGAGAGCTTGGTGAACACACCAGTACTGTACTGGTACACTGTACAACCCTAGTAGTAAGTTATCTTGGTGAACACACCAGTACTGTACAACCCTAGTAGTAAGTTTTCTTGGTGAACACACCAGTATCGCATTGGTACACTGTACAACCCTAGTAGTAAGTTATCTTGGTGAACACACCAGTATCGTATTGGTACACTGTACAACCCTAGTAGTAAGTTACCATGAGCTAATGCAACAAAATTTCGCTCTTATCTGTACTGTAAAGTTCAAATTTGAATGACAATAAAAAGGAAGTCTAAGTCTACGTCTAAGTCTAAGTTATCTTGGTGAACACACCAGTATCATATTGGTACACTGTACAACCCTAGTAGTAAGTTATCTTGGTGAACACACCAGTAATATACCGGTGCATCGTACAACCCTAGTAGTATGTTATCTTGGTGAACACACCAGTACCGTACTGTTACACCGTACAACTTTAGTAGTAAGTTCTTTTGGTGAACACACCAATATCGTACTGTTACACCGTACAACCCTAGTAGTAAGTTATCTAGGTGGACACACCAGTACTGTACCGGTACACCGTACAACCCTAGTAGTAAGTTATCTTGGTGAACACACCTGTACCGTACTGGTGCACCGTACAACCCTAGTAGTAAGTTATTTTGGTGAACACACCAGTAATATACCGGTGCATTGTACAACCCTAGTAGTAAGTTATCTTGGTGAACACACCAGTATCGTACTGGTGCACCGTACAACCCTAGTAGTAAGTTATTTTGGTGAACACACCAGTATTGTACTGTTATACCGTACAACTTTAGTAGTAATTTATTTTGGTGAACACACCAGTATCGTACTGTTACACCGTACAACTTTAGTAGTAAGTTATCTTGGTGAACACACCAGTATCGTACTGTTACACCGTACAATTTTAGTCGTAAGTTATTTTGGTGAACACACCAGTATCGTACTGTTATACCGTACAGCTTTAGTAGTAAGTTATCTTGGTGAACACACCAATACCGTGCTGGTGCACCATACAACCCTAGTAGTAAGTTATCTTGGTGAACACACCAGTATCGTACTGTTACACCGTACAACTTTAGTAGTAAGTTCTTTTGGTGAACACACCAATATCGTACTGTTACACCGTACAACTTTAGTCGTAAGTTATTTTGGTGAACACACCAGTATCGTACTGTTACACCGTACAACTTTAGTAGTAAGTTCTTTTGGTGAACACACCAATATCGTACTGTTACACCGTACAACTTTAGTCGTAAGTTATTTTGGTGAACACACCAGTATCGTACTGTTACACCGTACAACTTTAGTAGTAAGTTATCTTGGTGAACACACCAGTACCGTACCGGTACACCGTACAACCCTAGTAGTAAGTTATCTTGGTGAACACATCAGTGCCGTACTGGTACATCGTACAACCCGAGTAGTAAGTTATTTTGGTGAACACACCTGTATCGTACTGTTACACCGTACAACTTTAGTAGTGAGTTATTTTGGTGAACACACCAGTATCGTACTGTTACACCGTACAACCTTAGTAGTAAGTTATCTTGGTGAACACACCAGTACCGTACTGGTACAACATACAAAATATTCTTGCTCATTTGCGGGTACCGGACATTGGTCAAGAGCTAGTGGGCATCCTCGGATGGAGTTGGCTCTCTTGGTTGCTTTGTTGGGTCAGTTCCGTGTGCAATATGTTTTGTTTTTTTCCCATTGTGTATTGCTTTTGTAGCTGTATGTAGAAATGGCGCCACTGAAGTGTCAGCTGGTTGCATCATCTCTGTGTGACGCGTGTTGCATCCTTTAATGTTTCCTACTTGTCTTCATGTGTTTTGACCGCTCTTTTGCCTCCTTTTAGTGTCATCACTTCCCCCTGTGGCACGAGTACAACCTGTCAGACGACAGATATGATGTCAGTGCAATGTTTGTTTGTGTCCGTCACTAAAAAGGCTCCCTCTTTTATGAGGGCCACATGTGTTGCATCACTTACTTTCTTCAGCCCAGCTGCTGCATTTGCTTCCTCCTCCTCTTCTTATGGACACATCCATCAATGTTTCATAGATAAATGTGTTTGATGGGTGTAATAAATGCAGCACGTCCATGAGGATGATTTCATGTCCACTCGGCGGGAACAAAAACACCATCTTCTTGTTGCCGCGCGCCCCACCAAACATCTCCCATCTGCGTCGCCATGGAGACGACATCAACACTCTGCGGACACGTGCACGGGGATTGTAAGCTGGAGGACGTGCACGCCCGCCACGATGACCACGGAGTGACTAAGACTAAATGTGAGGTTTGATGGGTGGAATCATTTCCTGCTACACGACAAAGGACATTTGTACGTTCACACCTGGCCAGGTGATGAATGGCCACTTTTACTCTTTGGATTATTAAAGTCTCTTTCTCCTCCTTTTTTGTCTGCATGATGGATGACTTTATTGTGTTGCTCTTATATGAATTAATAATGAATCATTATTAATCCCCCTTGATGCTGGCCTCCTCGCCAGCACGCTTCACACGCTCATTAGTCCACGCCTCAGGGTCACATGACCACCGGCTCGCCATTCTTAACACGCTCACATGTGGTAACTTTTTTCTGACAAAAAAAAACATTAAGAAGTTATGACATCATCGCATTATGACATCATGACAACATGATAACATGACGACATGACATCATGACAACATAAAAACATGACATCATGACATCATAACAACATGACACCATGACATCATGACAACACAACATCATGACATCATGACAACATGACAAGATGACAACCTGACAGCATTACATCATGACATCATGACAACATGACATCATGACAACATGACAACATGACATCATGACAACATGACAAAATAACATCATGACAACATGGCAACATGACAACATGACATACTGACAACATGACAACATGACATACTGACAACATGACAACATGACAACATGCCATCATAACATCATAACAACATGACATCATAACAACATGACAATATGACATCATGACATCATGATATGATATCATGACAACATGACAACATGACATCATGACATCATGACAACATGACATCATGACAACATAAAAACATGACATCATGACATCATAACAACATGACATCATGACAACATGACAAAATAACATCATGACAATATGACAACATGACAACATGACAACATGACATACTGACAACATGACATCATGACAACATGACAACATGACAACATGACATACTGACAACATGACATACTGACAACATGACATACTGACAACATGACAACATGACATAATGAAAACATGACATACTGACAACATGACAACATGACATCATGACAACATGACAACATGACGTCATGACATCATAACAACATGACAACATGCCATCATAACAACATGACATCATAACAACATGACAATATGACATCATGACATCATGATATCATGACAACATGACAACATGACAACATGAAAACATGACATGACAACATGACAACATGACATCATGACATCATGACAACATGACAACATGACAATAGGACATCATAACAACATGACATCATGACATCATGACAACATGACAACATGACAATAGGACATAATGAAAACATGACATACTGACAACATGACAACATGATGTCATGACATCATCATATCATGACAACATGACAACATGACAACATGAAAACATGACATCATGACAACATGACAACATGACATCATGACATCATGACAACATGACAACATGACAATAGGACATCATGACATCATCATATCATGACAACATGACAACATGACAACATGAAAACATGACATCATGACAACATGACAACATGACATCATGACATCATGACATCATAACAACATGACAACATGACATCATGACATCATGACAACATGACAACATGACAACATGACATCATGACAACATGACATCATGACATCATGACATCATGACAACATGACAACATGACAGCATGACATCATGACATCATGACAACATGACAACATGACAACATGACATCATGACGTCATGACAACATGACAACATGACATCATGACATCATGACAACATGACAACATGACATCATGACATCATGACAACATGACAACATGACATCATGACATCATGACAACATGACAACATGACAATAGGACATAATGAAAACATGACATACTGACAACATGACAACATGACAACATGACAACATGATGTCATGACATCATCATATCATGACAACATGACAACATGACAACATGAAAACATGACATCATGACAACATGCCATCATAACATCATAACAACATGACATCATAACAACATGACAATATGACATCATGACATCATGATATAATATCATGACAACATGACAACATGACATCATGATAACATGACAACATAAAAAGTTGACATCATGACATCATAACAACACGACATCATGACAACATGACAACATGACACGATGACAACCTGACAGCATTACATCATGACATCATGACAACATGACATCATGACAAAATGACAACATGACATCATGACAACATGACAAAATAACATCATGACAATATGACAACATGACAACATGACAACATGACATACTGACAACATGACATCATGACAACATGACAACATGACAACATGACAACATGACATACTGACAACATGACATACTGACAACATGACAACATGACATAATGAAAACATGACATACTGACAACATGACAACATGACATCATGACAACATGACAACATGACGTCATGACATCATAACAACATGACAACATGCCATCATAACAACATGACATCATAACAACATGACAATATGACATCATGACATCATGATATCATGACAACATGACAACATGACAACATGAAAACATGAAAACATGACATGACAACATGACAACATGACATCATGACATCATGACAACATGACAACATGACAATAGGACATCATAACAACATGACATCATGACATCATGACAACATGACAACATGACAATAGGACATAATGAAAACATGACATACTGACAACATGACAACATGACAACATGACAACATGATGTCATGACATCATCATATCATGACAACATGACAACATGACAACATGAAAACATGAAAACATGACATCATGACAACATGACAACATGACATCATGACATCATGACAACATGACAACATGACAATAGGACATCATGACATCATCATATGACAACATGACAACATGACAACATGAAAACATGACATCATGACAACATGACAACATGACATCATGACATCATGACATCATAACAACATGACAACATGACATCATGACATCATGACAACATGACAACATGACAACATGACATCATGACAACATGACATCATGACATCATGACATCATGACAACATGACAACATGACAGCATGACATCATGACATCATGACAACATGACAACATGACAACATGACATCATGACGTCATGACAACATGACAACATGACATCATGACATCATGACAACATGACAACATGACATCATGACATCATGACAACATGACAACATGACATCATGACATCATGACAACATGACAACATGACAATAGGACATAATGAAAACATGACATACTGACAACATGACAACATGACAACATGACAACATGATGTCATGACATCATCATATCATGACAACATGACAACATGACAACATGAAAACATGACATCATGACAACATGACAACATGACATCATGACATCATGACAACATGACAACATGACAATAGGACATCATGACATCATCATATCATGACAACATGACAACATGAAAACATGACATCATGACAACATGACAACATGACATCATGACATCATGACATCATAACAACATGACAACATGACATCATGACATCATGACAACATGACAACATGACAACATGACATCATGACAACATGACATCATGACATCATGACATCATGACAACATGACAACATGACAGCATGACATCATGACATCATGACAACATGACAACATGACAACATGACATCATGACGTCATGACAACATGACAACATGACATCATGACATCATGACAACATGACAACATGACATCATGACATCATGACAACATGACAACATGACATCATGACATCAAGACAACATGACAACATGACATCATGACATCATGACAACATGACAACATGACAACATGACATCATGACGTCATGACAACATGACAACATGACATCATGACATCATGACAACATGACAACATGACATCATGACATCATGACAACATGACAACTTGATATCATGACAACATGACAACATGACATCATGACAAGATGACAACCTGACAACATGACCTCATGACAACAAGACAACATAATATCATGACAACATGACATCATGACATCATGACAAGCTGACAACATGACAACATGGCATCATGACAACATGACAACATGACAACATGACAACATGACAACATGACATCATGACATCATGACATCATGACAACATGACAACATGATATCATGACAACATGACATCATGACATCATGACAACATGACAACATGACAACATGACAACATGGCATCATGACAACATGACAACATGACAACATGACAACATGACAACATGACATCATGACATCATGACAACATGACAACATGATATCATGACAACATGACATCATGACAACATGACATCATGACATCATGACATCATGACAACATGACAACATGACAGCATGACATCATGACATCATGACAACACGACAACATGACAACATGACATCATGACGTCATGACAACATGACAACATGACATCATGACATCATGACAACATGACAACATGACATCATGACATCATGACAACATGACAACATGACATCATGACATCAAGACAACATGACAACATGACATCATGACATCATGACAACATGACAACATGACAACATGACATCATGACGTCATGACAACATGACAACATGACATCATGACATCATGACAACATGACAACATGACATCATGACATCATGACAACATGACAACTTGATATCATGACAACATGACAACATGACATCATGACAAGATGACAACCTGACAACATGACCTCATGACAACAAGACAACATAGTATCATGACAACATGACATCATGACATCATGACAACCTGACAACATGACAACATGGCATCATGACAACATGACAACATGACAACATGACATCATGACATCATGACATCATGACAACATGACAACATGACAACATGACATCATGACATCATGACATCATGACAACATGACAACATGACAACATGACATCATTACAACTCGGCCTCACTTCCTGTCCAACTGTGCTAACAAAATAGTTGATATCCAAAAATTGCTTACATTTAATTAAAAGTTGATTAACCATCCATCCATCTATCTTCTACCCCTTATCCCTTAATGTTTATATTAATTAATCTATCTATCTATCTATCTATCTATCTATCTATCTATCTATCTATCTATCTATATATATATATATATATATATATATATATATATATATATATATATATATATATATATATATGTATATATATATATATATATATATATATATATATATATATCTATATATATATATATATATATATATATGTATGTATGTATGGTACTTGTACTTAGTAAGCTTGTGCTGTGCAGCTCACAGTAACAATGATGTTATATTTCAGCCCATGACTCAATTAACATCTGTGATAAAGATGGCCCCGCCCCCTTTGACTCCGCCCCCTGCCTCCAAGTCAAAGCCATGCAGACTGATGTTGGGGACTTGAAGAAGAAGAAGAAGAAAACAAAGAATGTTGTTTACAACTCAGAAGACGATTATGCCAAATGTTTACTTTAACAAAATGATTATCATGTCCTCCATCTTGTTTGTGTTTATTGAAGGCAGAAAAAAGTTTTAATGACAAAACGCCAGCGAGAGAAAAAGTCATTGTGTCTTTTAATGAAGCTAACACAAACTAGCACACATCATTAACCCCATCATTAACAGTAGACGCACAATTGTGTGATTACACACACACACACACACACACACACACACACACACACACACACACACACACACACACACACACACACACACACACACACACACACACACATACACACACACACACACACAAATATATAGAACCACAAACACACACGCACACATACAGCCACACACATGGCCTCGCAGACACACAAACACACAGATGCACAAACACACAAAGACACATTGGTAAAATTCCACAAAATCACACAGAAACGGACAAAATAACATGACAATACGCACACACACACACACACACACACACACACACACACACACACACACACACACACACACACACACACACACACACACACACACACACACACACACACACACACACACACACACAGAGAAACACGAACAAACATAACAACATGACAACCTGACAACCTGACATCATGACATCGTGACATCATGACATTATGACAACATGACAGCAGCACATGACATGACAACATGACATTATGACATCATAACAACATGACAACATGACATCATGACAACATGACATGATGACATTATGACAACATGACAGCATCACATCATGACATGACAACATGACATCATGACATCATTACATCATGACAACATGACATCATGACATCATGACAACATGACAGCATCACATCATGACATGACAACATGACTTTATGACAACATGACAGCATCACATAACGACATGACAACATGACATCATGACATTATAACAACATGACATCATGACAATTTGACATCATGACAACATGACAATATGACAACATGACATATGACATCATGACAACATGACAACATGACATCATGACATCATGACAACATGACCTCATGACATCATGACAACATGACAATATGACATTATGACAACATGACAGCATCACATCATGACATGACAACATGACAGCATGACATCATGACATCATGACAACATGACATCATGACAACATGACAGCATCACATCATGACATGACAACAAGACTTTATGACATCATAACAACATTACATCATGACAACATGACATCATGACAATATGACATCATGACAACATGACAATATGACAACATGACATTATGACATCATGACAACATGACATCATGACAATATGACATCATGACAACATGACGATATGACAACATGGCATTATGACATCATGACAACATGACAACATCACATTATGAAATGACAACATGACATCATGACATCATGACATCATGACATCATGACAACATGACATTATGACATTATGACATTATGACAACATGACAGCATCACATCATGACATTACAACATGACTTTATGACATCATAACAACATGACATCATAACAATATGACATCATGACAACATGACAGCATCACATCATGACATGACAAAATGACTTTATGACATCATAACAACATGACAACATAACAACATGACATCATAACAATATGACATCATGACAACATGACATCATGACAACATGACAACATGACATCATGAAATGACAACATGACATCATGACATCATGACAACATGACATCATGACAACATCACAATATGACAACATGACAACATGACATCATGACAACATGACAACATGACAACATGACATCATGACAACATGACAACATGACACCATTACATGATGACATGACAACATGACACCATCACATGATGACATGACATCATGACATCATGACATCATGACAACATGACAATATGACAACATGACAACATGACATCATGACAACATGACAATATGACATCATGACAACATGACAACATGACATCATGACATCATAACAACATGACATTATGACAACATGACATCATGACAACATGACATCATGACATCATGACAACATGACAACATGACATCATGACATCATGACATCATGACAACATGACAACATGACAACATCACATCATGAAAATACAACATGACATCATGACAACATGACAACATGACAACATGACATCATGACAACATGACAACATGATAACATCACATCATGAAATTACATCATGACATCATGACAACATGACAATATAACAACATGACATCATGACATCATGAGATCATGACATCGTGACATCATGACAGCATGACATCATGACAACATGACAACATGACAACATGACATCATGACAACATGACAATATAACAACATGACAACATGAGATCATGACATTGTGACATCATGACAACATGACATCATGACAACATGACAACATGACATCATGATGCCACGATGATGGTCGATGTGAAAGTGTGTGAAAAAGTCCAACAGCTTAAAACAATTCCTCTCCTTTGAGTCAGTCAGCATGTTGTTTTGTATTTAATACATTTTTCACAGTTATTGGTGTTTTGTTCATAAAGTTTGGTAAATATTGATCTTCTTTAAATGGGAGATTGTGCCAGCATTGATTTGTTTCAGGAGAAGATTTCTGTCCCACAATAAGAAGATGATTGACAGCTGGGCAGGAGGCAGCAGGACAAAGAAAAGGTGTGCTCAGCAGAAGACTGCACTAATGGAGCACACTGCAAAGCAGTAACCATGCGGCCGCAGGTTCGATTCCACTGCTGGTACATAAACATGGCCGCCATCCATCATCACAAGAAGCTGGCAGCAGAGAAGAAAGATGGCTCCATAAAGGCAGCATTAAAGCTGCATTGTGCTGCTTTCATCAATAATGCAACGCCATAAGCGCCCTGCGCTCACGTGACACAAAAACAGGGCGCTAAGCTAAGCTAGCAGCTTCTTTAAGGTGGTGAGAAATGGTCGCGAACGTCATCCTTGTGGCAGGAAACAGTATTGGCGTCTTTTATTTTGAAATGACAGCAACATTCTCATGACGAAGCAAGAAATGCACAATAAACTTTGCTTTGTTTTTTTTGCAACTCACCTTACCAACAAGGATCAGGGATTGAATGAGTGACAACAATCACTTCAACATTGATTAGTCTGCACTTATTTTTACTTTGATTAGAAGAATATAACAATGAATATGGAACATGAAAACATTTTACTGTCACTCAGTGTGTGTGTGTGTGTGTGTGTGTGTGTGCTCGGGTGTATGTGTGTCACTCCATTC
>NC_084549.2:5095000-5110000 GCF_033978685.3 Nerophis lumbriciformis
ACTTTGAGGTTGTCTGCTCAATGTAAAGTGCTTTTTACAAATAAAATATATTATTATTATTATTATTATTATTATTATTATTATTATTCATGTACCCATGTGAGGTTGCATTCAGGTACACGTGTTGGGTTGCGTTCGAATATCAGCGTTGGGTTGCGTTCGGGTACTCATGTGAGGTTGCAATGGGAGACTGGGCTTTTTGCTCTGTCGCTCCCAGTCTGTGGAACGCTCTCCCTGACCACCTGAGGGCACCACAGACTGTGGAGGCTTTTAAAAAAAGGCCTTTTTTTTTAGATATATGCGTACTAGTTCTAGTTTTTATGTCTTTACATTTGTATTATCTTTTTTTTTTTTTTTTTTTTTATTTACTTTTTTTTTTTTTTTTTTTTTTAAATACACTGTAGCACTTTGAGGTTGTTTGCTCAATGTAAAGTGCTTTTTACAAATAAAATATATTTTTATTATTATTATTATTCATGTACCCATGTGAGGTTGCATTCAGGTACACCTGTTGGGTTGCATTCGATAATCAGCAATGGGTTGCGTTTGGGTACTCATGTGAGGTTGCAATGGGAGACCGGGCTTTCTGCTCCGCCGCTCCCAGTCTGTGGAACGCTCTCCCTGACCACCTGAGGGCACCACAGACTGTGGATGCTTTTAAAAAAAGGCCTTTTTTTTAGATGTATGCGTACTAGTTCTAGTTTTTATTTCTATACATTTGTATTATGTTTTTATTTATTTATTTTTTATTTACATTTTTTATTTTTTTATATACACTGTAGCACTTTGAGGTTGTTTGCTCAATGTAAAGTGCTTTTTACAAATAAAATATATTTTTATTATTATTATTATTATTCATGTACCCATGTGAGGTTGCATTCAGGTACACGTGTTGGGTTGCATTCGAATATCAGCAATGGGTTGCGTTTGGGTACTCATGTGAGGTTGCAACGGGAGACCGGGCTTTCTGCTCCGCCGCTCCCAGTCTGTGGAACGCTCTCCCTGACCACCTGAGGGCACCACAGACTGTGGAGGCTTTTTAAAAAAGGCCTAAAAACCCTTCTTTTTAAAAAAGCCTTTTTTTTTTTTTTTTTAGATATATGCGTACTAGTTCTAGTTTTTAGTTTTATTTATTTTTTTAATCTTTTTATTTATTTATTTTTTATTTCCTTTTTTTTTTAATACACTGTAGCACTTTGAGGTTGTTTGCTCAATGTAAAGTGCTTTTTACAAATAAAATATATTATTATTATTATTATTATTATTATTATTATTATTATTCATGTACCCATGTGAGGTTGCATTCAGGTACACGTGTTGGGTTGCGTTCGAATATCAGTGTTGGGTTCGGGTACTCATGTGAGGTTGCAATGGGAGACTGGGCTTTTTGTTACGCCGCTCCCAGTCTGTGGAACACTCTCCCTGACCACCTGAGGGCACCACAGACTGTGGAGGCTTTTAAAAAAAGGCCTAAAAACCCTTCTTTTTAAAAAAGCCTTTTTTTTTTTTTTTTTTAGATATATGCGTACTAGTTCTAGTTTTTATTTTTATTTTTTTTGTAATCTTTTTATTTATTTATTTTTTATTTCCTTTTTTTTTAATACACTGTAGCACTTTGAGGTTGTTTGCTCAATGTAAAGTGCTTTTTACAAATAAAATATATTATTATTATTATTATTATTCATGTACCCATGTGAGGTTGCATTCAGGTACACGTGTTGGGTTGCGTTCGAATATCAGCATTGGGTTGCGTTCGGGTACTCATGTGAGGTTGCAATGGGAGACCGGGCTTTCTGCTCCGCCGCTCCCAGTCTGTGGAACGCTCTCCCTGACCACCTGAGGGCACCACAGACTGTGGATGCTTTTAAAAAAAGGCCTTTTTTTTAGATGTATGCGTACTAGTTCTAGTTTTTATTTCTTTACATTTGTATTATCTTTTTATTTATGTATTTTTTTATTTACATTTTTTATTTTTTTTTTATTTTTTAAATACACTGTAGCACTTTGAGGTTGTTTGCTCAATGTAAAGTGCTTTTTACAAATAAAATATATTATTATTATTATTATTCATGTACCCATGTGAGGTTGCATTCAGGTACACGTGTTGGGTTGCGTTTGAATATCAGCATTGGGTTGCGTTCGGGTACTCATGTGAGGTTGCAATGGGAGACCGGGCTTTTTGCTCCGTCGCTCCCAGTCTGTGGAACGCTCTCCCTGACCACCTGAGGGCACCACAGACTGTGGAGGCTTTTAAAAAAATGCCTAAAAACCCTTCTTTTTAAAAAAGCCTTTTTTTTTTTTTTTTTAGATATATGCGTACTAGTTCTAGTTTTTAGTTTTATTTATTTATTTAATCTTTTTATTTATTTATTTTTTTTTCCTTTTTTTTTAATACACTGTAGCACTTTGAGGTTGTTTGCTCAATGTAAAGTGCTTTTTACAAATAAAATATAAAATATATTATTATTATTATTATTATTATTATTATTATTATTATTATTATTATTATTATTAATCATGTACCCATGTGAGGTTGCATTCAGGTACACGTGTTGGGTTGCGTTCGAATATCAGTGTTGGGTTCGGGTACTCATGTGAGGTTGCAATGGGAGACCGGGCTTTCTGCTCCGCCGCTCCCAGTCTGTGGAACGCTCTCCCTGACCACCTGAGGGCACCACAGACTGTGGAGGCTTTTAAAAAAAAATGCCTAAAAACCCTTCTTTTTAAAAAAACCTTTTTTTTTTTCTTTTAGATATATGCGTACTAGTTCTAGTTTTTAGTTTTATTTATTTTTTTAATCTTTTTATTTTTATTTTTTTTATTTCCTTTTTTTTTTAATACACTGTAGCACTTTGAGGTTGTTTGCTCAATGTAAAGTGCTTTTTACAAATAAAATATATTATTATTATTATTGTTATTATTATTATTATTATTATTATTACTATTCATGTACCCATGTGAGGTTGCATTCAGGTACACGCGTTGGGTTGCGTTCGAATAACAGCGTTGGGTTGCGTTCGGGTACTCATGTGAGGTTGCAATGGGAGACCGGGCTTTCTGCTCCGCCGCTCCCAGTCTGTGAAACGCTCTCCCTGACCACCTGAGGGCACCACAGATTGTGGAGGCTTTTTAAAAAAAATGCCTAAAAACCCTTCTTTTTAAAAATGCCTTTTTTTTCTTCTTTTTTTTTAGATATATGCGTACTAGTTCTAGTTTTTAGTTTTATTTTTTTTTTAAATCTTTTTATTTATTTATTTTTTATTTCCTTTTTTTTAATACACTGTAGCACTTTGAGGTTGTTTGCTCAATGTAAAGTGCTTTTTACAAATAAAATATAAAATATATTATTATTATTATTATTATTATTATTATTATTATTATTATTATCATTCATGTACCCATGTGAGGTTGCATTCAGGTACACGTGTTGGGTTGCGTTCTAATATCAGTGTTGGGTTCGGGTACTCATGTGAGGTTGCAATGGGAGACCGGGCTTTCTGCTCCGCCGCTCCCAGTCTGTGGAACGCTCTCCCTGACCACCTGAGGGCACCACAGACTGTGGATGCTTTTAAAAAAGGCCTTTTTTTTTTAGATATATGCGTACTAGTTCTAGTTTTTATGTCTATACATTTGTATTATGTTTTTATTTATTTATTTTGTATTTACATTTTTTATTTTTTTATTGTTTTTAAATACACTGGAGCACTTTGAGGTTGTTTGCTCAATGTAAAGTGCTTTTTACAAATAAAATATATTTTTATTATTATTATTATTCATGTACCCATGTGAGGTTGCATTCAGGTACACGTGTTGGGTTGCGTTCGAATATCAGTGTTGGGTTCGGGTACTCATGTGAGGTTGCAATGGGAGACCGGGCTTTCTGCTCCGCCGCTCCCAGTCTGTGGAACGCTCTCCCTGACCACCTGAGGGCTGTGGATGCTTTTAAAAAAAGGCCTTTTTTTTTTTTTTAGATATATGCGTACTAGTTCTAGTTTTTATTTCTTTACATTTTTATTATCTTTTTATATATATTTTTTTTATTTACATTTTTTATTTATTTTATTTTTTTTAAATACACTGTCGCACTTTGAGGTTGTTTGCTCAATGTAAAATGCTTTTTACAAATAAAATATATTTTTATTATTATTATTATTCATGTACCCATGTGAGGTTGCATTCAGGTACACGTGTTGGGTTGCATTCGAATATCAGCATTGGGTTGCGTTTGGGTACTCATGTGAGGTTGCAATGGGAGCTTTCTGCTCCGCCGCTCCCAGTCTGTGGAACGCTCTCCCTGACCACCTGAGGGCACCACAGACTGTGGATGCTTTTAAAAAAAGGCCTTTTTTTTTAGATATATGCGTACTAGTTCTAGTTTTTATTTCTTTACATTTTTATTATCTTTTTATTTTTTATTTTTTTATTTACATTTCTTATTTTTTTTATTTTTTTTAAATACACTGTAGCACTTTGAGGTTGTTTGCTCAATGTAAAATGCTTTTTACAAATAAAATATATTTTTATTATTATTATTATTCATGTACCCATGTGAGGTTGCATTCAGGTACACGTGTTGGGTTGCGTTCGAATATCAGCATTGGGTTGCGTTCGGGTACTCATGTGAGGTTGCAATGGGAGACCGGGCTTTCTGCTCCGCCGCTCCCAGTCTGTGGAACGCTCTCCCTGACCACCTGAGGGCACCACAGACTGTGGATGCTTTTAAAAAAAGGCCTTTTTTTTAGATGTATGCGTACTAGTTCTAGTTTTTATTTCTTTACATTTGTATTATCTTTTTATTTATGTATTTTTTTATTTACATTTTTATTTTTATTTTTTTTTTTTAAATACACTGTAGCACTTTGAGGTTGTTTGCTCAATGTAAAGTGCTTTTTACAAATAAAATATATTATTATTATTATTATTCATGTACCCATGTGAGGTTGCATTCAGGTACACGTGTTGGGTTGCGTTCGAATATCAGCATTGGGTTGCGTTCGGGTACTCATTTGAGGTTGCAATGGGAGACTGGGCTTTTTGCTCCGTCGCTCCCAGTCTGTGGAACGCTCTCCCTGACCACCTGAGGGCACCACAGACTGTGGAGGCTTTTAAAAAAATGCCTAAAAACCCTTCTTTTTAAAAAAGCCTTTTTTTTTTTTTTTTAGATATATGCGTACTAGTTCTAGTTTTTAGTTTTATTTATTTATTTAATCTTTTTATTTATTTATTTTTTTTTCCTTTTTTTTTAATACACTGTAGCACTTTGAGGTTGTTTGCTCAATGTAAAGTGCTTTTTACGAATAAAATATATTATTATTATTATTATTATTATTATTATTATTATTCATGTACCCATGTGAGGTTGCATTCAGGTACACGCGTTGGGTTGCGTTCGAATATCAGCGTTGGGTTGCGTTCGGGTACTCATGTGAGGTTGCAATGGGAGACCGGGCTTTCTGCTCCGCCGCTCCCAGTCTGTGGAACGCTCTCCCTGACCACCTGAGGGCACCACAGACTGTGGATGCTTTTAAAAAGGGCTTACAAACCCTTCTTCTTAAAAAAAGTCTC
Source organism: Nerophis lumbriciformis (assembly GCF_033978685.3). Classification (NCBI taxonomy): domain Eukaryota; kingdom Metazoa; phylum Chordata; class Actinopteri; order Syngnathiformes; family Syngnathidae; genus Nerophis; species Nerophis lumbriciformis. Next base: position 5,100,566 of record NC_084549.2, read on the forward strand.
TTTTTTTTTTAGATATATGCGTGCTAGTTATAGTTTTTCTTTTTCTTTATTTTATTATCTTTTAATGTTTTGATTTTTAATTTTTGCTCAATGTAAAGTGCTTTTTACAAATAAAATCTATAATTATTATTGTAGAAGTCGCTTCCTCGCAGCTCCACAAGAGCCAAGCGTGCAAGATTTAACAAAGTTTTAACGGTTTTAACAAGATTTTTTTCAAATGTATTTCGACATGTCGTTACGTCGCCGTCACTCTTATTATCCTCTCTCTCTCGCTCTGCTCCCGGCCGCTTGCTGTTAAAGACAACAGATGATTAGATTGACACGTGCCACCTGTGAAATCTAATCACCTGCCGGCTGTGTCTCGCCGTCAGCACATGCCCCGCCCCCTGGTGCTCGTCCTCAGTACCATGGACAGCGGCAGTGACTTTTCCTCCTCCAGGCAGCGCTGACTGCACCTCCCCCCGCAATTATTATTATTATTCATGTACCCAGGTTGCATTCAGGTACACGTGTTGGGTTGCGTTCGAATATCAGCGTTGGGTTGCGTTCAGGTACGTGTGTTTGGTTCCATTCGACTGCGTTCAACACATCTTCTCAAATAGATGCAAAGAAGAATATAAATTATTTTGAGGTGCATGCATTCGTATTTGTCTTAATAGAACCCAGTTGGAGCTGGGACGCATTATTTCTAATGAGTTCAATTTTGTTTAGTAAAGAATTGCATAAAATCAGCAGCTGAGTGGGTGGAGAAGTCCCTTGTTGGGTTAGCAATGCTACTGTATTAAACAAATACCGTATTTTCCGGACTATAAGGTCATACTTGCCAACCCTCCCGGATTTTCCGGGAGACTCCCGAAATTCAGCGCCTCTCCCGAAAACCTCCCGGGACAAATTTCCTCCCGAAAATCTCCCGAAATTCAGGCAGAGCTGGAGGCCACGCCCCCTCCAGCTCCATGCGGACCTGAGTCCGCTTTCCCACAATATAAACAACGTCTACAGTAAAGCAGTTCGTCTGCCGTAAACAGCAATGTTGTGACACTCTTAAACAGGACAATACTGCCATCTAGTGCATTTGATGAAAGCACTTTTGTGCGTGCCCACAGCAATGCATCATCAGAGAGGGTGTTCAGCATGGTTAGAAAGATAGAGAACATGACAGAGAATAGAACAAGGATGGACAATTCAACCCTTAACTCAACAATGAGTAGATGAGTGTTATGTGTGTGTATATGTGTAAATAAATGAACACTGAAATTCAAGTATTTCTTTTATATATATATATATATATATATATATATATATATATATATATATATATATATATATATATATATATAAATAAAATAAATATATATTTATAGCTATAATTCACTGAAAGTCAATTATTTCGTATGTATATATATATATATATATATATATATATATATATATATATATATATATATATATATATATATATATATATATATATGTATGTGTGGGAAAAAAATCACAAGACTACTTCATCTCTACAGGCCTGTTTCATGAGGGGGTTCCCTCAATCATCAGGAGATTTTTCATATATATATTTCATATTTTTCATATATATATATATATATACATATATATATATATATATGTATATATATATATATATATGAAATACTTGACTTGGTGAATTCTAGTTGTAAATATATTCCTCCCCTTTTAACCACGCCCCAACCACGCCCCCGCCCCAACCACGCCCCCCGCCCCCACCCCCCACCTCCCGAAATTGGAGGTCTCAAGGTTGGCAAGTATGTATAAGGTGCACTTAAAATCCTTTCATTTTCTCAAAACTCGACAATGCGCCTTATAACCCGGTGTGCTTAATGTACGAAATAATTCTGGTTTTGCTTACTGACCTCGAAGCAAGTTTATTTATAGATGGCAGTCACACATAAGAGATACGTATAGCAGGGCAATATGACACAAGTAAACAACACCAACATAATATATGTTCCATTGAAAATACAGAACATTACACACAGCGCTCAAAAATCGATCAAAATGTTTTAGTACGACTTTGGTAAGCTATGAAGCCACACCGCTAGATGGATTGTCGGCACATTAAACATAGGAGTATTATTATGGTGATAAGGTAAGACATATTATTTGCCGTTTTGTTTCGTAATATTATGCAAAAGCAACTTTTCTTACCTTCCGGTACCTACTGATCTGTATTTGGGATCTGCATAAGTCCTGAAAATTTGCGCGCCTCCGCCTTTGTAGTCGATAAGCTCTATCTTCTTGTTTTGTGACATTCATCCTCCGCTGTTGCCATTTCTAATATAAAGTAGTGTAAAGTTCTTACTTATATCTGTCAGTAAACTCGCCATAAAAGCAGTAAAACATACCGGTGTAGTGAGTTTACATTATTCACCCAAGGAACTTTAGTTATTAGAGAGTTCCGGTTAGTCAGTTTTTCACGGGACACATTTGTTGTTGTTTCCGGATGAGAAGATGCTGCTCCGGAATTGATTGAAGTAAAGTCTGAATGTCATTAAAACAGTTAGCTCCATCTTTTGACACTTCTTCCACTCCCGTCCTTGCACGCTACAACAAAGATGACAGGGAGAAGAAGCTGTCGAAGGTGAGGCACGTAAATAAGAGCGCCCACAAAACGGCGCATCCTGAAGCGACTGTCAGAAAGTGGCTTGAAGATGATGTGTAAAACATCATCTATGCAACATTTTGACCAAAGAACCACCATTACATGTTATGTAGACTACAAGGAAGTATTTTACATTTAGAAAGAAAATACAAATAATATGACTCCTTTAATGCGTCTAATAATCCGATGCGCTTTATATATGAAAAAAGATCGAAAATAGACCATTCATCGGCAGTGCACCTTATAATATGGTGCGCCCTATGGTCCGGAAAATACGGTATTTAGGATCGTTTTTATTGAGTAGTAATTAGGGTTGCAAAATTCCGGGAATATTCAAAGTTGGAAACTTTCCATGGGAATTAATGGGAATATGTGGGAATTAACGGGAATTAATGGGAAAAAAAAAATTTACAATTTTTTTAATATTTAAAAAAAAAAAAAAAAATTTTTTTAATTTTTTTTAAATTATTTTAAAAAAAATTTAAAAATTTTAATTTTTTTAAATTAAAAAAAAAAAAAAGTACCCTAACCCTAACCCCAACTCTAACCCTAACCCTAACCCTAACCCTAACCCTAACCCTAACCCTATCCTAACCCTAACCCTATCCTAACCCTAACCCTAACACTAACCCCAACCCTAAACTTTCCATGGGAATTAATGGGAATATGTGGGAATTAACGGGAATTAATGGGAAAAACATTTTTTTTAATTTTTTTAATATTTAAAAAAAAAAATTAATTAAAAAAAAATTTTTTTTTTAATTATTTTAAAAAAAAATTAAAAATTTAAATTTTTTTAAATTAAAAAAAAAAAAAAGTACCTTAACCCTAACCCCCAACTCTAACCCTAACCCTAACCCTAACCCTAACCCTAACCCTAACCCTAACCCTATCCTAACCCTAACCCTATCCTAACCCTAACCCTAACACTAACCCCAACCCTAACCCTAACCCTAACCCAAACCATAACCCTAACCCTAACTCTAACCCCAACCCTAACCCTAACCTCTAACCCTTAAAATCCATCCATCCATTCTTTTTCTTCCACTTATCCCTTTTGGTGTTGCAGGGGTTCGTGGAGCCTATCTCAGCTTTTGGGCGGAAGGCGGCGTACACTCTGGACAAGCCGCCACCTCATCACAGGGCCAAAAAAGATAGACAGACAACATTCACACTCACATTCGCACATTAACCCTAACCCTAACCCTAACCCTAACCCCAAACCCTAACCCCAAACCTAACCCTAACCCTAATCCTAACCCTAACCCTAACCCTAACCCTAACCCTAACCCTAACCCTAACCCTAACCCTAACCCTAACCCCAACCCTAACCCAAACCCTAACCCCAAACCTAACCCTAACCCTAACCCTTATCCTAATCCTAACCCTAACCCTAACACTAACCCTAACCCCAACCCTAACCCGAGCCCTAACCTCTAACCCCTTCCATCCATCCATTTGCAACTGCTTATCCCTTTCGGGGTCGCGGGTGTTGCTGGAGCCTAACTCAGCTGCAATCGGGCGGAAGGCGGTGTACACCCTGGACAATTCGCCACCTCATCAAAGGGCCAACATAGATGGACAGACAACATTCCCACTCACATTCACAGACTACGGCCAATTCAGTGTTGCCAATCAACCTATCCCCAGGTGCATGTCTAACCCTAGCCCTAACCCTAACCCTAACCTTAACCCTAACCCTAACCCTAACCCTAACCCTAACCCTAACCCTAACCCTAACCCTAACCCTAACCTTAACCTTAACCCTAAACCTAACCCTAACCTTAACCCTAAACCTAACCCTAACCTTAACCTTAACCCTAACCCTAACCCTAACCCTAAACCTAACCCTAACCCTAACCCAAACCCTAACCCCAATCCTAACGCTAACCCTAACCCCAACCCCAACCCTAATCCTAACCCTAACCCTAACCCTAACCCTAATAAAAAAATGTTAATTGTTAAAATTGTTTAAAAAAAGTTAAATTTTTTAAAATTGTTTTAAAATGTTTTAAAAAAATTAAAAAAAAATTAAAAAAATTAAAAAAATTAAAAAAATTAAAAAAATTAAAAAAATTAAAAAAATTAAAAAAATTAAAAAAATTAAAAAAATTAAAAAAATTAAAAAAATTAAAAAAATTAAAAAAATTAAAAAAATTTAAAAAATTTAAAACATTTAAAACATTTAAAAAAATTTTTTTTTAAAACATTTGAAAAAAATTAAAAACATTTGAAAATAATTTTTTACCTTGAAAATAATTTTTTTTACCTTGAAAATCATTTTTAACCTTGAAAAAAATTTTTTACCTTGAAAATTTTTTTTTACCTTGAAGATGATTTTTTACCTTGAAAAAAAATTTTTACCTTGAAAATTTTTTTTTACCTTGGAAATTTTTTTATACCTTGAAAATCATTTTTTACCTTGAAAAATCATTTTTAACCTTGAAAAAAAAATTTTAACTTGAAAATTTTTTTTTACCTTGAAAATCATTTTTTACCTTGAAAAAAATTTTACCTTGAAAAAAAAAATGTACCTTGAAAATTCTTTTTTACCTTGAAAATCATTTGTTTACCTTGAAAATCATTTTTAACCTTGAAAAAAAAAGTTTACCTTGAAAATTTTCTTTTACCTTGAAAATAATTTTTTACCTTGAAAATCATTTTTAACCTTGAAAAAAAATATTTACCTTGAAAAAAAATGTTTACCTTGAAAATCATTTTTTACCTTGAAAATCATTTTTAACCTTGAAAAAAAATTTTACTTTGAAAATTTTTTTGTACCTTGAAAATCATTTTTTACCTTGAAAATCATTTTTAACCTTGAAAAAAAAATTTTACCTTGAAAATGTTCTTTTACCTTGAAAATCATTTTTTACCTTGAAAATCATTTTTAACCTTGAAAAAAAATATTTACCTTGAAAAAAAATGTTTACCTTGAAAATCATTTTTTACCTTGAAAATCATTTTTAACCTTGAAAAAAAATTTTACTTTGAAAATTTTTTTGTACCTTGAAAATCATTTTTTACCTTGAAAATCATTTTTAACCTTGAAAAAAAAATTTTACTTTGAAAATTTTTTTGTACCTTGAAAATCATTTTTTACCTTGAAAATCATGTTTTAACTTAAAATTTTTTTTTAAATTTGTACAATTTTTTAAACTTTTTTAAACTTTTTTTTTATTTTTGTAAAATCTTTTAAATTAAAAAAAAAATGTTTTTAATTTTTTAATTTAAAAAAAAATTTGTTTTAATTTTTTTAATTTAAAACAAAAATTTTTTTAAATTTTTTTAAAAAAAATTAAATTTTTTAAAACATTTTAAATTTTTAAAAAACATTTTAAATATTTTTACATTTTTTCAAATATTTTTAAATATTTGTACATTTTTTTACCTTTTTTTAACTTTTTAAAATTTACCCTAACCCTAACCCTAACCCTAATCTTAACCCTAACCCTAACCCTAACCCTAACCCTAACCCTAACCCTAACCCTAACCCTAACCCTAACCTCTAACCCTTAAAATCCATCCATCCATTCATTTTTTGTGTTCCACTTATCCCTTTCGGTGTTGCGGAGGATGCTGGAGCCTATCTCAGCTTTTGGGCGGAAGGCGGGTACACTCTGGACAAGCCGCCACCTCATCACAGGGCCAACACAGATAGACAGACAACATTCACACTCACATTCACACACTAGGGCCAATTTAGGGTTGCCAATCAACCTATCCCCAGGTGCATGTCTAACCCTAACCCTAACCCTAACCCTAACCCTAACCCCAACCCTAACCCTAACCCTAACCCTAACCCTAACCCCAAACCTAACACTAACCCTAACCCTAACCCTAACCCCAAACCTAACCTTAACCCTAACCCTAACCCTAACCCTAACCCTAACCCCAATCCTAACCCTAACCCTAACCTCTAACCCTTAAAATCCATCCATCCATTCATTTTCTACCGCTTATCCCTTTCGGGGGCGCGGGGGTTGCTGGACCCTATCTCAGCTGCAATCGGGCAGAAGGCGGCGTACACCCTGGACAAGTCGCCACCTCATCGCAGGGCCAACACAGATAGACAGACAACATTCACACTCACATTCACACACTAGGGCCTATTTAGGGTTGCAAATCAACCTATCCCCAGAAGCATGTCTAACCCTAACCCTAACCCTAACCCTAACCCTAACCCCAACCCTAACCCTAACCCTAACCCTAACCCTAACCCTAACCCCAAACCTAACCCTAACCCTAACCCTAACCCTAACCCCAAACCTAACCTTAACCCTAACCCTAACCCTAACCCTAACCCTAACCCCAATCCTAACCCTAACCCTAACCTCTAACCCTTAAAATCCATCCATCCATTCTTTTTCTTCCACTTATCCCTTTCGGGGTGGCGGGGGTTGCTGGACCCTATCTCAGCTTTTGGGCAGAAGGCGGGGTACACCCTGGACAAGCCCCCACCTCATCACAGGGCCAACACAGATAGACAGACAACATTCACACTCACATTTGCACACCAGGGCCAATTTAGTGTTGCCAATCAACCTATCCCCAGGTGCATGTCTAACCCTAACCCTAACCCTAACCCTTAAAATCCATCCATCCATCCATTTTCTACCGCTTATCCCTTTCGGAGTCGCGGGGATTGCCGGACCCTATCTCAGCTGCAATCGGGTGGAAGGCGGTCTACACCCTGGACAAGTCGTCACCTCATCACTGGCCCAACACAGATAGACAGACAACATTCACACTCACATTCACACACTAGGGACCATTTAGTGTTGCCAATCAATCTATCCCCAGAAGCATGTCTAACCCTAACCCTAACCCTATCCGAACCCTAACCCTAACCCTAACCCTAACCCTAACCCTAACTCCAACCCTAACCCTAACCTCTAACCTTTAAAATCCATCCATCCATCCATCCATTTTCTACCGCTTATCCCTTTCGGGGTCGCGGGGATTGCCGGACCCTATCTCAGCTGCAATCGGGCGGAAGGCGGTGTACACCCTGGAAAAGTCGTCACCTCATCACTGGCCCAACACAGATAGACAGACAACATTCACACTCACATTCACACACTAGGGACCATTTAGTGTTGCCAATCAACCTATCCCCAGAAGCATGTCTAACCCTAACCCTAACCCTAACCCTATCCTAACCCTAACCCTAACCCTAACCCCAATCCTAACCCTAACCTTTAACCCTTAAAATCCATCCATCCATTCTTTTTCTTCCACTTATCCCTTTTGGGGTTGCGGGGGTTGCTGGAGCCTATCTCAGCTTTTGGGTGGAAGGCGGATTACACTCTGGACAAGCCGCCACCTCATCACAGGACCAACACAGATAGACAGACAACATTCACACTCACATTCCCACACTAGGGCCAATATACTGTTGCCAATCAATCTAACCCCAGGTGCATGTCTAACCCTAACCCTAACCCTAACCCTAACCCTAACCCTAACCCTAACCCTAACCCTAACCCTAACCCTAACCCTAACCCTAACCCTAACCCTTAAAATCCATCCATTTTCTACCGCTTATCCCTTTCGGGGGCGCGGGTGTTGCTGGAGCCTATCTCAGCTGCAATCGGGCAGAAGGCGGCGTACACCCTGGACAAGTCGCCACCTCATCGCAGGGCCAACACAGATAGACAGACAACATTCACACTCACATTCACACACTAGGGCCTATTTAGTGTTGCAAATCAACCTATCCCCAGAAGCATGTCTAAACCTAACCCTAACCCTAACCCTAACCCTAACCCTAACCCCAACCCTACCCCTAACCCTAACCCTAACCCTAACCCTAACCCCAAACCTAACCCTAACCCTAACCCCAAACCTAACCTTAACCCTAACCCTAACCCTAACCCTAACCCCAATCCTAACTCTAACCCTAACCTCTAACCCTTAAAATCCATCCATCCATTCTTTTTCTTCCACTTATCCCTTTCGGGGTGGCGGGGGTTGCTGGACCCTATCTCAGCTTTTGGGCAGAAGGCGGGGTACACCCTGGACAAGCCCCCACCTCATCAAAGGGCCAACATAGATAGACAGACAACATTCACACTCACATTTGCACACCAGGGCCAATTTAGTGTTGCCAATCAACCTATCCCCAGGTGCATGTCTAACCCTAACCCTAACCCTAACCCTTAAAATCCATCCATCCATCCATTTTCTACCGCTTATCCCTTTCGGGGTCGCGGGGATTGCCGGACCCTATCTCAGCTGCAATCGGGTGGAAGGCGGTGTACACCCTGGACAAGTCGTCACCTCATCACTGGCCCAACACAGATAGACAGACAACATTCACACTCACATTCACACACTAGGGCCAATTTAGTGTTGCCAATCAACCTATCCCCAGAAGCATGTCTAACCCTAACCCTAACCCTAACCCTATCCGAACCCTAACCCTAACCCTAACCCCAATCCTAACCCTAACCTTTAACCTTTAACCCTTAAAATCCATCCATCCATTCTTTTTCTTCCACTTATCCCTTTTGGGGTTGCGGGGGTTGCTGGAGCCTATCTCAGCTTTTGGGTGGAAGGCGGATTACACTCTGGACAAGCCGCCACCTCATCACAGGACCAACACAGATAGACGGACAACATTCACACTCACATTCACACACTAGGACCAATTTAGTGTTTCCAATCAACCTTTCCCCAGGTGCATGTCTAACCCTAACCCTAACCCTAACCCCAAACCTAACCCTAACCCTAACCCTAACCTTAACCTTAACCTTAACCTTAACCTTAACCTTAACCTTAACCTTAACCTTAACCCTAAC
>NC_084549.2:5115000-5155000 GCF_033978685.3 Nerophis lumbriciformis
GTCTGGTCCCTCACCAGAAGACGTCTGGTCTCTCACCAGAAGACGTCTGGTCCCTCACCAGAAGACATCTGTTCTTTCCCCAGAAGACTTCTTGTACCTCACCAGAAGACCTCTGGTCCCTCACCAGAAGACGTCTGGTCCTTCACCAGAAGACATCTAGTCCCTCACCAGAAGACGTCTGGTCCCTCACCAGAAGACATCTGTTCTTTCACCAGAAGACGTCTGGTCTCTCACCAGAAGACGTCTGGTCTTTCACCAGAAGACTTTTGGTCCATCACCAGAAGACCTGTGGTCCGTCCTGGACTGACGGAGACTTGAGTGCTTGCAGCGTGTGGCTAACAAGGAACATCAAACATGATATTTGACAGGAATCCACTGGGCACACGTCCAGCCCGAGGAGACTCTAATGGCTCTAATGGCTGCACAAGACCCGGGTCTTGGACGCGGAGGGACACTCAAGGGGGGATGAGAAGCAGCTTAAGAGGTTTAGCAGGCAGGTAAAATGTCCTGAAAGGAAAAAAAGCTGCAGAAAAGCAGATTTTGCTCTGCAGGGAGCGAGCATTAATGCCAGCTGCTTCCTGGCGTCTGACATCAAGCCCCGCCCACAAGGATCACATGTGTGGACGCATTATTGAACTCTGCCCACAATAATCATTTCACTTTACAACAACTGGACTCAATAAACATGGCCGCCATCAATCTCACCTTTTTTACCTTCTTGAGACCTGAGAAAAATGCCTCCCTCTTTAGGACCACCCTTTCTAGATATATAAAGTAGTGTATTTACAACATTAATAATATATACAAACTATGCAAATATAAAAAAGCTTCTTGTGAAAAATAAGTTGGAATTTCACAAGAAATAGGTCACAATTTCACAAGAAAAACTTTGAATTTTGGCGGTGTTATAATAAAAGTCGGAATTTTACTCAACGCAAGTCAAAATTTTACAAGAAAAACTGAAAATTTGTGCAATATTATGATAAAAGTTGGAATTTTACTCAATAACAGTCGCAATTTTACAAGTCAAGCTTAACATTTTGACAATTTTATGAAAAGAGTCGTCATTTTACTCGACAAAAGTCACAATTTTATAGGAAAACTTTAAAATGTTGGCAATAATATAACAATAATCGGAATATTATGACAAAAGTCATAATTTTACTCCAAAAATGTCACTACTTTACAAGAACAAAAGAATTGGCAACGTCGTGATAAAAGTCCGAATTTTATAAGACAAATGTCACCATTTTGCATTAAAAAGTAATAATTTTACATAAAAACGTAATAATTTTACGAGAAAATATTGCAATATTACAGAAACAGAAAGAATATGAGAAATTGTTCCCAATTTTATAAGAAAAAAAGACACAAAAAGACTGCTTTTAGTAAACAAAAAATTTGGAATTTTTTGTTTATAATTGTTTTTTAATCTTCATTATTTACTTCAAGTTATTACAGTATGTCTCTGTATACATATTTATTTTATTGTATTTTTTTGGCCAATTTCTTACACACACTTGTTATTTCATATGTTGACCAGAGGGGGAGCACTTCAAATGTTTACACACACTTGTTATTTCATATGTTGACCAGAGGGGGAGCACTTTTAAAACCGACACACAGTCAATTTGAAAAATCCCTCCTTTTTGGGACCACCCTCATTTTGACCACTACTTTACAAGAACAAAAGAATTGGCAACGTCGTGATAAAAATCCGAATTTTATAAGACAAATGTCACCATTTTGCATTAAAAAGTAATAATTTTACATAAAAACTTAATAATTTTACGAGAAAATATTGCAATATTACAGAAACAGAAAGAATATAAGAAATTGTTCCCAATTTTATATTAAAAAAAAAGACACAAAAAGACTGCTTTTAGTAAACTAAACATTTGGAATTTTTTGTTTATAATTGTTTTTTAATCTTCATTATTTACTTCAAGTTATTACAGTATGTCTCTGTATACAGATTTATTTCATTGTATTTTTTTTGGCCAAAAGGGGGCGCATTTCAATTTCTTACACACACTTGTTATTTCATATGTTGACCAGAGGGGGAGCACTTCAAATGTTTACACACACTTGTTATTTCATATGTTGACCAGAGGGGGAGCACTTTTAAAACCGACAAAGTCAATTTGAAAAATCCTTCCTTTTTGGGACCACCCTCATTTTGACCACTACTTTACAAGAACAAAAGAATTGGCAACGTCGTGATAAAAGTCCGAATTTTATAAGACAAATGTCACCATTTTTCATTAAAAAGTAATAATTTTACATAAAAACGTAATAAATTTACGAGAAAATATTGCAATATTACAGAAACAGAAAGAATATAAGAAATTGTTCCCAATTTTATATATATAAAAAAAAAAGACACAAAAAGACTGCTTTTAGTAAACAAAAATGTTGGAATTTTTTTGTTTATAATTGTTTTTTAATCTTCATTATTTACTTCAAGTTATTACAGTATGTCTCTGTATACAGATTTATTTTATTTTATTTTTTTGGCCAAAAGGGGGCGCATTTCAATTTCTTACACACACTTGTTATTTCATATGTTGACCAGAGGGGGAGCACTTCAAATGTTTACACACACTTGTTATTTCATATGTTGACCCGAGGGGGAGCACTTTTAAAACCGACACAGTCAATTTGAAAAATCCCACCTTTTTGGGACCACCCTCATTTTGACCACTACTTTACAAGAACAAAAGAATTGGCAACGTCGTGATAAAAGTCCGAATTTTATAAGACAAATGTCACCATTTTGCATTAAAAAGTAATAATTTTACATAAAAACGTAATAATTTTACGAGAAAATATTGCAATATTACAGAAACAGAAAGAATATGAGAAATTGTTCCCAATGTTATAAGAAAAAAAGACACAAAAAGACTGCTTTTAGTAAACAAAAATTTTGGAATTTTTTGTTTATAATTGTTTTTTAATCTTCATTATTTACTTCAAGTTATTACAGTATGTCTCTGTATACATATTTATTTTATTGTATTTTTTTGGCCAATTTCTTACACACACTTGTTATTTCATACGTTGACCAGAAGGGGAGCACTTCAAATGTTTACACACACTTGTTATTTCATATGTTGACCAGACGGGGAGCACTTCAAATGTTTACACACACTTGTTATGTCATATGTTGACCAGAGGGGGAGCACTTTTAAAACCGACACAGTCAATTTGAAAAATCCCTCCTTAAAGGGACCACCCTCATTTTGACCACTACTTTACAAGAACAAAAGAATTGGCAAAATCGTGATAAAAGTCCGAATTTTATAAGACAAATGTCACCATTTTGCATTAAAAAGTAATAATTTTACATAAAAACGTAATAATTTTACGAGAAAATATTGCAATATTACAGAAACAGAAAGAATATGAGAAATTGTTCCCAATTTTATAAAAAAAAATAAAAAAAAGACACAAAAAGACTGCTTTTAGTAAACAAAAATGTTGGAATTTTTTGTTTATAATTGTTTTTTAATCTTCATTATTTACTTCAAGTTATTACAGTATGTCTCTGTATACATATTTACTTCATTGTATTTTTTTGGCCAAAAGGGGGCGCATTTCAATTTCTTACACACACTTGTTATTTCATATGTTGACCAGAGGCGGAGCACTTCAATTGTTTACACACACTTGTTATTTCATATGTTGACCAGAGGGGGAGCACTTTTAAAACCGACACAGTCAATTTGAAAAATCCCTCCTTAAAGGGACCACCCTCATTTTGACCACTACTTTACAAGAACAAAAGAATTGGCAACGTCGTGATAAAAGTCCGAATTTTATAAGACAAATGTCACCATTTTGCATTAAAAAGTAATAATTTTACGAGAAAATATTGCAATATAACAGAAACAGAAAGAATATAAGAAATTGTTCCCAATTTTATATGTAAAAAAAAAAAAAAGACACAAAAAGACTGCTTTTAGTAAACAAAAAATTTGGAATTTTTTGTTTATAATTGTTTTTTAATCTTCATTATTTACTTCAAGTTATTACAGTATGTCTCTGTATACATATTTATTTTATTGTATTTTTTTGGCCAATTTCTTACACACACTTGTTATTTCATACGTTGACCAGAAGGGGAGCACTTCAAATGTTTACACACACTTGTTATTTCATATGTTGACCAGAGGGGGAGCACTTTTAAAACCGACACAGTCAATTTGAAAAATCCCTCCTTTTTGGGACCACCCTCATTTTGACCACTACTTTACAAGAACAAAAGAATTGGCAACGTCGCGATAAAAGTCCGAATTTTATAAGACAAATGTCACCATTTTGCATTAAAAAGTAATAATTTTACATAAAAACGCAATAATTTTACGAGAAAATATTGCAATATTACAGAAACAGAAAGAATATAAGAAATTGTTCCCAATTTTATATAAAAAAAAAAAAAAAAGACACAAAAAGACTGCTTTTAGTAAACAAAAAATTTGGAATTTTTTGTTTATAATTGTTTTTTAATCTTCATTATTTAATTCAAGTTATTACAGTATGTCTCTGTATACATATTTATTTTATTTTATTTTTTTGGCCATTTCAATTTCTTACACACACTTGTTATTTCATATGTTGACCAGAGGGGGAGCACTTCAAATGTTTACACACACTTGTTATTTCATATGTTGACCAGAGGGGGAGCACTTTTACAACCGACACTGTCAATTTGAAAAGTCCCTCCTTTTTGGGACCACCTTCATTTTGATAGATTTCACCACCAGGGGTGCAAATTAGATCTCTATTTTTTGTTTTTTATAATGACAAAGGAGTCACGGACCACAGATGGCCCCTGTGCCGCACTTTGGGCAACCCAGCTGAAGAAGCTAACTGTTAATGGCCACTATATTTTTAGTACCGTAGTGTATTTGTTCATCCTATGGTCGTAAAATCAGTTGTTTACCTGGCAGGTTTTTTCTTGGATGAATAGGGAAGTCCTTCTTTAGCTGCCGCCTTGTTTTATCATATATTTCTGCCTTTGCACCCATCAATGTTTAATTTTGTACGCATGTTAAATCAACAAAAAAAAACCTGACTTTGGAGCAATGTTCACAGACTGGCATAAAAGGAACATGCTGGCATAAAAACATCTGTCCTAAAACCAGACTGACGTCGTTCTAAAATGTTCATTCGATTGAAAAAGTCGGAATTAATCAGTTTTCGAACCTCGAAAACACTTGAAATTCACAAGCACACACTCAGCCAATCACAGGGTCAATGTCTGCCGCCCACTTCCTGTTGTTGGCATGACATCATCTCATCTCAGCTGAGTCAGCGTCGCCTTCAAGACTTCAACTTTTGTTTCGTGCAATGAAGGACGCTATGTCTAAGTGTGTGTGTGTGTGTGTGTGTGTGTGTGTGTGTGTGTGTGTGTGTGTGTGTGTGTGTGTGTGTGTGTGTGAGATGTGATTAGTTTCAGCTCCCGTCGCAGGACGACAGCACCGAAGATAAATACTCTGAGAAGTGAGAAGCAAATCAAATCAAGCGACCAATCAAGTGGTTTCGCTCTCCTCGCCTCCTTAGAAGACTTTTAATCAAACATAAGCAGGAGAAGACACGCTGAATATTAACTATATAAAACACCCGAAAGGGACAAGCGGTAGAAAATGGATGGATGGATGGATATAATACTATTTATTTCCCATATTTGTATTAGTATATACATATTACTGCTTCAAATGTCGTCTTTATTAAAAATAAAGTACATGTTTTCCAACATGAAATTAAGTCTTTATTAAACATAAAGTACATGTTTTTCCAACATTAAAATAGGTCTTTAGGAAATATCATGTTTTTCCCACATGAAATTAAGTCTTCATTAATTATAAAGCACATATTTGTCCAACATGAAATTAAGTCTGTATTAAACATTATGTTTTAAAAAAATGAAATTAAGTATTTATTACATGTTTTTCCAACATGAAATTAAGTATTTATTAAACATAAAGTATATGTTTTTCCAACATGAAATTAAGTCTTTATTAAACATAAAGTATGTGTTTTTCCAACATGAAATTAAATATTTATTAAACATAAAGTATGTGTTTTTCCAACATGAAATTAAGTCTTTATTAAACATAAAGTATATGTTTTTCCATCATGAAATTAAGTCTTTATTAAACATAAAGTACATGTTTTTCCAACATGAAATTAAGTCTTTATTAAACATAAAGTACATGTTTTTCCAACATTAAAATATGTCTTTACGAAATATCATGTTTTTCTAACATGAAATTAAGTCGTTATACAAAACTAAAGTACATGTTTTTCCTACATTAAAAATTAAGTCTTTATTAAACATAAAGTACATGTTATTCCATCATTAAAATATGTCTTTACGAAATATCATGTTTTTCTAACATGATATTAAGTCGTTATACACAAATAAAGTCTTTATAAAACATAAAGTGCATGTTTTTCCTACATTAAAAATTAAGTCTTTATTAAACATAAAGTATATGTTTTTCCAACATGAAATTAAGTCTTTATTAAACATAAAGTACATGTTTTTCCAACATGAAATTAAGTCTTTATTAAACATAAAGTACGTGTTTTTCCAACATGAAATGAAGTCTTTCTTAAACATAAAGTATGTGTTTTTCCAACATGAAATTAAGTCTTTATTAAACATAAAGTATGTGTTTTTCCAACATGAAATTAAGTCTTTATTAAACATACAGTACATGTTTTTCCAACATGAAATAGGTCTGTATTAAAAATAAAGTACATGTTTTACCACATGAAATTAAGTCTTTATTAAACATAAAGTATTTTTTTCCATTATGAAACTAAGTCTTTATTAAACATAAAGTACATGTTTTTCCAACATGAAATTAAGTCATTATTAAACATAAAGTACATGTTTTCCAACATGAAATTAAGTCTTTATTAAACATAAAGTATTTTTTTTTCCATTATGAAACTAAGTCTTTATTAAACATAAAGTATGTGTTTTTCCAACATGAAATTAAGTATTTATTAAACATAAAGTACATGTTTTTCCAACATGAAATTAAGTCTTTATTAAACATAAAGTACATGTTTGTCCAACATGGAATTAAGTCTTTATTAAACATAAAGTACATGTTTTTCCATCATTAAAATATGTCTTTACGAAATATCATGTTTTTCCAACATGAAATTAAGTCTTTATTAAACATAAAGTACATGTTTGTCCAACATGGAATTAAGTCTTTATTAAACATAAAGTACATGTTTTTCCATCATTAAAATATGTCTTTACGAAATATCATGTTTTTCCAACATGAAATTAAGTCCTTATTAAACATAAAGTACATGTTTGTCCAACATGGAATTAAGTCTTTATTAAACATAAAGTACATGTTTTTCCATCATTAAAATATGTCTTTACGAAATATCATGTTTTTCCAACATGAAATTAAATCTTTGTTAAACATAACATGAAATTAAGTCTTTATTAAACATAAAGTACATGTTTTTCTAACATGAAATTAAGTCTTTATTAAACATAAAGTACATGTTTTCCTACATTAAAAATTAAGTCTTTATTAAACATAAAGTACATGTTTTTCCTACATTAAATTATGTATTTACGAAATTTCATGATTTTCCAACATGAAATTAAGTCTTTATTAAACATAAAGTACATGTTTTTCCAACATGAAATTAAGTCTTTATTAAACATAAAGTATATGTTTTTCCAACATGAAATAGGTCTGTATTAAAAATAAAGTACATGTTTTTCCAACATGAAATTAAGTCTTTATTAAACATAAAGTACATGTTTTTCCAACATTAAAATATGTCTTTACGAAATATCATGTTTTTCTAACATGAAATTAAGTCGTTATACAAAACTAAAGTACATGTTTTTCCTACATTAAAAATTAAGTCTTTATTAAACATAAAATACATGTTTTTCCATCATTAAAATATGTATTTACAAAATATCATGATTTTCCAACATGAAATTAAGTCTTTATTAAACATAAAGTATGTGTTTTTCCAACATGAAATTAAGTCTTTATTAAACATAAAGTACATGTTTGTCCAACATGGAATTAAGTCTTTATTAAACATGAAGTACATGTTTTTCCAACATTAAAATATGGCTTTACGAAATATCATGTTTTTCTAACATGAAATTAAGTCGTTATACAAACATAAAGTACATGTTTTTCCTACATTAAAAATTAAGTCTTTATTAAACATAAAGTACATGTTTTTCCTACATTAAAAATTAAGTCTTTATTAAACATAAAATACATGTTTTTCCATCATTAAAATATGTATTTACGAAATATCATGATTTTCCAACATGAAATTAAGTCTTTATTAAACATAAAGTATGTGTTTTTCTAACATGAAATTAAGTCTTTATTAAACATAAAGTATGTGTTTTTCCAACATGAAATTAAGTCTTTATTAAACATAAAGTACATGTTTTTCCAACATGAAATTAAGTCTTTATTAAACATGAAGTACATGTTTTTCCAACATGAAATTAAGTCTTTATTAAACATAAAGTACATGTTTTTCCAACATTAAAATAGGTCTTTAGGAAATATCATGTTTTTCCCACATGAAATTAAGTCTTCATTAATTATAAAGTACATGTTTGTCCAACATTAAATTAAGTCTGTATTAAAAATAAAGTACATGTTTTTCCCACATGAAATTAAGTCTTTATTAAACATAAAGTACATGTTTTACAACATGAAATTAAGTCTTTATAAAACATAAAGTACATGTTTTACAACATGAAATTAAGTCTTTATTAAACTTAAAGTACATGTTTTCCTACATTAAAAATTAAGTCTTTATTAAACTTAAAGTACATGTTTTTCCTACATTAAAAATTAAGTCTTTATTAAACATAAAGTACATGTTTTTCCAACATTAAAATAGGTCTTTAGGAAATATCATGTTTTTCCCACATGAAATTAAGTCTTCATTAATTATAAAGTACATGTTTGTCCAACATTAAATTAAGTCTGTATTAAAAATAAAGTACATGTTTTTCCCACATGAAATTAAGTCTTTATTAAACATAAAGTACATGTTTTTCCAACATGAAATTAAGTCTTTATACAAAAATAAAGTACATGTTTTTCCTACATTAAAAATTAAGTCTTTATTAAACATAAAGTACATGTTTTTCCTACATTAAAAATTAAGTCTTTATTAAACATAAAGTACATGTTTTTCCATCATTAAAATATGTCTTTACGAAATATCATGTTTTTCCAACATGAAATTAAGTCTTTATTAAACATAAAGTACATGTTTTTCCAACATGAAATTAAGTCTTTATTAAACATAAAGTACATGTTTTTCCAACATTAAAATATGTCTTTACGAAATATCATGTTTTTCTAACATGAAATTAAGTCTTTATACAAAACTAAAGTACATGTTTTTCCTACATTAAAAATTAAGTCTTTATTAAACATAAAGTACATGTTTTTCCTACATTAAAATATGTATTTACGAAATATCATGGTTTTCCAACATGAAATTAAGTCTTTATTAAACATAACATGAAATTAAGTCTTTATTAAACATAAAGTACATGTTTTTCCAACATGAAATTAAGTCTTTATTAAACATAAAGTACATGTTTTTTCCAACATTAAAATATGTCTTTACGAAATATCATGTTTTTCCAACATGAAATTAAGTCTTTATTAAACATAACATGAAATTAAGTCTTTATTAAACATAAAGTACATGTTTTTCCAACATGAAATTAAGTCTTTATTAAACATAAAGTATATGTTTTTTCCAACATTAAAATATGTCTTTACGAAATATCATGTTTTTCCAACATGAAATTAAGTCTTTATTAAACATAAAGTACATGTTTTTCCATCATTAAAATATGTCTTTACGAAATATCATGTTTTTCCAACATGAAATTAAGTCTTTATTAAACATAACATGAAATTAAGTCTTTATTAAACATAAAGTACATGTTTTTCCAACATGAAATTAAGTCTTTATTAAACATAAAGTACATGTTTTTCCAACATGAAATTAAGTCTTTATTAAACATAAAGTACATGTTTTTTCCAACATTAAAATATGTCTTTACGAAATATCATGTTTTTCCAACATGAAATTAAGTCTTTATTAAACATAAAGTATGTGTTTTTCCAACATGAAATTAAGTCGTTATACAAAAATAAAGTACATGTTTTTCCTACATTAAAAATTAAGTCTTTATTAAATATAAAATACATGTTTTTCCATCATTAAAATATGTATTTACGAAATATCATGATTTTCCAACATGAAATTAAGTCTTTATTAAACATAAAATATGTGTTTTTCCAACATGAAATTAAGTTTTTATTAAACATAAAGTATGTGTTTTTCCAACATGAAATTAAGTCTTTATTAAACATAAAGTATGTTTTTCCAACATGAAATTAAGTCTTTATTAAACATAAAGTACATGTTTTTTCAACATTAAAATATGTCTTTACGAAATATCATGTTTTTCTAACATGAAATTAAGTCGTTATACAAAACTAAAGTACATGTTATTCCTACATTAAAAATTAAGTCTTTATTAAACATAAAGTACATGTTTTTCCTACATTAAAAATTAAGTCTTTATTAAACATAAAGTACATGTTTTTCCATCATTAAAATATGTCTTTACGAAATATCATGTTTTTCTAACATGAAATCAAATCTTTATTAAACATAAAGTACATGTTTTTCCTACATTAAAAATGAAGTCTTTATTAAACATAAAGTACATGTTTTTCCTACATTAAAAATTAAGTCTTTATTAAACATAAAGTGCATGTTTTTCCTACATTAAAAATTAAGTCTTTATTAAACTTAAAGTACATGTTTTTCCATCATTAAAATATGTCTTTACGAAATATCATGTTTTTCTAGCATGAAATTAAGTCTTTATTAAACATAAAGTACATGTTTTTCCTACATTAAAAATGAAGTCTTTATTAAACATAAAGTACAGATCTTGTTGAGAAGTGTTGCTTTTCATGGCATGGAGTTAGCGTACAACATGGTGATAAAGTGCTAACCACATGTGACAAGTCACCAGCGGCGGCCGTCAGGTATTAGCGGCGTCACGGCGGTGAAGTCGTGCGAGCGAGAGCGAAGGCGCAAGGTCGGCGTGACACAACTCATCAAATCTGTTCCGAGCCATCGCAACACCTTCGTACGCCTCACCTGCAGCCCTCGGCCAACATGGCGTCACGCCGCCGCCAGGGAGAAACTCACCGGTCGTGCGCGTGTGTGTGTGTGTGTGTGTGTGTGTGTGTGTGTGTGTGTGTGTGTGTGTGTGTGTGTGTGTGTGTGTGTGTGCTTTAGGACATTTCCGCCTGACAGACTTTGCCAAGCTATTAAACATGCAAATGATCCACGCTGGAGTGTTAGCACGTTAGCACGTTAGCACATGACGAGGAAGAAGTGTGTAGGTGCAGGTGTCCCTAATTAAAAGTCCATGGAGTGTGAGTCCTAAGATGAGAAATATTGAATTTGGTCATTTACAATTCTCTCATGCTGCCGTGGCGTCAGAAGGTCATCAGACTCCTCGTGTTACACGGCGTGGAGACGGTAATTAGAATATCATCTTTCCTGCGGCGCTATATGGAGCTAATCATGTGACACAAGTGGGGGGGGTAAATGACCTTTAATGAGCTTTTCCTTCCGTGCGGAACATGATCACATATTAAGAGTTATACTCGTCAGTCAATACTCTTTTTACTTCCTGCTGATGTCCCAATACTTATGTCTCTTTCTGACATTTTTGTACAATAATTAAGTACGAAATCCATCACTTTCCTGTCCTACTGGTTATGTTTCGACTGGCTGACAAACGACTTAGTCAGACCCACAGGGAGTTAGTCAATCCAACAGGAAGTTATTCGGATCTAACAGGAAGTTAGTCAAACTAACTGGGAGTTAGTCAATCTTACAGGAAGTTAGTCAATCCAAAAGGAAGTTAGTAAATCTAACAGGATGTTAGTCAAACTAACAGGAAGTTAGTAAATCTAACAGGAAGTTAGTCAAACTAACAGGGAGTTAGTCGATCTTACAGGAAGTTAGTCAATATAACAGGAAGTTAGTAAATCTAACAGGAAGTTAGTCAAACTAACAGGAAGTTAGTAAATCTAACAGGAAGTTAGTCAAACTAACAGGGAGTTAGTCGATCTTACAGGAATTTAGTTAATCTAACAGGAAGTTATTAAATCTAACAGGAAGTTAGTCAAACTAACAGGAAGTTAGTCAAACTAACAGGAAGTTAGTAAATCTAAAAGGAAGTTAGTCAAACTAACAGGAAGTTAGTATATCTAACAGGAAGTTAGTCGGACTCACAGGGAGTTAGTCAATCCAAAAGGAAGTTATACGGATATAACAGGAAGTTATCAAACTAACAGGGAGTTAGTCAATCCAACAGGAAGTTAGTCAATCTAACAGGAAGTTAGTCAATCCAACAGGAAGTTATTCAGATACAACAGGAAGTTAGTCAAACGAACAGGAAGTTAGTAAATCTGACAGGAAGTTTGTCAAACTAACAGGAAGTTAGTAAATCTAACAGGAAGTTAGTGAAATTAACAGAGAGTTAGTCGATCTAACAGGAAGTTAGTCAATCTAACAGGAAGTTAGTAAATCTAACAGGAAGTTAGTCAAACTAACAGGAAGTTAGTCAATCCAACAGGAAGTTAGTCAAACTAACAGGGAGTTAGTCAATCCAACAGGAAGTTAGTAAATCTAACAGGACGTTAGTCAGACCCACAGGGAGTTAGTCAATCCAAAAAGAAGTTATCCGGATACAACAGGAAGTTAGTCAAACTAACAGGGAGTTAGTCGATCTAACAGGAAGTTAGTCAATCTAACAGGAAGTTATTCAGATACAACAGGAAGTTAGTCAAACGAACATGAAGTTAGTAAATCTGACAGGAAGTTAGTCAAACTAACAGGAAGTTAGTAAATCTAACAGGAAGTTAGTCAAACTAACAGAGAGTTAGTCCATCTAACAGAAAGTTAGTCAATCTAACAGGAAGTTAGTAAATCTAACAGGAAGTTAGTCAAACTAACAGGAAGTTAGTCAACCCAACAGGAAGTTAGTCAAACTAACAGGGAGTTAGTCGATCCAACAGGAAATTAATCAAACTAACAGTGAGTTAGTCGGTCTAACAGGGAGTTAGTCGATCCGACAGGAAGTTAGTCAATCTAACAGGAAGTTAGTAAATCTAACAGGAAGTTAGTCAAACTAACAGGAAGTTAGTCAATCCAACAGGAAGTTAGTCAAACTAACAGGGAGTTAGTCGATCCAACAGGAAATTAGTCAAACTAACAGTGAGTTAGCCAATCCAACAGGAAGTTAGTAAATCTAGAAGGAAGTTAGTCAAACTAACAGGGAGTTAGTCAAACTAACAGGGAGTTAGTCGATCTAACAGGAAGTTAGTCAATCTAACAGGAAGTTAGTAAATCTAACAGGAAGTTAGTCAGACTCACAGGGAGTTAGTCAATCCAAAAGGAAGTTATCCGGATATAACAGGAAGTTAGTCAAACTAACAGGGAGTTAGTCGATCTAACAGGAAGTTAGTCAATCTAACAGGAAGTTAGTAAATCTAACAGGAAGTTAGCCAGACTCACAGGGAGTTAGTCAATCCAACAGGAAGTTATTCAGATACAACAGGAAGTTAGTCAAACCAACAGGAAGTTAGTAGATCTAACAGGAAGTTAGTAGATCTAACAGGAAGTTAGTCAAACTAACAGGAAGTTAGTAAATCTAGCAGGAAGTTAGTCAAACTAACAGAGAGTTAGTCGATCTAACAGGAAGTTAGTCAATCTAACAGGAAGTTAGTAAATCTAACAGGAAGTTAGTCAAACTAATGGTGAGTTAGTCAATCCAACAGGAAGTTAGTCAAACTAACAGGGAGTTAGTCGATCTAATAGGAAGTTAGTCAATCCAACAGGAAATTATTCAGATAAAACAGGAAGTTTGTCAAACCAACAGGAAGTTAGTAAATCCAACAGGAAGTTAGTCAAACTAACAGGAAGTCAGTAAATCTAACAGGAAGTTAGTCAAACTAACAGAGAGTTAGTCGATCTAGGAGGAAGTTAGTCAATCTAACAGGAAGTTAGTAAATCTAACAGGAAGTTAGTCAAACTAATAGTGAGTTAGTCGATCTAACAGGAAGTTAGTCAAACTAACAGGGAGTTAGTCGATCCAACAGGAAGTTAGTCAAACTAACAGGAAGGTATTCAGATATAACAGGAAGAAAATACGGTAGATCATTATTGCACACACACACACACACACACACACACACACACACACACACACACACACACACACACACACACACACACACACACACACACACACACACACACACACACTCGGCCTGCAAGTAAACACTTGCTACTTGTTTATGACGAAAAGTGTGTGTGTGTGTGTGTGTGTGTGTGTGTGTGTGTGTGTGTGTGTGTGTGTGTGTGTGTGTGTGTGTGTGTGTGTGTGTGTGTGTGTGTGTGCGTGTGTGTGTGTGTGTGTGTGTGTGTGTGCTTGTTTTTGCATGATAAAAACACGTGTTTGATTTTCCTAGCTGTTAGCAACAACAGTTGAAAAGTTCATCTGGGAAGATTGCAATCTCCACTAAGACACGCACACACACACACACGTTCACCTGAGTGTGCGCCGGTGACGCTCGGCTTGAGTCACTTCAAGGTCACAGGAAGTGAGTCACATCAAGGTCACGGGAAGTGAGTCACATCAAGGTCACGGGCAGTGAGTCACATCAAAGTTACAGGAAGTAGTCAAACTAAGGTCACATGAAATAGTCACATCCATATCACAGGAAGTGAGTCACATCAAGGTTACAGGAAGTAGTCACATCAAGGTCACATGAAGTAGTCACATCAAGGTCACAGGAAGCAAGTCACATCAAGGTCACAGGAAGTGAGTCACATCAAGGTTACAGGAAGTAGTCACATCAAGGTCACAGGAAGTAGTCACATCAAGGTCACAGGAAGTGAGTCACTTCAAAGTCACAGGAAATAGTCACATCAAGGTCATAGGAAATAGTCACATCAAGGTTACAGGAAGTAGTCATATCCATTTTACAGGAAATAGTCACATCAAGGTTATAGGAAGTAGTCACATTGAGGTTACAGGAAGTAGTCACTTCAAGGCCACATGAAATAGTCACATCCATTTTACAGGAAATAGTCACATCAAGTTTACAGGAAGTAGTCACATTGAGGTTACAGGAAGTAGTCACTTCAAGGCCACATGAAATAGTCACATCCATGTCAAAGGAAATAGTCACATCAAGGTCACAGGAAGTGAGTTGTGTCAAGGTCACAGGAAGTGAGTTGTGTCAAGGTCACAGGAAGTAGTCACATTAAGGTCACAGGAAGTGGTCACGTCAATTTTACAGGAAGTAGTCGCATCAAGGTCACAGGAAATAAGTCACAACAAGGTCAAAGGAAGTGAGTCACATCAATGTCACAGGAAGTAGTCACATCAATGTCACAGGAAGTGAGTCGCATCAAGGTCACGGGCAGTGAGTCACATCAAGGTTACAGGAAGTAGTCAAACTAAGGTCACATGAAATAGTCACTTCCGTATCACAGGAAGTGAGTCACATCAAGGTTACAGGAAGTAGTCACATCAAGGTCACAGGAAGTAGTCACATCAAGGTCACAGGAAGCAAGTCACATCAAGGTCACAGGAAGTGAGTCACATCAAGGTTACAGGAAGTAGTCACATCAAGGTCACAGGAAGTAGTCACATCAAGGTCACAGGAAGTGAGTCACTTCAAAGTCACAGGAAATAGTCACATCAAGGTCATAGGAAATAGTCACATCAAGGTTACAGGAAGTAGTCATATCCATTTTACAGGAAATAGTCACATCAAGGTTATAGGAAGTAGTCACATTGAGGTTACAGGAAGTAGTCACTTCAAGGCCACATGAAATAGTCACATCCATTTTACAGGAAATAGTCACATCAAGTTTACAGGAAGTAGTCACATTGAGGTTACAGGAAGTAGTCACTTCAAGGCCACATGAAATAGTCACATCCATGTCAAAGGAAATAGTCACATCAAGGTCACAGGAAGTGAGTTGTGTCAAGGTCACAGGAAGTGAGTTGTGTCAAGGTCACAGGAAGTAGTCACATTAAGGTCACAGGAAGTGGTCACGTCAATTTTACAGGAAGTAGTCGCATCAAGGTCACAGGAAATAAGTCACAACAAGGTCAAAGGAAGTGAGTAACATCAATGTCACAGGAAGTAGTCACATCAATGTCACAGGAAGTGAGTCGCATCAAGGTCACGGGCAGTGAGTCACATCAAGGTTACAGGAAGTAGTCAAACTAAGGTCACATGAAATAGTCACTTCCGTATCACAGGAAGTGAGTCACATCAAGGTTACAGGAAGTAGTCACATCAAGGTCACAGGAAGTAGTCACATCAAGGTCACAGGAAGCAAGTCACATCAAGGTCACAGGAAGTGAGTCACATCAAGGTTACAGGAAGTAGTCACATCAAGGTCACAGGAAGTAGTCACATCAAGGTCACAGGAAGTGAGTCACTTCAAAGTCACAGGAAATAGTCACATCAAGGTCATAGGAAATAGTCACATCAAGGTTACAGGAAGTAGTCATATCCATTTTACAGGAAATAGTCACATCAAGGTTACAGGAAGTAGTCACATCAAGGTCACATGAAATAGTCACATCCATTTTACAGGAAATAGTCACATCAAGTTTACAGGAAGTAGTCACATTGAGGTTACAGGAAGTAGTCACTTCAAGGCCACATGAAATAGTCACATCCATGTCAAAGGAAATAGTCACATCAAGGTCACAAGAAGTGAGTTGTGTCAAGGTCACAGGAAGTGAGTTGTGTCAAGGTCACAGGAAGTAGTCACATCAAGGTCATAGGAAGTAGTCACATCAATTTTACAGGAAGTAGTCACATCAAGGTCACAGGAAATAAGTCACAACAAGGTCAAAGGAAGTGAGTCACATCAAGGTCACAGGAAGTGAGTCGCATCAAGGTCACAGGAAATAAGTCACAACAAGGTCAAAGGAAGTGAGTCACATCAAGGTCACATGAAGTAGTCACATCGAGGTTACAGGAAGTAGTCACATCAAGGTTACAGGAAGTAGTCACATCGAGGTTACAGGAAGTAGTCACCTCAAGGCCACATGAAAGTCACATCCATGTCAAAGGAAATAGTCACATCAAGGTCACAGGAAGTGAGTTGTGTCAAGGTCACAGGAAGTGAATGTGTCAAGGTCACAGGAAATAAGTCACAACAAGGTCAAAGCAAGTAGTCACATCAATGTCACAGGAAGTGAGTCGCATCAAGGTCACAGGAAATAAGTCACAACAAGGTCAAAGGAAGTGAGTCACATCAAGGTCACATGAAGTAGTCCCATCGAGGTTACAGGAAGTAGTCACATCTAGGTTACAGGAAGTAGTCACATCGAGGTTACAGGAAGTAGTCACTTCAAGGCCACATGAAAGTCACATCCATGTCAAAGGAAATAGTCACATCAAGGTCACAGGAAGTGAGTTGTGTCAAGGTCACAGGAAGTGAGTTGTGTCAAGGTCACAGGAAGTGAATGTGTCAAGGTCACAGGAAGTAGTCACATCAAGGTCACAGGAAGTAGTCACATCAATTTTACAGGAAGTAGTCGCATCATGGTCACAGGAAATAAGTCACAACAAGGGAAAAGGAAGTGAGTCACATCAATGTCACAGGAAGTGAGTCGCATCAAGGTCACAGGAAATAAATCACAACAAGGTCAAAGGAAGTGAGTCACATCAAGGTCACATGAAGTAGTCACATCAAGGTTACAGGAAGTAGTCACATCAAGGTTACAGGAAGTAGTCACATCGAGGTTACTGGAAGTAGTCACTTCAAGGCCACATGAAAGTCACATCCATGTCAAAGGAAATAGTCACATCAAGGTTACAGGAAGTAGTCACATCAAGGTCACAGGAAGTGAGTTGTGTCAAGGTCACAGGAAGTAGTCACATCAAGGTCACAGGAAGTAGTCACATCAATTTTACAGGAAGTAGTCGCATCAAGGTCACAGGAAATAAATCACAACAAGGTCAAAGAAAGTGAGTCACATCAAGGTCACATGAAGTAGTCACATCAAGGTCACAGGAAATAGCCACATCCATTTTACAGGAAAAAGTCACATCAAGGTTACAGGAAGTAGTCACATCAAGGTTACAGGAAGTAGTCACTTCAAAGCCACGTGAAATAGTCACATCCATGTCAAAGGAAATAGTCACATCAAGGTTGCAGGAAGTAGTCACATCAAGGTCACAGGAAGTGAGTTGTGTCAAGGTCACAGGAAGTAGTCACATCAAGGTCACAGGAAGTGGTCACATCAATTTTACAGGAAGTAGTCGCATCAAGGTCACAGGAAATAAGTCACAACAAGGTCAAAGGAAGTGAGTCACATCAATGTCACAGGAAATAAGTCACATCAAGGTCACAGGAAATAAGTCACAACAAGGTCAAAGGAAGTGAGTCACATCAATTTTACAGGAAGTAGTCGCATCAAGGTCACATGAAATAAGTCACAACAAGGTCAAAGGAAGTGAGTCACATCAAGGTCACATGAAGTAGTCACATCGAGGTTACAGGAAGTAGTCACATCAAGGTTACAGGAAGTAGTCACATCGAGGTTACAGGAAGTAGTCACTTCAAGGCCACATGAAAGTCACATCCATGTCAAAGGAAATAGTCACATCAAGGTCACAGGTAGTGAGTTGTGTCAAGGTCACAGGAAGTGAATGTGTCAAGGTCACAGGAAGTAGTCACATCAAGGTCACAGGAAGTAGTCACATCAATTTTACAGGAAGTAGTCGCATCAAGGTCACAGGAAATAAGTCACAACAAGGTCAAAGGAAGTGAGTCACATCAAGGTCACATGAAGTAGTCACATCAAGGTCACAGGAAATAGCCACATCCATTTTACAGGAAAAAGTCACATCAAGGTTACAGGAAGTAGTCACATCAAGGTTACAGGAAGTAGTCACTTCAAAGCCACATGAAATAGTCACATCCATGTCAAAGGAAATAGTCACATCAAGGTTGCAGGAAGTAGTCACATCAAGGTCACAGGAAGTGAGTTGTGTCAAGGTCACAGGAAGTAGTCACATCAAGGTCACAGGAAGTGGTCACATCAATTTTACAGGAAGTAGTCGCATCAAGGTCACAGGAAATAAGTCACAACAAGGTCAAAGGAAGTGAGTCACATCAATGTCACAGGAAGTGAGTCGCATCAAGGTCACAGGAAATAAGTCACAACAAGGTCAAAGGAAGTGAGTCACATCAATTTTACAGGAAGTAGTCGCATCAAGGTCACATGAAATAAGTCACAACAAGGTCAAAGGAAGTGAGTCACATCAAGGTCACATGAAGTAGTCACATCAAGGTTACAGGAAGTAGTCACATCGAGGTTACAGGAAGTAGTCACTTCAAGGCCACATGAAAGTCACATCCATGTCAAAGGAAATAGTCACATCAAGGTCACAGGTAGTGAGTTGTGTCAAGGTCACAGGAAGTGAATGTGTCAAGGTCACAGGAAGTAGTCACATCAAGGTCACAGGAAGTAGTCACATCAATTTTACAGGAAGTAGTCGCATCAAGGTCACAGGAAATAAGTCACAACAAGGTCAAAGGAAGTGAGTCACATCAATGTCACAGGAAGTGAGTCGCATCAAGGTCACATGAAATAAGTCACAACAAGGTCAAAGGAAGTGAGTCACATCAAGGTCACATGAAGTAGTCACATCGAGGTTACAGGAAGTAGTCACATCAAGGTCACAGGAAGTGAGTCACATCAAGGTTACAGGAAGTAGTCACTTCAAGGCCACATGAAAGTCACATCCATGTCAAAGGAAAGAGTCACATCAAGGTCGCAGGAAGTGAATTGTGTCAAGGTCACAGGAAGTGAATGTGTCAAGGTCACAGGAAGTAGTCACATCAAGGTCACAGCAAGTAGTCACATCAATTTTACAGGAAGTAGTCGCATCAAGGTCACAGGAAATAAGTCACAACAAGGTCAAAGGAAGTGAGTCACATCAATGTCACAGGAAGTGAGTCGCATCAAGGTCACAGGAAATAAGTCACAACAAGGTCAAAGGAAGTGAGTCACATCAATGTCACAGGAAGTGAGTCGCATCAAGGTCACAGGAAATAAGTCACAACAAGGTCAAAGGAAGTGAGTCACATCAAGGTCACATGAAGTAGTCAGATCAAGGTCACAGGAAGGGAGTCACATCAAGGTCACAGGAAATGAATCACTTCAAGGTCACAGGAAGTGAGTCACATCAAGGTCACAGGAAGTAGTCACATCAAGGTCACAAGAAGTGAGTCGCATCAAGGTCACAGGAAATAAGTCACAACAAGGTCAAAGGAAATGAGTCACATCAAGGTCACATGAAGTAGTCAGATCAAGGTCACAGGAAGGGAGTCACGTCAAGGTCACAGGAAATGAATCACTTCAAGGTCACAGGAAGTGAGTCACATCTAGGTCACAGGAAGTAGTCACATCAAGGTCACAGGAAGTGGTCACATCAATTTTACAGGAAGTAGTCGCATCAAGGTCACAGGAAATAAGTCACATCAAGGTCACAGGAAGTGAGTCACGTCAAGGTCACATGAAGTAGTCACATCAAGGTCACAGGAAGGGAGTCACGTCAAGGTCACAGGAAATGAATCACTTCAAGGTCACAGGAAGTGAGTCACATCAAGGTCACAGGAAGTAGTCACATCAAGGTCACAGGAAGTAGTCACATCAATTTTACAGGAAGTAGTCGCATCAAGGTCACAGGAAATACGTCACAACAAGGTCAAAGGAAGTGAGTCACATCAAGGTCACAGGAAGTGAGTCACATCAAGGTCACATAAAGTAGTCACATCAAGGTCACAGGAAGGGAGTCACATCAAGGTCACAGGAAGTAGTCACATCAAGGTCACAGGAAGTGAGTCGCATCAAGGTCACAGGAAATAAGTCACAACAAGGTCAAAGGAAATGAGTCACATCAAGGTCACATGAAGTAGTCACATCAAGGTCACAGGAAGGGAGTCACGTCAAGGTCACTTGAAATGAATCACATCAAGGTCACAGGAAGTGAGTCACATCAAGGTCACAGGAAGTAGTCACACCAAGGTCACAGGAAGTGCCAAGCGTCGCCACGGGGGTTCCTATCAGGGTAATCTATTTATCAATAATCAATACAACCTTCAACAGGTGTGAACTTACCTGCACCAGCAGCTGGTAACGCTGACCCTGACACATCCTGACCTCTGACCCTGACACATCATGACCTCTGACCCTGGCACACCCTGACCTCTGACCCTTAATGCCTGTAAAATATTAAAGTAATAAAAATACTTTTATATTTTTCTGAAACCAGCAAGTGAAACTAGAGACGGCAAGGTTGTAAATGGTTTTATTGCCGGGTCACCTGTGTGGGCGGAGCCAAGGTGTGCTCCTGTTCAAACAAGCACGTTGATAATGTGACATTAATGGACAGCGGGTGCGTCATAACGACATCGTCAGGAGACGTAACCGTGGCGATGGAGGAGGACCTGAAAGTGCTCTTCAAACACTGGAGATTGCTTGGCACACACCTGAACATCTGCTCACCTGGAGCTCAGCGTCTCCATGGCAACCAGCGGTGCGCCAAAGAAGCTTCTTGGAAAACATCTTTGTTCTTCACAGAAATCCATAAAAATGTCAGATGAGTTGAAATGTTTAATAATCCACTGAGAATTTGAAGAGAACCGGAGAATGTTGTGCACCAAACACAAAACATAAACACCTGTAAACATATGACTGCACACCTGAACACCAGGTGTGTTTATTGGACATATATCAACATCAACATTATTCTCATTTGTTTGTCTTACTGCAAACAGTTTAAAATGTAAACATATTTAATAAGCAATACACATAAAATATTTAATAAACAATACATAAATAAACACATAAAATATTTAATAAACAATACATAAATAAACACATAAAATATTTAATAAACAATACATGTATAAACACATAAAATATTTAATAAACAATACATGTATAAACACATAACATATTTAATAAACAATATATGTATAAACACATAACATATTTAATAAACAATACATGTAAAAACACATAACATTGTTAATAAACAATACATGTATGAACATATATAATGTTTACTAAAACACATACCTCTAATAAACTTTTAAATATAAATATGAACACATAAATATATTAATAAATATCCATAAGTCTTCTTCTGCTTATTTGAGGTGGGGTCGCGGGGGCAGCAGCCGAAGCAGAGAAGCACATACTTTTTTGTACATTTCTGTACATCCATTACATATACATTTTTATACATACATTATATATACATTTTCATATATCTATTATATATACATTTTTATATATCCATTATATATACACATTTCTATATATCCATTATATATACATTTCTATACATCCATTATAGATATATTTATATATAATTATTATATATACAATTCTATACATCCATTATATATGCATTTGTACATATATATATATATATATATATATATATATATATATATATATATATTTCTATACAGTAATGTATATATACATTTTTATATATTCATTATATATCCATTTCTATACATCCATTATGTATACATTTCTATGTATCCATTATATATACATTTCTATACATCCATTATACAGTATATATATTTCTATATATCATTATATATACATTTCTATATATCCATTTTACATAAATTTCTAGATATCCATTATATATACATTTCTATATATCCATTATGTATATACATTTGTATATATCCATTATATATACACATTTCTATATACATTTCTATAGATCATTATATATACATTTCTATATATCCATTATATATAAATTTCTATGCATCCATTATATATACATTTGTATACATCCATTATACATACATTTATATATATATCCATTTTATATAAACATTTCTATATATCCATTATATATATTTTTTTATATATCCATTATATATACAATTCCATACATCCATTATATTTACATTTCTATACATCCATTATATATTCAATTCTATACATCCATTATATATGCATTTGTACATATCACATATATACATTTATATATAGAAATGTATATATACATTTTTATATATCCATTATATATCCATTATATATACATTTATATGCATCCATTATATTTACACATTCCTATATATAGATACATTTCTATACATCCATTATATATATATATATATATATATATATATATATATGTATATTTGTATTTTTATATATATATATATATATATATATATATATATATATGTATATTTGTATTTTTATATATATAATATATACATATATATATATATATATATATGTGTATATTTGTATATATATATATATATATATAAAAATACAAATATATATATATATATATATATATATATATATATATATATATATATATATATATATATATATATATATATATATATGTATGTATACATATATATATATATATATATATATATATATATATATATATATATATATATATATATAAATATATATATATATATATATATATATATATATATGCATTATATATACATTTCTATAAATTATATTTCATTAGCAGCAGTGTTATGGTATGGACACATGTATTTTTTTGTTCTTGTGTTTATTAACAGATTCACTCGTTCAAGATCGCACATCTGAATACACGTAATCTAATACTTGAAGTAATATTCTACATTAATACTTAATATTCCACATCATCCACCACATTTATGATTGTGCTGCTTGAAGTGACTTTTTGCAGACGCACTTGTCTTGAGAGGACCTCTCCATGTGTGTCCTCCACATCCTTAAACAGCTCCTGATAAGCCCCTCCCACTCTGCCGTGATAAGCCCCTCCTTCTCTTAAGTGGCACATCCAAAGGACACATTGTCCTTTTTTACCCAACAGTCTTCAGACTTGTTCCTGCTTGGCGACACTTGACTCTCAAGTCCAGTGGAGATGAGGAAGTGAACGTTTTTAAAGTGAAAGTGAAAGTGAAAGTGAAGATGAGGAAGTGAAAGTCTTTACAGTGAAGATGAGGACGTGAACGTCTTTAAAGTGAAAATATTGAAGTGAACGTTTTTAAAGTGAAAGTGAAAGTGAAGATGAGGAAGTGAACTTCTTTAAAGTGAAAGTAAAGATGAGGAAGAGAATATCTTTAAAGTGAAGATGAGGAGGTAAATGTCTTTAAAGTGAAAGTGAAGATGAGGAAGTGAACTTCTTTAAAGTGAAGATGAGGAAATGAACGTCTTTAAAATGAACATGAGGAAGTGAATATTCGTGAAAGTGAAAGTGAAGATGAGGAAGTGAAAGTCTTTAAAGTGAAAAGGAGGAAGTGAAATTATTTAAAGTGAAAGTGAAGATGAGAAAGTGAACGTTTTAAATTGAAAGTGAATATGATGACGTGAACGTCTTTAAAGTGAAAGTGAAAGTGAAGATAAGGAAGTGAACGTCTTTAAAGTGAAAGTGAAGATGATGAAAAGTGAAAATGAGGAAGTGAAGATGAGGAAGTTAATGTCTTTAATGTGAAAGTGAAGATGAGGAAGTGAACTTCTTTAAAGTAAAGCTGAGGAAGTGAACGTCTTTAAAGTGAAGATGAGGAAGTGAACGTCTTTAAAGTGAAGATGAGGAAGTGAATGTCTTTAAAGTCAAAATGATGAAGTGAAGATGAGGAAGTGAAAATATTTAAAGTGAAAGTGAAGATGAGACAGTGAACGTTTTTAAATTGAAAGTGAATATGATGACGTGAACGTCTTTAAAGTGAAAGTGAATGTGATGAAGCAAACATCTTTAAAGTGGAAGTGAAAGTGAAGATAAGGAAGTGAACGTCTTTAAAGTGAAAGTGAAAGTGAAGATGATGAAGTGAACGTATTTAAGGTGAAAATGAGGAAGTGAAAGTATATAAAGTGAAAGTGAAAGTGAATATAATGAAGTGAACGTCTTTAAAGTGAAAGTGAATATGATGAGGGGAAAATGAGGAAGTGAAAGTATTTGAAGTGAAAGTGAAAGTGAATATGATGAAGTGAACATCTTTAAAGTGAAAATGAATATGATGAAGTGAATGTCTTCGAAGTGAAAATGAAAGTGAAGATGATGAAGTGAACGTCTTTAAAGTGAAAGTGAACGTGAAGATGATGAAGTGAACGTCTTTAAAAAGAAAGTGAAAGTGAAGATGAGGAAGTGAACGTCTTTAAAGTGAAAGTGAAAGTGAAGGTGAGGAAGTGAACGTCTTTAAAGTGAAGATGAGGAAGCGAATGCCTTTAAAGTGAAAGTGAAGATGTGGAAGTGATGGTCTTTAGAGTGAAGGCGGGGCCAGCAAGGTAAATATTCATCATTCATCCTCTCAGCAGGACACACGCTGCTAGACCACCAAAGAGCACGCCATTGTTGTTGTTGTTGTTTTATGTGACTTTTCCCTGGGAACCAATCAACACACAGCACCGTGTAGCTCCGCCCTCTTTACGTACCTCTCCTCTGTGTGGTGCTACACAACAGGAAGTGTTACACAAACACACAAATAATCCCAACGACCGTGTGAAAGACATCATCAAACTGGGAAATCACACACACACCCACACACACACACACACACACACACACACACACACACACACACACACACAC
The DNA here is from genome assembly GCF_033978685.3 of Nerophis lumbriciformis. Taxonomy (NCBI): domain Eukaryota; kingdom Metazoa; phylum Chordata; class Actinopteri; order Syngnathiformes; family Syngnathidae; genus Nerophis; species Nerophis lumbriciformis. The sequence continues at coordinate 5,140,785 of NC_084549.2, forward strand.
ACACACACGCACACACGCACACACACACACTCCCTGCTGGATTTATATTTATGCAGCAGTTTGGTGTGTGTCCACATGCTGCAGGTCTGCCAAGCCATTTAGAATATTATATTGCTGCAGTTGTCCAAAGTGGCCCAGTCAGGGAAAAAGAAACACACACACACACACACACACACACACACACACACACACACACACCCACACACACACACACATTTAGTGATATAATTATGTACAGTAAACTACAATAAGAAAACAATTCTCACTAAAACGACCATATGCAGTTTTTACTTAAGACTTTCTCCAAGGTGTTTTGTTAATAAAATATATATTTATACAATTTATCTTTTTGGGGTTTTTTTTCTTTAAAATAATGCTTAAAAATTATATTTTATTGGACAAATATATATATATTTTTTTTTATTATTTTTATATTTTTCTTTAAAAAGTTTAAAAAAAAACATTTCACTGGATAAATATGTTTTTTTATGTACAAAAAATCTAAATAAAATATATATTTATACAATTGATCTTTATAGGGTTTTTTCTTTGAAATAATGCTTAAAAGTATATTTTATTCGACAAAAATATATATTTTATTTTTATTATTTTTATTTTTATTTTTTCTTAAAAATTAAAAAAAATAATTTAACTGAAACATGCACCTGGGGATAAGTTGAATGGCAACACTAAACTGGCCCTAGTGTGTGAATGCTGTCTGTCTATCTGTGTTGGCCCTGCAATGAGGTGGCGACTTGTCCAGGGTGTACCCCGCCTTCCGCCCGATTGTAGCTGAGATAGGCTCCAGCGCCCCCGCAACCCCGAAGGGAATAAGCGGTAGAAAATGGATGGATGGATGGAATTTAACTGGATAAATATGTCTTTTATTCGCAAAAAATAAAAATAAAATATATTTTATACAATTCATATATACAAATGTAATTCACTTCACTACATCTTTTTATTTTTTTTTGTTTAAAATTATGCTTAAAAATAATATTTTATTGGAAAAATATATATATATATTTTTAAATTATTTTGTTTTCTTAAAAAAGTTTTAAAAAAAACATTCCACTGGATAAATATGTATTTTATTTGCAAAAAAATCTAAATACAATATATATTCATACAATTTAGCTTTTTAGGTTTTTTTCTTTGAAATAACACTTAAAATGATATTTTATTTGAAAAAATATATATTTTATTTTTTATTATTTTTATTTTTATTTTTTGTTTGAAAAGTAGAAAAAAACATTTCACTGGATAAATATGTCTTTTATTCGCAAAAAATCTAAATGCAATATATTTACACAATTTATCTTGTCAGTTGTTTTTCTTTAAAATAATGCTTAAAATTATATTTTAATGGACAAATATAGAGTTAATTTTTCATTATTTTTATTTTTTCTTCAACAAGTAAAATAAACTATTTCACTGGATAAATATGTCTTTTATTCGCAAAAAATCTATATATAAAATATATATTTATACTATTTATCTTTTTAGTTTTTTTTCTTTAAAATAAGGCTTAAAAATGATATTTTATTGGACAAACATATACATACGTATACATATATATATATACATTTTTTTCTTTTTCTTAAAAAAGTAAAACAAAACATTTCACTGGATAAATATGTCTTTTATTCGCAAAAAATAAAAATAAAAATATATATTTATACAATGAAATATATATATATTTTTTGTAAGAAAAACAAGATATTTCATTAAACAATAAAATATTTTTGATCATTTATTTAATGTTTGAAGGTTCTGGACACCAATTATTTGCAACAAAACCATCAAATGTAACACAAATATTCTTGTTTCCAAAACCACGAGTCGTCACTTTCTTCTCTTATTGAAGCTGACAAAAGACTTGCTGAGGTCAAAGGTGACCTAAAGGTGACCTGAAGGTGACCAAGACCGGCAGCAAACACAAAACAAACACTGAAATGACCGCAAATGCACAGATAAAAGGTGAGATTAGCAATTTAAGAACATGTTGACCTTGTGGTTTAGTGAGAAAAGAAGCAGTCTGTTTGGAAAGTTCTAGTTCAGACTGTGGAGAAGTCCAAACTCAACAAAAGGATGTTTTTGTTCCCTCTCAGTGGAACGTTAGGAAATGTCATCTGACCAGAACCAGAAAAGCTGCCAGTGGTCTGAAGAAAAGTGTTGAGTAAGCAAGAACCAAGCCAAGTCCAGAATTCTGGAGCAGCGTGCGGTTTACTTTGAAGTCGGCCATAGTGCAGCAGCTTTTAGGGTAGAAGAGACTTGATCCGTCCCACATCCATGAAATACTAGTTCAAGTACACAACAACAACAACACATGGAAACAAGAGGGAAACTTTGAAGAACACAAAAGGACTTTTTTAGCATTCAAAACCAGTTTTAATTTCTCCGGACTAATGTGACCTACGTCTGAGAATTCAAATACCTTGGAGTGAATAGCAGTCAAAGATAATGTGACTAATGACTCAGGTGAAGAGGTTCTGAGGCATGTTGTGATGAGTATTAACATCCATGTAGACTGTGAACACAGTGGTCCTAAGATAGAGCCTTGGGGTACACCCCTTGTCACTTCAGGACACGATTATGTGACTAATGACTCAGGTGAAGAGTTTCTGAGGTTTTCATTATTAACATCCATGTAAACTGGGAACTGGAGGGCCCAAGATAGAGCCTTAGGGTACACCTTTAGTGACCTCAGGACACGATTATGTGACTAATGACTCAGGTGAAGAGGTTCTGAGGCATGTTGCGATGAGTATTAACATCCATGTAGACTGTGAACACAGTGGTCCTAAGATAAAGCCTTGGGGTACACCTCTAGTAACCTCAGGACACGGTTATGTGACTAATGACTCAGGTGAAGAGGTTCTGAGGCATGTTGCGATGAGTATCAACATCCATGTAGACTGGGAACACAGTGGTCCTAAGATAAAGCCTTGGGGTACACTTCTAGTGACCTCAGGACATGATTATGTGACTAATGACTCAGGTGAAGAGGTTCTGAGGCATGTTGTGATGAGTATTAACATCTATGTAGACTGTGAACACAGTGGTCCTAAGATAAAGCCTTGGGGTACACCTCTAGTGACCTCAGGACACGATTATGTGACTAATGACTCAGGTGAAGAGGATCTGAGGTATGTTGCGATGAGTATTAACATCCATGTAGACTGTGAACACAGTGGTCCTAAGATAAAGCCTTGGGGTACACTTCTAGTGACCTCAGGACACGATTATGTGACTAATGACTCAGGTGAAGAGGTTCTGAGGCATGTTGTGATGAGTATTAACATCCATGTAGACTGTGAACACAGTGGTCCTAAGATAAAGCCCTGGAGTACACCTCCAGTGACCTCAGGACACGATTATGTGACTAATGACTCAGGTGAAGAGGTTCTGAAGCATGTTGCGATGAGTATTAACATCCATGTAGACTGTGAACACAGTGGTCCTAAGATAAAGCCCTGGAGTACACCTCCAGTGACCTCAGGACATGATTATGTGACTAATGACTCAGGTGAAGAGGTTCTGAGGCATGTTGTGATGAGTATTAACATCCATGTAGGCTGTGAACACAGTGGTCTTAAGATTGAGCCTTGGTGTTCACCTCTTGTGACCTCAGGACACGATAATGAGACTAATGACTCAGGTGAAGAGGTTCTGAGGCATGTTGTGATGAGTACTAACATACATGTAGACTGGGAAGACAGTGGTCCTAAGACTGAGCCTTCGGGTACACCCCTTGTCACCTCAGGACACGATTATGTGACTAATGACTCAGGTGAAGAGGTTCTGAGGCATGTTGCGATGAGTATCAACATCCATGTAGACTGTGAACAGAGTGGTCCTAAGATTGAGCCTTGGGGTACACCCCTTGTCACCTCAGGACATGATAATGTGACTAATGACTCAGGTGAAGAGGTTCTGAGGCATGTTGTGATGAGTACTAACATACATGTAGACTGGGAAGACAGTGGTCCTTAGATTGAGCCTTGGTGTTCACCTCTTGTGACCTCAGGACACGATAATGAGACTAATGACTCAGGTGAAGAGGTTCTGAGGCATGTTGCGATGAGTACTAACATACATGTAGACTAGGAAGACAGTGGTCCTAAGATTGAGCCTTGGTGTTCACCTCTAGTGACCTCAGGACACGGTTATGTGACTAATGACTCAGGTGAAGAGGTTCTGAGGCATGTTGCGATGAGTATTAACATCAATGTAGACTGGTAACCCAGTGGTCCTAAGATAAAGCCTTGGGGTACACCCCTTGTCACTTCAGGACACGATTATGTGACTAATGACTCAGGTGAAGAGTTTCTGAGGCATGTTTCGATCATTATTAACATCCATGTAGACTGGGAACTGGGGGGCCCAAGATAGAGCGTTAGGGCACACCTTTAGTGACCTCAGGACACGATTATGTGACTAATGACTCAGGTGAAGAGGTTCTGAGGCATGTTGCGATGAGTATTAACATCCATGTAGACTGGGAACACAGTGGTCCTAAGATAAAGCCTTGGGGTACATCTCTAGTGACCTCAGGACACGATTATGTGACTAATGACTCAGGTGAAGAGGTTCTGAGGCATGTTGCGATGAGTACTAACATACATGTAGACTGGGAAGACAGTGGTCCTAAGATTGAGCCTTGGGGTACACCCTTTGTCAACTCAGGACACGATAATGTGACTAATGACTCAGGTGAAGAAGTCCTGAGGCATGTTGCGATGAGTATTAACAACTATGTAGACTGTGAACACAGTGGTCCTAAGATTGAGCCTTGGGGTACACCCCTTGTCACCTCAAGACACGATAATGTGACTAATGACTCAGGTGAAGAGGTTCTGAGGCATGTTGCGATGAGTATTAACATCCATGTAGACTGGGAACACAGTGGTCCTTAGATTGACACTTGGTGTACACCTCTAGTGACCTCAGGACACTAGAGGTGCAACAACAGTCTTGACCAATGATGAAGACACAAGATGGAGGACACACACCACACAACTTTGTGTGTCTTTGTGTTTGGCTCACATGACAAGAAATCATCGAAGCAAGTCAAGATCCTGATGCCAGTACAGGATCTGAGTCCAATCAGGTCTTGGTGCACGCCAACACAGCAGATGATTTACACACTCACACACACACACACACACACACACACACACACACACACCCTTCCTACCAAGTTGGAAACATATGTGTGTGTGTGTGTGTGTGTGTGTGTGTGTGTGTGTGTGTGTGTGTGTGTGTGTGTGTGTGTGTGTGTGTGTGTGTGTGTGTGTGTGAGGCAGTAAAGTGAAAAATGGTACCCTCCAGTGGGGTTAAAGGTCCAAAGAAAATCATTGATATCAAATCAGCTGTTTTTCATTTTTGCTAAGAGATCAACTTTCTACTTTTTTCTTTTTCTGTGCTCAGCATGTGTGTAGTGTGTAGTGTGTAGTGTGTAGTGTGTAGTATGTAGTGTGTAGTGTGTTGTTTTGTTCCTGTGTTCTTCATCCACACCATGGTGCTGCATCTCTCACTCAAAAAGTCATTTAAGTGAGTGTATCTACATGTATATATGTTGTATCTTTGTGTATATGTGTTGTATCTGTGTGTATCTTTGTGTAAATGTGTTGTATCTTTGTGTATCTTTGTGCATACATGTTGTATCTTTGTGTATCTTTATGTATACAAGTTGTATCTTTGTGTATCTTGGTGTATACACGTTGTATCTTTGTGTATCTTTATGTATACGTGTTGTATCTTTATGTATCTTTGTCTATATGTGTTGTATCTTTGTGTATCTTTATGAATGTGTGTTGTATCTTTGTGTATCTTTGTGCATATGTGTTGTATATTGTGTATATTTGTGTATAAGTGTTGTATCTTTGTGTATCTTTGTGGAAATGTGTTGTATCTTTGTCAACGTGTTGTCTATTTGTGTATCTTTGAGTAAATGTGTTGTATCTTTGTGTATCTGTGGGTATTTTGTGCATCTTTGTGTTTCTTTGTGTCAATGTCTTGTATATTTGTGTATTTTGTGTATCTTTGTGTTTCTTCGTGTATATGTGTTGTGTCTTTGTGTATTTTGTGTATCGTTATGTATTTTGTGTATCTTTATGTATTTTGTTTATGTTTGTGTACATTTGTGTATCTTTGTGTATCTTGTGTATCTTTTTGTATACGTGTGTATCTTTGTGTATCTTTGTGCATATGTGTTGTATCTTTGTGTATCTTTATGAATACATGTTGTATCTTTGTGTATCTTTGTGCATATGTGTTGTATATTGTGTATATTTGTGTATAAGTGTTGTATCTTTGTGTATCTTTGTGGAAATGTGTTGTATCTTTGTCAATGTGTTGTATATTTGTGTATCTTTGAGTAAATGTGTTGTATCTTTGTGTATCTCTGGGAATTTTGTGCATCTTTGTGTTTCTTTGTGTCAATGTCTTGTATATTTGTGTATTTTGTGTATCTTTGGGTATTTTGTGTATCTTTGTGTTTCTTTGTGTCAATGTCTTGTATATTTGTGTATTTTGTGTATCTTTGGGTATTTTGTGTATCTTTGTGTTTCTTTGTGTCAATGTCTTGTATATTTGTGTATTTTGTGTATCTTTGTGTTTCTTTGTGTATACGTGTTGTGTCTTTGTGTAATTTGTGTATCGTTATGTATTCTGTGTATCGTTATGTATTCTGTGTATCTTTATGTATTTTGTTTATGTTTGAGTACATTTGTGTATCTTTATGTATACGTGTGTATCTTTGTGTAAATGTGTTGTATCTTTGTGTATACGTGTTGTATCTTTGTGTATATGTGTTGTATCTTTCTGTATCTTTGTGTATTTTGTATATATTTGTGTATACATGTTATATCTTTGTGCATTTTGTGTATATTTATGTATTTTGGTTATGTTTGTGTATGTTTGTGTACATTTGTGTATCTTTGTGTAGCTTGTGTATCTTCATGCATATGTGTGTATTTTCGTGTAGGTGTGTTGTATCTTTATGTATCTTTGTGTATATCTGTTGTATATTTGTGTATACGTGTTGCATCTTAATGTATCATTGTGGCCTATGTGTTGTATCTTCGTGTATACGTGTTACGTCTTTGTGTATATGTGTGGCCTAAATGTTGTATTTTTGTGTATCTTTTGTATTTTGTGTATATTTGTGTATCTTTGTGTAAACGTGTTGTATCTTTGTGTATTTATTGTATATTCATGTATCTTGTGTATCTTTATGTATTTTGTTCGTGTTTGTGTACATTTGTGTATATTTGTGTATCTTTATGCATACGTGTGTATCTTTGTCTGTATTTGGTGTATATTTGTGCATTTTGTGTATGTTTGTAAAAAATGTTACACAACTTCACAGGTAAGAGTGTGATAACACGAATGTGCAGCAAATGAGTGTCTCCATGGCGACAGCAGGTAGTACACACTAAATACTCATTTGTACTTGGTAGATCGCCTGCACTACTTGTACACACAAGTGTGTATTTAGTACACAATATTTACTACATGTCTTGGTGGAATCAGAGTTGAAATGGTATTTATGAGGAATGTTTCTAAAAGATGGAGTCATGTGCAAATGTTATTTTTTCTTCTTCTTTCTTGTTTTTTTCTGCAGTTTTTCCTCACTTTGCTGCACCGTCGACCCTCCCGAGGTTCAGTTCTTCAAGCAAATGAAACCCCGTCCCTCTCCAGACGTCTTCCTGCGTGGCGAGATGGAAGCCCGAGCGTCTATTTACTCATGAATAATAAAAAAGGTGTGTCCTTGATCCCCAAAAATGAAGAGAAGCTTTCATCTTCACTTAAGCTGTGAATGTGAATACTACTACATCTTCAACTCAATGTGAATACTACTACATCTTCAACTCAACGTGAATACTACTACATCTTCAACTCAATGTGAATACTACTACATCTTCAACTCAATGTGAATACTACTACATCTTCAACTCAATGTGAATACTACTACATCTTCAACTCAATGTGACTACTACTACATCTTCAACTGAATGTGAATACTACTACATCTTCAACTCAATGTGAATACTACTACATCTTCAACTCAATGTGAATACTACTACATCTTCAACTCAATGTGACTACTACTACATCTTCAACTCAATGTGAATACTACTACATCTTCAACTCAATGTGAATACTACTACATCTTCAACTGAATGTGAATACTACTACATCTTCAACTGAATGTGAATACTACTACATCTTCAACTGAATGGGAATACTACTACATCTTCAACAGAATGTGAATACTACTACATCTTCAACTCAATGTGAATACTACTACATCTTCAGCTGAATGTGAATACTACTACATCTTCAACTCAATGTGAATACTACTACATCTTCAACTGAATGTGAATACTACTACATCTTCAACTCAATGTGAATACTACTACATCTTCAACTCAATGTGAATACTACTACATCTTCAGCTCAATGTGAATACTACTACATCTTCAACTCAATGTGAATACTACTACATCTTCAACTCAATGTGAATACTACTACATCTTCAACTCAATGTGAATACTACTACATCTTCAACTCAATGTGAATACTACTACATCTTCAACTCAATGTGAATACTACTACATCTTCAACTCAATGTGAATACTACTACATCTTCAACTCAATGTGAATACTACTACATCTTCAACTCAATGTGAATACTACTACATCTTCAACTCAATGTGAATACTACTACATCTTCAACTCAATGTGAATACTACTACATCTTCAACTCAATGTGAATACTACTACATCTTCAACTCAATGGGAATACTACTACATCTTCAACTCAATGTGAATACTACTACATCTTCAACTCAATGTGACTACTACTACATCTTCAACTCAATGTGAATACTACTACATCTTCAACTGAATGTGAATACTACTACATCTTCAACTGAATGTGAATACTACTACATCTTCAACTCAATGTGAATACTACTACATCTTCAACTCAATGTGAATACTACTACATCTTAACTCAATGTGAATACTACTACATCTTCAACTCAATGTGAATACTACTACATCTTCAACTCAATGTGAATACTACTACATCTTCAACTCAATGTGAATACTACTACATCTTCAACTCAATGTGAATACTACTACATCTTCAACTCAATGTGAATACTACTACATCTTCAACTCAATGTGAATACTACTACATCTCCAACTCAATGTGAATACTACTACATCTTCAACTCAATGTGAATACTACTACATCTTCAACTCAACGTGAATACTACTACATCTTCAACTCAATGTGAATACTACTACATCTTCAACTCAATGTGAATACTACTACATCTTCAACTCAATGTGAATACTACTACATCTTCAACTCAATGTGACTACTACTACATCTTCAACTGAATGTGAATACTACTACATCTTCAACTCAATGTGAATACTACTACATCTTCAACTCAATGTGAATACTACTACATCTTCAACTCAATGTGACTACTACTACATCTTCAACTCAATGTGAATACTACTACATCTTCAACTCAATGTGAATACTACTACATCTTCAACTGAATGTGAATACTACTACATCTTCAACTGAATGTGAATACTACTACATCTTCAACTGAATGGGAATACTACTACATCTTCAACAGAATGTGAATACTACTACATCTTCAACTCAATGTGAATACTACTACATCTTCAGCTGAATGTGAATACTACTACATCTTCAACTCAATGTGAATACTACTACATCTTCAACTGAATGTGAATACTACTACATCTTCAACTCAATGTGAATACTACTACATCTTCAACTCAATGTGAATACTACTACATCTTCAGCTCAATGTGAATACTACTACATCTTCAACTCAATGTGAATACTACTACATCTTCAACTCAATGTGAATACTACTACATCTTCAACTCAATGTGAATACTACTACATCTTCAACTCAATGTGAATACTACTACATCTTCAACTCAATGTGAATACTACTACATCTTCAACTCAATGTGAATACTACTACATCTTCAACTCAATGTGAATACTACTACATCTTCAACTCAATGTGAATACTACTACATCTTCAACTCAATGTGAATACTACTACATCTTCAACTCAATGTGAATACTACTACATCTTCAACTCAATGTGAATACTACTACATCTTCAACTCAATGGGAATACTACTACATCTTCAACTCAATGTGAATACTACTACATCTTCAACTCAATGTGACTACTACTACATCTTCAACTCAATGTGAATACTACTACATCTTCAACTGAATGTGAATACTACTACATCTTCAACTGAATGTGAATACTACTACATCTTCAACTCAATGTGAATACTACTACATCTTCAACTCAATGTGAATACTACTACATCTTAACTCAATGTGAATACTACTACATCTTCAACTCAATGTGAATACTACTACATCTTCAACTGAATGTGAATACTACTACATCTTCAACTGAATGTGAATACTACTACATCTTCAACTGAATGGGAATACTACTACATCTTCAACAGAATGTGAATACTACTACATCTTCAACTCAATGTGAATACTACTACATCTTCAGCTGAATGTGAATACTACTACATCTTCAACTCAATGTGAATACTACTACATCTTCAACTGAATGTGAATACTACTACATCTTCAACTCAATGTGAATACTACTACATCTTCAACTCAATGTGAATACTACTACATCTTCAGCTCAATGTGAATACTACTACATCTTCAACTCAATGTGAATACTACTACATCTTCAACTCAATGTGAATACTACTACATCTTCAACTCAATGTGAATACTACTACATCTTCAACTCAATGTGAATACTACTACATCTTCAACTCAATGTGAATACTACTACATCTTCAACTCAATGTGAATACTACTACATCTTCAACTCAATGTGAATACTACTACATCTTCAACTCAATGTGAATACTACTACATCTTCAACTCAATGTGAATACTACTACATCTTCAACTCAATGTGAATACTACTACATCTTCAACTCAATGTGAATACTACTACATCTTCAACTCAATGGGAATACTACTACATCTTCAACTCAATGTGAATACTACTACATCTTCAACTCAATGTGACTACTACTACATCTTCAACTCAATGTGAATACTACTACATCTTCAACTGAATGTGAATACTACTACATCTTCAACTGAATGTGAATACTACTACATCTTCAACTCAATGTGAATACTACTACATCTTCAACTCAATGTGAATACTACTACATCTTAACTCAATGTGAATACTACTACATCTTCAACTCAATGTGAATACTACTACATCTTCAACTCAATGTGAATACTACTACATCTTCAACTCAATGTGAATACTACTACATCTTCAACTCAATGTGAATACTACTACATCTTCAACTCAATGTGAATACTACTACATCTTCAACTCAATGTGAATACTACTACATCTCCAACTCAATGTGAATACTACTACATCTTCAACTCAATGTGAATACTACTACATCTTCAACTCAACGTGAATACTACTACATCTTCAACTCAATGTGAATACTACTACATCTTCAACTCAATGTGAATACTACTACATCTTCAACTCAATGTGAATACTACTACATCTTCAACTCAATGTGACTACTACTACATCTTCAACTGAATGTGAATACTACTACATCTTCAACTCAATGTGAATACTACTACATCTTCAACTCAATGTGAATACTACTACATCTTCAACTCAATGTGACTACTACTACATCTTCAACTCAATGTGAATACTACTACATCTTCAACTCAATGTGAATACTACTACATCTTCAACTGAATGTGAATACTACTACATCTTCAACTGAATGTGAATACTACTACATCTTCAACTGAATGGGAATACTACTACATCTTCAACAGAATGTGAATACTACTACATCTTCAACTCAATGTGAATACTACTACATCTTCAGCTGAATGTGAATACTACTACATCTTCAACTCAATGTGAATACTACTACATCTTCAACTGAATGTGAATACTACTACATCTTCAACTCAATGTGAATACTACTACATCTTCAACTCAATGTGAATACTACTACATCTTCAGCTCAATGTGAATACTACTACATCTTCAACTCAATGTGAATACTACTACATCTTCAACTCAATGTGAATACTACTACATCTTCAACTCAATGTGAATACTACTACATCTTCAACTCAATGTGAATACTACTACATCTTCAACTCAATGTGAATACTACTACATCTTCAACTCAATGTGAATACTACTACATCTTCAACTCAATGTGAATACTACTACATCTTCAACTCAATGTGAATACTACTACATCTTCAACTCAATGTGAATACTACTACATCTTCAACTCAATGTGAATACTACTACATCTTCAACTCAATGTGAATACTACTACATCTTCAACTCAATGGGAATACTACTACATCTTCAACTCAATGTGAATACTACTACATCTTCAACTCAATGTGACTACTACTACATCTTCAACTCAATGTGAATACTACTACATCTTCAACTGAATGTGAATACTACTACATCTTCAACTGAATGTGAATACTACTACATCTTCAACTCAATGTGAATACTACTACATCTTCAACTCAATGTGAATACTACTACATCTTAACTCAATGTGAATACTACTACATCTTCAACTCAATGTGAATACTACTACATCTTCAACTGAATGTGAATACTACTACATCTTCAACTGAATGTGAATACTACTACATCTTCAACTCAATGTGAATACTACTACATCTTCAACTCAATGTGAATACTACTACATCTTCAACTCAATGTGAATACAACTACATCTTCAACTGAATGTGAATACTACTACATCTTCAACTGAATGTGAATACTACTACATCTTCAACTCAATGGGAATACTACTACATCTTCAACTGAATGTGAATACTACTACATCTTCAACTCAATGTGAATACTACTACATCTTCAACTGAATGTGAATACTACTACATCTTCAACTCAATGTGAATACTACTACATCTTCAACTCAATGTGAATACTACTACATCTTCAACTCAATGTGAATACTACTACATCTTCAACTCAATGTGAATACTATTACATCTTCAACTCAATGTGAATACTACTACATCTTCAACTCAATGTGAATACTACTACATCTTCAACTGAATGTGAATACTACTACATCTTCAACTGAATGTGAATACTACTACATCTTCAACTCAATGTGAATACTACTACATCTTCAACTCAATGTGAATACTACTACATCTTCAACTCAATGTGAATACTACTACATCTTCAACTCAATGTGAATACTACTACATCTTCAACTCAATGTGAATACTACTACATCTTCAACTCAATGTGAATACTACTACATCTTCAACTCAATGTGGTTGTGTAGTCACCTGTGATGAAGGAACTTTGATTGACTGATTGATTGCTTGGTTGATATATTACAGTATATACTTTCTTTTTAGCATATAGAACATAATATATACTTTATTTTTAGTATATAGAGTACAATATATACTTTCTTTTTAGCATACAGAACATAATATATACTTTCTTTTTAACATATAGAATACCATGTGTAGTTTCTTTTTAGCATATAAAATAAAATATATATTTTCTTTTTAGCATATAGAACATAAAACATAATATATACTTTATTTTTAGTATATAGAGTCCAATATATACTTTCTTTTTAGCATATAGAATATAATATATACTTTATTTTTAACATATACAATACAATATGTACTTTCTTTTTATCATATGAAATAAAATATATACTTTCTTTTTAGCATATAGAACATAATATATACTTTATTTATAGTATATAGAGTACAATATATACTTTCTTTTTAGCATATGAAATAAAATATATACTCTCTTTTTAGCATATAGAACATAATATATACTTTATTTTTAGTATATAGAGTACAATATATACTTTCTTTTTAGCATACAAAACATAATATATACTTTCTTTTTAACATATAGAATACAATGTGTAGTTTCTTTTTAGCATACAGAATACAATATGTGCTTTCTTTTAGCATATAAAATATAATATATACTTTCTTTTTAGCATATAGAATACAATATATACTTTCTTTTTAGCAT
>NC_084549.2:5160000-5185000 GCF_033978685.3 Nerophis lumbriciformis
TAACGGAAAGAATATGAGAAAAATTTCCCAATTTTAACAAGAAAAAACTTGACAAATTGTGAGAAAAAGACTGCTTTTAGGGTTAGGGTTAGGATTAGGTTTGGGGTTAAGGTTAGGGTTAGGGTTAGTGTTAGGTTTGGGGTTAGGGTTAGGGTTAGGGTTAGGATTAGGTTTAGGGTTAGGGTTAGGTTAGGTTTGGGTTTAAGGCTAGGGTTAGGGTTGTGGGTTAGGGTTAGGGTTAGGCTTGGGGTTAGGGTTAGAGTTAGGGTTAGGGTTAGGGTTAGGGTTAGGGTTAGGGTTAGTGTTAGGGTTAGGGTTAGGTTAGGTTTGGGTTTAAGGCTAGGGTTAGGGTTGTGGGTTAGGGTTAGGGTTAGGCTTGGGGTTAGGGTTAGGGTTAGGTTAGGTTTGGGTTTAAGGCTAGGGTTAGGGTTGTGGGTTAGGGTTAGGGTTAGGGTTAGGGTTAGGGTTGGGGTTGGGGTTAGGGTTAGGGTTCGGATTAGGATTAGGGTTAGGATTAGGATTAGAGTTAGGGTTAGGCATAAAGAAAAAGGGTTGGTCAGGGTTAGGGCTAGGGTTAGGGTTAGTGTTAGGGTTAGGGTTAGGGTTAGGGTTAATGTTAGGGTTAGGGTTAGAGTTAGGGTTAGGGTTAGGTTTAGGGTTAGGGTTGGGGTTGGGGTTAGGGTTAGGATTAGGGTTAGGGTTAGGGTTAGGGTTAGGGTTAGAGTTAATGTTAATGTTAATGTTAGGGTTAGGGTTAGAGTTAGGGTTAGGGTTAGGGTTAGGTTTAGGATTAGGGTTAGGTTAGGTTTGGGGTTAGTGTTAGGGTTAGGGTTAGGGTTAGGGTTAGGGTTAGGGTTTTGGTTAGGCCAGGTTGTAATCTTAAATTAAGTTAAATTAAGTTACGTAGTACCTCAGGCCAGGTTGTAATCTTGAATTTATATTTATTGAATTTTTTGTTTGTAATTGTTTTTTAATCTTCATTATTTACTTCAAGTTATTGTTGCAAGTTATGTCTTTATATACATATTTACTTTTTTTATTTGATTAATTTTGGCCAAAGGGGGTGCATTTAAGTTTCTTACACACACTTGTTATTTCATATGTTGACCAGAGGGGGAGCATTTTTAAAAGCGACACAGTGCAAATGAGACATTCTCTATTAGATGCAATGTTATTGATTTATGTCATCACTTGTTCACACCTCCTCATATGGAAGATACTTTTCCTTCTTCATGTCTCCAGAAGGGGTAGAAATACAAGAACACACACACACACACACACACTGCACGGAGCCGTATGGAATGTGCTGGAATAAAACCTCCTCAGCTAGTAAAAGTGGAGCAGATCAAAGATGTTTCTTCTAGTAAAAACAAATTGTTACATAAAAATGATTTGGCATAAAAGCCAGATGTCGACAATTTGATGATTTGTCTACAAACTTCTTTTATTTCATTCTGGACAACCTGTGTGTGTGTGTGTGTGTGTGTGTGTGTGTGTGTGTGTGTGTGTGTGTGTGTGTGTGTGTGTGTGTGTGTGTGTGTGTGTGTGTGTGTGTGTGTGTGTGTGTGTGTGTGTGTTGTCGGAGGTTTTGTTCTGGTTTGTCTTTGATTTACACAAACTTGACAAGTCCAACACTTTTCAAATGTCTGAGTCAGCGTTTTCTCTTCTAATATTTACTTTACATTTCATTCAACCAGGAACTAAATCACATTGAGACACACTCATAGTACACACTAATGTATACTTTGTACACACTCATAGTACACACTAATTTATACTTTGCTCACACTAATAGTACACGCTATTTTATAATTTGTACACACTAATAATACACAGTATTTTATACTTTGTACACACTAATAGTTCACACTAATTTATACTTTGTACACACTAATAGTTCACACTATTTTATACTTTGTACACACTAATAGTACACACTATTTTATACTTTGTACACACTAATAGTTCACACTAATTTATACTTTGTACACACTAATAGTTTACACTATGTTATACTTTGTACACACTAATAGTTCACACTATGTTATATTTTGCACATACTAATAGTACACAATATTTTATAATTTGTACACACTAATAGTACACACTATTGTATACTTTGTACACACTAATAGTACACACTATTTTATACTTTGCTCACACTAATAGTACACACTATTTTATACTTTGTACACACTAATAGTACACACTATTGTATACATTGTACACACTAAAAGTACACACTATTTTATACTTTGTACACACTAATAGTTCACACTAATTTATACTTTGTACACACTAATAGTTCACACTATTTTATACTTTGTACACACTAATAGTACACACTATTTTTTACTTTGTACACACTAATAGTTCACACTAATTTATACTTTGTACACACTAATAGTTCACACTATGTTATATTTTGCACATACTAATAGTACACACTATTTTATACTTTGTACACACTAATAGTTCACACTATTTTATACTTTGTACACACTAATAGTACACACTATTTTATACTTTGTACACACTAATAGTTCACACTATGTTATACTTTGTACACACTAATAGCACACACTACTTTATACTTTGTACACACTAATAGCACACACTATTTTATACTTTGTACACACTAATAGTACACACTATTGTATACTTTGTACACACTAATAGCACACACTAATTTATACTTTGTACACACTAATAGCACACACTATATTATACTTTGTACACACTAATAGCACACACTAATTTATACTTTGCACACACTAATAGTACACATTATTTTATACTTTGTCGACATTAATCACACTATTTTATACATTGTACACACTCATAATACACACTAATTTATACTTTGCTCACACTAATAGTACACACTATTTTATACTTTGTACACACTAATAGCACACACTAATTTATACTTTGCTCACACTCATAGTACACACTATTTTATACTTTGTACACACTAATAGTACACGCTATTTTATCATTTGTACACACTCATAGTACTCACTATTTTATACTTTGTACACACTCATAGTACACACTAATTTATACTTTGTACACACTAATAATACACAGTATTTTATACTTTGTACACACTAATAGTACACACTAATTTATACTTTGTACACACTAATAGTACACACTATGTTATACTTTGCACATACTAATGGTACACGCTATTTTATAATTTGTACACACTAATAATACACAGTATTTTATACTTTGTACACACTAATAGTATACACTAGTGTATACTTTGTACACACAATTTGTATTTTGTACACTTTAATAGTGTATTTTTTCTGCATATTACTTCATGACCCTCCAGTATGTTGGTCATATTACTGCATATTACTTTAGACTACTGCATATTACTGCATATTACTGCATATTACTTCATGACCCTCCAGTATGTTGGTCATATTACTGCATTCTACTGCAGACTACTGCATATTGTTGCATATTACTGCATATTATTGCATATTACTGCATATTACTGCATGACCCACCAGTATTTTGATCATATTACTGCATATTATCGCATATTACTGCACATTACTGTATTCTACTGCATATTACTGCATGACCAACGAGTATTTTGATCATATTACGACAGATTACTGCATATTACTGCATATTACTGCATATTATTGCATATTACTGCATGACCCTCCAGTATTTTGGTCATATTACTGCAGATTACTGCATATTACTGCAGATTACTGTATATTACTGCATATTACTGCATGACCCTCCAGTATTTTGGTCATATTACTGCAGATTACTGCATATTACTGCATATTAATGCAGATTATTGCAGATTACTGCATATTACTGCATTGTATTACATGTTATTGCATACTACTGCATATTACTGCGTTTTACTGCATATTACTGCATTTTATTACATGTTATTGCATACTACTGCATATTACTGCGTTTTACTGCATATTATTGCATGTTACTGCATATTACTGCATGGCCCACCAATATTTTGGTCGTATTACTGCATTTTGTTGTATATTACTGCATATTATTGCATATTACTGCATATTACTGCATTATTACTGCATATTATTGCATATTACTGCATGACCCTCCAGTATTTTGGTCATATTACTGCATATTACTGCATGACCCTCCAGTATTTTGGTCATATTACTGCATATTACTGCATATTACTGCATATTATTGCAGATTACTGCATATTACTGCATATTACTGTATATTACTGCATATTACTGCATTATTACTGCATATTATTGCATATTACTGCATGACCCTCCAGTATTTTGGTCATATTACTGCAGATTACTGCATATTACTGCATATTACTGCATATTACTGCAGATTACTGCAGATTACTGCATAATACTGCATGTTATTGCATATTACTGTATATTACTGCAGATTACTGCATATTACTGCAGATTGCTGTATATTACTGCATATTACTGCATATTACTGCATATTACTGCATATTACTATATATTACTGCATATTATTGCAGATTACTGCATATTACAGCAGATTACTGTATATTACTGCATATTACTGCATATTGCTGCAGATTACTGCATAATACTGCATGTTATTGCATAATACTGTATATTACTGCAGATTACTGCATATTACTGCATATTACTGCAGATTACTGCATATTACTATATATTACTGCATATTACTGCATATTACTGTATGTTTGGGGGTTAAATCACCAAAATGATTCCCGGGCGCGGCCACCGCTGCTGCCCACTGCTCCCCTCACCTCCCAGGGGGTGATCAAGGGTGATGGGTCAAATGCAGAGAATAATCTCGCCACACCTAGTGTGTGTGTGACAATCATTGGTACTTTTACTTTAACTTTACTGCATATTACTTCAGATTACTGCATAATACGGCATGTTATTGCATATTACTGCATAACCCTCCACTATTTTAGTCATATTACTGCATATAACTGCATATTACTGCATGTTATTGCATATTACTGCATATTTCTGCAGATTACTGCATATTACTGCAGATTACTGCATATTACTATATATTACTGCATATTACTACAGATTACTGTATATTACTGCTTATTACTGCAGATTACTGCATAATACTGCATGTTATTGCATATTACTGCATAACCCTCCAATATTTTGGTCATATTACTGCATATTACTGCATATTACTGCAGATTACTATATATTTCTGCATATTACTGCATATTACTGCATAATACTGCATATTACTCCATATTACTGCATGTTATTGTATATTACTGCATGAACCTCCAGTATTTTGGTCATGTTACTGCATGTTACTCCATATTACTGCATATTACTGCAGATTACTACAGATTACTATATATTACTGCACGTTATTGCATATTACTGCATAACCCTCCACTATTTTAGTCATATTACTGCATATCACTGCATATTACTGCATGTTATTGCATATTACTGCATATTTCTGCAGATTACTGCATATTACTGCATATTACTGCAGATTACTGCATATTACTATATATTACTGCATATTACTACAGATTACTGTATATTACTGCTTATTACTGCAGATTACTGCATAATACTGCATGTTATTGCATATTACTGCATAACCCTCCAATATTTTGGTCATATTACTGCATATTACTGCATATTACTGCATATTACTGCATATTACTATATATTTCTGCATATTACTGCATATTACTGCATAATACTGCATATTACTCCATATTACTGCATGTTATTGTATATTACTGCATGAACCTCCAGTATTTTGGTCATGTTACTGCATATTACTCCATATTACTGCATATTACTGCATAATACTGCATATTACTCCATATTACTGCATGTTATTGTATATTACTGCATGAACCTCCAGTATTTTGGTCATGTTACTGCATGTTACTCCATATTACTGCATATTACTGCAGATTACTACAGATTACTATATATTACTGCACGTTATTGCATATTACTGCATAAACCTCCAGTATTTTGGTCATATTACTGTATATTACTCCATATTATTGCATACTACTGCATATTGATGCATATTACTGCATTGTATTGCATATTACTGCATATTACTGCAGATTACTGCATATTACTGCATATTACTGCAGATTACTGCATATTACTGCACATTAGTGCAGATTACTACATATTAATGCATGTTATTGCATATTACTGCATGAACCTCCAGTATTTTGGTCATATTACTGCATATTACTCCATATTACTGCATGAACCTCCAGTATTTTGGTCATATTACTGCATATCACTGCAGATAACTGCATATTACTGCATATTAATGCATATTACTGCATTTTATTGCATATTACTGCATATTACTCCAATATTCTGGTCACTACTCCTTCCTTGGATGCAGTAAGTTCCGGAAGTGGGAATGATGCATTGTGGGAAAGGTGTTACTTCCAGTCCTCAGGTGTCCCATGAGCACAGGACCGCCATCCTGGAGACCGTGGACAACGTGTTGCGTCATCCGCCCTGCACTCATTTGCATATTTGGAGGTGCTGAGGGGCTCCAAACAATGCAACATATGTTTTGATGGCGTTACTGCATATTTCTTCCCTGCAAGCGCCTCCTACACACCTTCTGGTAGCAAGATGGCCGACTAAAGTTCACCTCATTAGATGCAGAACGCTTCTGGTCTTCCTGCAGAGGAGCTGTGAATGAAGATTGTCATACCTGCTACAACGTCACCTTTGACCTCTCCTTGAATAATCATGGTGAAGTATTAAAGCAGACACAAGTTCCTTCCTGCCACTAAGAAGGAGCACAAAGTACCAGGAAAGAAGTTCTGGAATGATTGCAGTTCCAGCGTTGACCTTTTTGATGGCGTGGGAAAGAAAAGTCTTTGTTGTCGTGGCCAGCGATCACGCGGCGGGACGAGGAGAAGTAGAAAAACAAACCGACTCGCTTGGCGATAAACACGCCGGCTGATTACAATCGTTTGTCATATAGTAACGAGATTCCTGCTCTGGTTTCCATGGCAACGGGCCAAACATCTGTGTGCTAAAGACTCATCGTGACAACACACAATTAATACATAGTTACACTTAGTGAGGATGCACACCAGCACAAAATAAGCGAGCGTCCACTTCCTGCCGGACTACTTCCTCCCGCGACGTCATCCTGACGCTCACTTTGGAAAACTTCTTTCAACTTCTCCGTCAGCTGCAAAACCAGGAAGAATCCAGATTGTTCTTTTTCTGCTCGCGTGCATTGTTGTATGTCAGGGGCCAAATGATGCATACACAGTACTATCTAGTAGAAAAGGACACATACCAAGTACTATTTAGTAGTAAATGACACATGCAAAGTACTATCTAGTAAAAAAACGACGCATACAAAGTACTATCTCGTATGAAAGGACACATACCAAGTACTATCTAGTAGAAAAATACACTTACAAAGTACTATCTAGTAGAAAAGACACATGCAAAGTACTATCTAGTAGAAAATTATACTTACAAAGTACTATCTAGTAGTAAATGATACATGCAAAGTACTATCTAGTAGCAAAAGACACATACCAACTACTATATAGTAGAAAAGGACACTTTCAAAGTACTATCTAGTAGAAAAAGACACATACTAAGTACTATCTAGTAGAAAAATGCACGTACAAAGTACTATCTAGTAGAAAAGGACACATGCCAACTACTGTCTAGTAGAAAATGACACTTACAAAGTACTATCTAGTAGTAAATGACACATGCAAAGTACTATCTAGTAGAAAAGCACACTTACAAAGTACTATCTAGTAGAAAAGCACACTTACAAAGTAATATCTAGTAGAAAAGGACACTTACAAAGTACTATCTAGTAGAAAAGGACACATACTAAGTACCATCGAGTAGAAAAGGACACTTACACAGTACTATCTAGTATAAAAGTACACATACCAAGTACTATCTAGTAGAAAATACACTTACAAAGTACTATCTAGTAAAAAAGGATACTTACAAAGTACTATCTAGTAGAAAAGGACACTTACAAAGTACTATGTAGTAGAAAATGACACTTACAAAGTACTATCTAGTAGAAAAGGATACTTACAAAGTACTATCTTGTAAATAATCACACTTACAAAGTACTCTCTAGTAGAAAAGAACACATACCAAGTACTATCTAGTAGGAAAATACACTTACAAAGTACTATCTAGTAGAAAAGACACATGCAAAGTACTATCTAGTAGAAAATTACACTTACAAAGTACTATCTAGTAGTAAATGATACATGCAAAGTACTATCTAGTAGCAAAAGACACATACCAAGTACTATCTAGTAGAAAATACACTTACAAAGTACTATCTAGTAGAAAAAAGGACACTTACAAAGTACTATCTAGTAGAAAATAACACTTACAAAGTACTATCTAGTAGAAAAGGATACTTACAAAGTACTATCTTGTAAATAATCACACTTACAAAGTACTCTCTAGTAGAAAAGAACACATACCAAGTACTATCTAGTAGGAAAATACACTTACAAAGTACTATCTAGTAGAAAAGACACATGCAAAGTACTATCTAGTAGAAAATTACACTTACAAAGTACTATCTAGTAGTAAATGATACATGCAAAGTACTATCTAGTAGCAAAAGACACATACCAACTACTATATAGTAGAAAAGGACACTTACAAAGTAATATCTAGTAGAAAAGGACACATACCAAGTACTATCTAGTAGAAAAGCACACTTACAAAGGAATATCTAGTAGAAAAGGACACATACCAAGTACTATCTGGTAGAAAAGGACACTTACAAAGTACTACCTAGTATTAAAGTACACATACCAACTACTATCTAGTAGTAAAATACTTACAAAGTACTATCTAGTAGAAAAGGACACTTACAAAGTACTATCTAGTAGAAAGAGACACTAATAAAGTACTATCTAGTAGAAAAGGACACATACCAAGTACTATTTAGTAGTAAATGACACATGCAAAGTACTATCTAGTAAAAAAAGGTCACTTACAAAGTACTATCTAGTATGAAAGGACACATACCAAGTACTATCTAGTAGGAAAATACACTTACAAAGTACTATCTAGTAGAAAAGACACATGCAAAGTACTATATAGTAGAAAATGAAACTTACAAAGTACAATCTAGTAGTAAATGATACATGCAAAGTACTATCTAGTAGGAAAGGACACTTACAAAGTAATATCTAGTAGAAAGGACACATACCAAGTACTATCTAGTAGAAAAGCACACTTACAAAGGAATATCTAGTAGAAAAGGACACATACCAAGTACTATCTGGTAGAAAAGGACACTTACAAAGTACTACCTAGTATTAAAGTACACATAAATACTTACAAAGTACTATCTAGTAGAAAAGGACACTTACAAAGTACTATGTAGTAGAAAATGACACTTACAAAGTACAATCTAGTAGTAAATGATACATGCAAAGTACTATCTAGTAGAAAATTACACTTACAAAGTACTATTTAGTAGAAAAAGACACTTACAAAGTACTATCTAGTAGAAAAGGACACTTACAAAGTACTATCTAGTAGAAAAGGACACTTACAAAGTACTATCTAGTAGAAAAAGACACATACAAAGTACTATCTAGTCGAAAAAGACATATTCAAAGTACTATCTTGTAGAAAAGTATACATACAAAATACTATCTAGTAGAAAAGAACACATACCAAGTACTATCTAGCAGAGGTGTGGACTCGAGTCACATGACTTGGACTCGAGTCAGACTCGAGTCATGAATTTGATGACTTTAGACTCGACTTGACAAAATGTAAAAAGACTTGCAACTCGACTTAGACTTTAACATCAATGACTTGTGACTTCACTTGGACTTGAGCCTTTTGAATTGACATGACTTGACATGACTTGCTACTTTCCCCAAAACCCAAAGATGAAAAAGTTATTCGGGAGCGCCCCGTATTTTTCATTGTGTACTTGTCTATCAGCGTTGCGTGTGTCAGCTGGTGTGCTCTCAGTACAACAGCCAATCAAATTAGATCTACTTTGTTTTCATCACACAGCATCCATCCAATCAAATTGCAGGACAACCAACGAAGAAGACATGTCCAAACCACACGCCAGTGAACAAAAAATGATACCTAAAATAACTTCGTTTGGGTATAAAAATTACGAGGTGGTCAACACAAAACGGTTTGCAGTATGCAACACATGCGGTTCGAAAATTACTGATGGAGACGCAACAACTTCCAACTTCGTCCGGCATTTGAAGTTGCACAAAGAACGGTAAGTTTTGAATGTAAGATAACGTTTATTGGCTAAGTAACGTGACTTTTATTTGCTGTGTAGTTAAATCAGTGAGGCTGTAAACTCACTGCTAACGTTATAACGTTATTGCAAACACGGGAATCTGTTGCAGTTCACTACCTTATTCATACTTTTTGTTCAGTGATTTTTTTTAAGCAGGGTTACGTTAGTCAATATATCACACGTAACGTTAGACGGCGGTCAGCAGCACCGCGTATTTTAGCCACCTAAAAAAAGACAAAAATAGTAAAATAAAGGTCAGTTAAAATGTATACTATATTATGAATATGTGTACCGTTTTAGCTAGCTTTCTGACATACTGTTGGTTGTTTACCTCAGTGGTCCCCAACCACCGGGCCGCGGCCCGGTACTGGTCCGTGGATCGATTGGTATCGGGCCGCACAAGAAATTTTTTTTTTTTCTTTTCTTTTTTTGATTAAATCAACATAAAAAACACAAGATACACTTACAAGTAGTGCACCAACCCAAAACAACTCTCTCCCCCTTTTGTTCTGGGCATTGAACATGAAGACTCTTCCTTCACTGTTCCGAGTGGCCATGAGAGTCTTGGCAGTGCCTGCCTCCAGTGCTCCAGTGGAGCGAGTTTTCAGCCATGGTGGCATCATACTACGCCCCCATCGTGCACAAATGACTGACAGACTCTTGGCTAATTTGGTCTTTTGCAAATGCAATGCAGCATAGGGCCCTGACATATAAAAAGTACAACTTTTTTGTTATGTTCACGTATATGTCATGTTTTTTCAATGTTAACACTTTTGTACAAATAAGTACATTTGCACTTTATTTTTCAATGTGTTTGTTCTGTAAAGGAATGAGTTAATGTTTAAAATGACTGGTTAATAGTGCTATTATAAAGTGCAATGTCAGCACAATTTTCTTTCCTGCAATTTAAAATGCACTTGTTTTAATAAATAAATACAGCGTTTGAAAAGCATACACAATCTGTGTTAATATATTAGTCTGTGGTTAAAAGGACTTGAAAGGACTCGAAACTCAAAATGCAGGACTTATCTAGTAGAAAAAGAACACTTACAAAGTACTATCTAGTAGAAAAAGAACACTTACAAAGTACTAGCTAGTAGAAAAGGACACATACCAAGTACTATCTAGTAGAAAAAGGACACTTACAAAGTACTATCTAGTAGAAAAAGACACTTACAAAGTACTATCTAGTAGAAAAGGACACTTACAAAGTACTATCTAGTAGAAAAGGACACTTACAAAGTACTATCTAGTAGAAAAAGGACACTTACAAAGTACTCTCTAGTAGAAAAAGGACACTTACAAAGTACTATCTAGTAGAAAAGGACACATACCAAGTACTATCTAGTAGGAAAAGGACACTTACAAAGTACTATCTAGTAGCAAAGGACACTTACAAAGTACTATCTATTAGAAAAAGACACTTACAAAGTACTATCTAGTAGAAAAGGACACTTACAAAGTACTATCTAGTAGAAAAAGGACACTTACAAAGTACTATCTAGTAGAAAAAGACACTTACAAAGTACTATCTAGTAGAAAAGGACACTTACAAAGTACTATCTAGTAGAAAAGGACACTTACAAAGTACTATCTAGTAGAAAAAGGACACTTACAAAGTACTCTCTAGTAGAAAAAGGACACTTACAAA
This sequence comes from Nerophis lumbriciformis, assembly GCF_033978685.3. Lineage (NCBI taxonomy): Eukaryota > Metazoa > Chordata > Actinopteri > Syngnathiformes > Syngnathidae > Nerophis > Nerophis lumbriciformis. The sequence goes on from NC_084549.2 coordinate 5,171,972, forward strand.
GTACTATCTAGTAGAAAAGGACACATACCAAGTACTATCTAGTAGGAAAAGGACACTTACAAAGTACTATCTAGTAGCAAAGGACACTTACAAAGTACTATCTATTAGAAAAAGACACTTACAAAGTACTATCTAGTAGAAAAGGACACTTACAAAGTACTATCTAGTAGAAAAGGACACATACTAAGTACTATCGATTAGAAAAGGACACTTACACAGTACTATCTAGTGTAAAAGTACACATACCAAGTACTAACTAGTAGAAAATACACTTACAAATTACTATCTAGTAGAAAAGGACACTTACAAAGTACTATCTAGTAGAAAATGACACTTACAAAGTACTATCTAGTAGAAAAGGATACTTACAAAGTACTATCTTGTAGAAAAGAACACGTACCAAGTACTATCTATTAGAAAAAGACACATACAAAGTACTATCTAGTAGAAAAGGATACATACAAAATACTATCTAGTAGAAAAGAACACATACCAATTACTATCTAGTAGTAAAGGACACAAACAAAATACTATCTATAGGGGAAAAGGACACGTACAAAGTACCATCTAGTAGAAAAAAAAACAACACTTACAAAGTACTATCTAGTATAAAAGGACACATACCAAGTACTATCTAGTAGAAAAGGAGACATACCATGTAATATCTAGTTGAAAGAACACATACCAACTACTATCTAGTAGAAAAGGACACTTACAAAGTACTATCTAGTAGAAAAGGACACATACAAATTACTATCTAGTAAAAAAAGGACACATACAAAGTACTATCTAATAGAAAAGGACACTTACAAAGTAATATCTAGTAGAAAAGGACACTTACAAAGTACTATCTAGTAGAAAAAGGACACATACAAACTACTATCTAGTAGAAAAGGACACTTACAAAGTACTATCTAGTAGAAAAAGGACACATACCAACTACTATCTAGTAGAAAAAGGACACTTACAAAGTACTATCTAGTAGAAAAAGGACACTTACAAAGTACTATCTAGTAGAAAAGGACACTTACAAAGTAGTATCTAGTAGAATAATACACTTACAAAGTACTATCTCGTAGAAAAGGACACTTACAAAGTACTATCTAGTAGAAAAAGACACTTACAAAGTACTATCTAGTAGAAAAGGACACTTACAAAGTACTATCTAGTAGAAAAAGGACACTTACAAAGTACTATCTAGTGGAAAAGGACACATACCAAGTACTATCTAGTAGCAAAGGCCACTTACAAAGTACTATCTAGTAGAAAAGGACACTTACAAAGTACTATCTAGTAGAAAAAGACACTTACAAAGTACTATCTAGTAGAAAAGGACACTTACTAAGTACTTTCAATAGTAGAAAGTGCTTTACATGATACATCACATCACACACACACAGACAGACAGACACACACACACACACACACACACACACACACACACACACACACACACACACACACACACACACACACACACACACACACACACACGCACACACACACACTTTTTAATTTCCTGCTGGGCTGTGAGGAGTGTGTTGATAAAAGATGTGTGGCGGTGAGAGAGTGCAGATAGAAGCAGGCAGGCGTCTGATTGGCTGCTTGAACTGATTAGCATGAATGGAGTCTCTGATGGGGGCGGAGCCTGGCAGATTGGAAGACGTGCCAAGCGAGCTCTCACCTCCAGCAGAGCGGGTCGTGATTTTAATCAGGAGTTCCACCGCCACCAAATCTGATCGAAAACGTGGGCGTGGTTTGCTGAATGGTCTCTCCATTTGGGTCTACTATGGCCAAAGAGTTGAACTGGTGCCAGAGTCAGGTCCAGGGTTTAAGGTCCTGGACTATTTCATCCAGCCAGCGAGTTTAAGGGCCGGCTTGCCGGGAATTGACAGCGAGGTTGGTACTGGTTGGATGTTCCATGGGCTGGCGGACGAGGTGGTCATACCAGCTTACCAACCTCATTACTGCAAGACAGGAGGCTGGGAGCTGTGAGCTAACTAACCTGGTTTGTAGTAGACCTTAACGGCCTACAAGCGACGGTGAGCCGGTTATGACACATGGTAGATTTAGCCCTTTAGCTAGTCCTACACCCCAGTCTACCTTAGTCATAGGGAACTCCATCACCCGGAACGTACAGCTTAGTAAACCAGCCCAAGTGATCTTTTAACTAGTCCTACACCCCAGTCTACCTTAGTCATAGGGGACTCCATCACCCGGAACTTACATCTTAGTAAACCAGCCCAAGTGATCTTTTAGCTAGTCCTACACCCCAGTCTACCTTAGTCATAGGGAACTCCATCACCCGGAACGTACAGCTTAGTAAACCAGCCCAAGTAATCTTTTAACTAGTCCTACACCCCAGTCTACCTTAGTCATAGTGGACTCCATCACCCGAAATGTACATCTTAGAAAATCAGCCCAAGTAAGCTTTTAACTAGTCCTACACCCCAGTCTACCAGACACCACACCTTAGTCATAGGGGACTGCGTCACCCGAAATGTACATCTTAGAAAATCAGCCCAAGTAGGCTTTTAACTAGTCCTACACCCCAGTCTACCGGACACCACACCTTAGTCATAGGGGACTCCGTCACCCGGAACTTACATCTTAGTAAACCAGCCAAAGTAATATTTTAACTAGTCCTACATCCCAGTCTACCTTAGTCATAGGGGACTCCATCACCCGAAACGTACATCTTAGTAAACCAGCCCAAGTAATCTTTTAACTAGTCCTACACCCCAGTCTACCAGACACCACACCTTAGTCATAGGGGACTCCATCACCCGGAACGTACATCTTAGGGAACCAGCCCAAGTAATCTTTTAACTAGTCCTACACCCCAGTCTACCTTAGTCATAGGGGACTCCATCACCCGAAACGTACATCTTAGAAAATCAGCCTAAGTAAGCTTTTAACTAGTCCTACACCCCAGTCTACCGGACACCACACCTTAGTCATAGGGGACTCTGTCACTCAGAACATACATATTAGTAAACCATCCCAAGGGTGGTGTGTTGTTCTGCCAGGAGTGTGTAAATGTTCCCCAGGAGGAGTGATGTGGAAACTGGAAGTAAGATGGTGGTGGTGTCAGTAAGGGTGGTGTGTGGTATGTTCCCCAGGAGGAGTGATGTGGAAGTAAGATGGTGGTGGTGTCAGTAAGGGTGGTGTGTGGTCTGTTCCCCAGGTGGAGTGATGTGGAAGTACGATGGTGGTGGTGGTGTCAGTAAGGGTGGTGTGTGGTCTGTTCCCCAGGTGGAGTGATGTGGAAGTAAGATGGTGGTGGTGGTGGTGTCAGTAAGGGTGGTGTGTGGTATGTTCCCCAGGAGGAGTGATGTGGAAGTAAGAGGGTGGTGGTGGTGTCAGTAAGGGTGGTGTGTGGTCTGTTCCCCAGGTGGAGTGATGTGGAAGTAAGATGGTGGTGGTGGTGTCAGTAAGGGTGGTGTGTGGTATGTTCCCCAGGTGGAGTGATGTGGAAGTAAGATGGTGGTGGTGGTGGTGTCAGTAAGGGTGGTGTGTGGTATGTTCCCCAGGAGGAGTGATGTGGAAGTACGATGGTGGTGGTGGTGTCAGTAAGGGTGGTGTGTGGTCTGTTCCCCAGGTGGAGTGATGTGGAAGTAAGATGGTGATGGTGGTGTCAGTAAGGGTGGTGATGGTGGTGTCAGTAAGGGTGGTGATGGTGGTGTCAATAAGGGTGGTGTGTGGTCTGTTCCCCAGGTGGAGTGATGTCGAAGTAAGATGGTGGTGGTGTCAGTAAGAGTGGTGTGTAGATGTTCCCCAGGAGGAGTGATGTGGAAGTAAGATGGTGGTGGTGTCAGTAAGGGTGGTGTGTGGTATTTTCCCCAGGTGGAGTGATGTGGAAGTAAGATGGTGGTGGTGTCAGTAAGGGTGGTGTGTGGTATGTTCCCCAGGTGGAGTGATGTGGAAGTAAGATGGTGGTGGTGTTGTCAGTAAGGGTGGTGTGTAGATGTTCCCCAGGAGGAGTGATGTGGAAATAAGATGGTGGTGGTGGTGTCAGTAAGGGTGGTGTGTGGTATGTTCCCCAGGAGGAGTGATGTGGAAGTACGATGGTGATGGTGGTGTCAGTAAAGGTGGTGTGTAGATGTTCCCCTGGAGGAGTGATGTGGAAGTAAGATGGTGGTGGTGTCAGTAAGGGTGGTGATGGTGGTGTCAGTAAGGGTGGTGATGGTGGTGTCAGTAAGGGTGGTGTGTGGTCTGTTCCCCAGGTGGAGTGATGTCGAAGTAAGATGGTGGTGGTGTCAGTAAGAGTGGTGTGTAGATGTTCCCCAGGAGGAGTGATGTGGAAGTAAGATGGTGGTGGTGTCAGTAAGGGTGGTGTGTGGTATTTTCCCCAGGTGGAGTGATGTGGAAGTAAGATGGTGGTGGTGTCAGTAAGGGTGGTGTGTGGTATGTTCCCCAGGTGGAGTGATGTGGAAGTAAGATGGTGGTGGTGTCAGTAAGGGTGGTGTGTAGATGTTCCCCAGGAGGAGTGATGTGGAAATAAGATGGTGGTGGTGGTGTCAGTAAGGGTGGTGTGTGGTATGTTCCCCAGGAGGAGTGATGTGGAAGTACGATGGTGATGGTGGTGTCAGTAAGGGTGGTGTGTAGATGTTCCCCTGGAGGAGTGATGTGGAAGTAAGATGGTGGTGGTGGTGTCAGTAAGGGTGGTGTGTGGTATGTTCCCCGGTTGGAGTGATGTGAAAGTAAGATGGTGGTGGTGTCAGTAAGGGTGGTGTGTAGATGTTCCCCAAGAGGAGTGATGTGGAAGTAAGATGGTGATGGTGGTGTCAGTAAGGGTGGTGTGTGGTATGTTCCCCAGGTGGAGTGATGTGGAAGTAAGATGGTGGTGGTGGTGTCAGTAAGGGTGGTGTGTGGTATGTTCCCCAGGTGGAGTGATGTGGATGTAAGATGGTGGTGGTAGTGTCAGTAAGGGTGGTGTGTAGATGTTCCCCAGGAGGAGTGATGTGGAAGTAAGAGGGTGATGGTGGTGTCAGTAAGGGTGGTGATGGTGGTGTCAGTAAGGGTGGTGTGTGGTCTGTTCCCCAGGTGGAGTGATGTCGAAGTAAGATGGTGGTGGTGGTGTCAGTAAGGGTGGTGTGTGGTATGTTCCTCAAGAGGAGTGATGTGGAAGTAAGATGGTGGTGGTAGTGGTGGTGTCAGTAAGGGTGGTGTGTGGTATGTTCCTCAAGAGGAGTGATGTGGAAGTAAGATGATGGTGGTGTCAGTAAGGGTGGTGTGTAGATGTTCTCCAAGAGGAGTGATGTGGAAGTAAGATGGTGGTGGTGGTGTCAGTAAGGGTGGTGTGTGCTATGTTCCCCAGGTGGAGTGATGTGGAAGTAAGATGGTGGTGGTGTCAGTAAGGGTGGTGTGTGGTATGTTCCCCAGGTGGAGTGATGTGGAAGTAAGATGGTGGTGGTGTCAGTAAGGGTGGTGTGTGCTATGTTCCCCAGGTGGAGTGATGTGGAAGTAAGATGGTGGTGGTGTCAGTAAGGGTGGTGTGTGGTATGTTCCCCAGGTGGAGTGATGTGGAAGTAAGATGGTGGTGGTGTCAGTAAGGGTGGTGTGTGGTATGTTCCCCAGGTGGAGTGATGTGGAAGTAAGATGGTGGTGGTGTCAGTAAGGGTGGTGTGTGCTATGTTCCCCAGGTGGAGTGATGTGGAAGTAAGATGGTGGTGGTGTCAGTAAGGGTGGTGTGTGGTATGTTCCCCAGGTGGAGTGATGTGGAAGTAAGATGGTGGTGGTGTCAGTAAGGGTGGTGTGTGCTATGTTCCCCAGGTGGAGTGATGTGGAAGTAAGATGGTGGTGGTGTCAGTAAGGGTGGTGTGTGGTATGTTCCCCAGGTGGAGTGATGTGGAAGTAAGATGGTGGTGGTGTCAGTAAGGGTGGTGTGTGGTATGTTCCCCAGGTGGAGTGATGTGGAAGTAAGATGGTGGTGGTGTCAGTAAGGGTGGTGTGTGGTATGTTCCCCAGGTGGAGCTGCTGGTCAGATGTGCAGACACAAGAGCTGATGAATAAAAGATGATATTCATAAAGAGGCGGAGCTGAGGGCACATAAAGAGGCGGAGCTGAGGGCACATAAAGAGGCGGAGCTGAGGGCACATAAAGAGGCGGAGCTGAGGGCACATAAAGAGGCGGAGCTGAGGGCACATAAAGAGAAGTTAATGGGCAGTGTCGACGCCGCTGAGAGCAAAAAGTAACTTCATTAAGGAAAATGTTTTCTTTATTGCTTTTTCTTCTCGTCGCCACCTTGATTGTTTTGAGAGATCTTCTCCCTCAAAGTCCCTTCTTCCTTCTCTCTTCCTCACCGCCACCTTCCTCTTCCTCCTGGTGCACGCTTCTTTCATCCAGGGACACAAAAACTACTTCCTGTTGGCAAACTCAGTTGCAAACAACAACAGGATGCCCGGGGGGATACATGGTGGACATACTTCAATGTGTGTATTACTAATATGTGTATTATTAGAGTACTAATATGTTTATTCTTGTAGTATCAATATGTGTTTACGTGTAGTATCAATAGGTGTATAATTGTAGTATTAATATGTGTATTATTAGAGTATAAGTATGTTTATTCTTGTAGTATCAATAATTGTTTACGTTTAGAATTAATAGGTGTAATATTGTAGTATTAATATGTGTATTAATAGAGTATTAATATGTGTATTGTTGTACTATTGATATCGGTGTATTTGTCGTATTAATAGGTGTATTATTGTAGTATTAATAGGTATATTGTTCTAGTATTAATATGTGTATTATTTTAGTAGTATGTGTGTATATATATTAATTATATATATACTGTTAATAGTATTAATTATTATAGTATTAACAAGTGTGTACGTGTAGTATTAATATGTGTAATATTATAGTATTAATGTGTGTGTATTTGTAGTTTTAATAGGTATATGAATTGTAGTATTAATAAGTGTGTATGTGTAGTATTAATATGTGTATTTTTATAGTATTATTATGTATGTATGTGTAGTATTAATATGTGTATTATTTTAGTAATATGTGTGTATATATATTAATTATATATATGATATTAATAGTAGTAATTATTATAGTATTAATGTGTGTGTACGTGTAGTATTAATATGTGTAATATTATAGTATTAATATGTATGTATTTGTAGTTGTTATAGGTATATTATTGTAGTATTAATAAGTATGTATGTTTAGTATTAATGTGTGTATTTTTATAGTTTTAATAAGTGTGTAAGTGTAGTATTAATATGTGTATTACGAGAGTAGTAATATGTTTATTCTGGTAGTATCAATATGTGTTTACGTGTAGTATCAATAGGTGTATAATTGTAGTATTAATATGTGTATTATTAGAGTATAAGTATGTTTATTCTTGTAGTATCAATATTTGTTTACGTTTAGTATTAATAGGTGTAATATTGTAGTATTAATATGTGTATTATTAGAGTATTATTATGTGCATTGTTGTACTATTGATATTGGTGTATTTGTCGTATTAATAGGGGTATTATTGTAGTAATAATAGGTATATTGTTATAGTATTAATATGTGTATTATTTTAGTATTATGTGTGTATATATATTAATTATATATTAATTATATATATACTGTTAATAGTATTAATTATTATAGTATTAACAAGTGTGTACGTGTAGTATTAATATGTGTAATGTTATAGTATTAATGTGTGTGTATTTATAGTTTTAATAGGTGTATTATTGTAGTATTAATAAGTGTGTACGTGTAGTATTAATATGTGTATTTTTATAGTATTACTAAGTATGTATGTGTAGTATTAATATGTGTATTATTTTAGTAGTATGTGTGTATATATATTAATTATATATTAATTATATATATTATATTAATAGTAGTAATTATTATAGTATTAATGTGTGTGTATGTGTAGTATTAATATGTGTAATATTATAGTATTAATATGTGTGTATTTGTAGTTTTAATAGGTATATTATTGTAGTATTAATAAGTGTGTATGTTTAGTATTAATACGTGTATTTTATAGTATTAAGAAGTGTGTAAGTGCAGTATTAATATGTGTATTACTAGAGTATTAATATGTTTATTCTGGTAGTATCAATATGTGTTACGTGTAGTATCAATAGGTGTATAATTGTAGTATTAATATGTGTATTATTAGAGTATAAGTATGTTTATTCTTGTAGTATCAATATTTGTTTACGTTTAGTATTAATAGGTGTAATATTGTAGTATTAATATGTGTATTAATAGAGTATTAATATGTGTATTGTTGTACTATTGATATCGGTGTATTTGTCGTATTAATAGGTATATTATTGTAGTATTAATAGGTATATTGTTATAGTATAAATATGTGTATTATTTTAGTAGTATGTGTGTATATATATATTAATTATATATATACTGTTAATAGTATTAATTATTATAGTATTAACAAGTGTGTACGTGTAGTATTAATATGTGTAATATTATAGTATTAATATGTGTGTATTTGTAGTTTTAATAGGTATATGAATTGTAGTATTAATAAGTGTGTACGTGTAGTATTAATATGTGTATTTGTATAGTATTACTAAGAATGTATGTGTAGTATTAATATGTGTATTATTTTAGTAATATGTGTGTATATATATTAATTATATATATTATATAAATAGGGGTAATTATTATAGTATTAATGTGTGTGTACGTGTAGTATTAATATGTGTAATATTATAGTATTAATATGTGTGTATTTGTAGTTGTAATAGGTGTATTATTGTAGTATTAATAAGTGTGTACGTTTAGTATTAATACGTGTATTTTTATAGTATTAATAAGTGTGTAAGTGTAGTATTAATATGTGTATTATTTTAGTAATATGTGTCTATATATATTAATTATATATTATATATATATATGTTATATTAATAGTAGTAATTATTATAGTATTAATGTGTGTGTACGTGTAGTAATAATATGTGTAATATTATAGTATTAATATGTGTGTATTTGTAGTTTTAATAGGTGTATTATTGTAGTATTAATAAGTGTGTACGTTTAGTATTAATATGTGTATTTTTATAGTATTAATAAGTGTGTAAGTGTAGTATTAATATGTGTATTATTTTAGTAATATGTGTGTATATATATTAATTATACATTAATTATATATATTATATTAATAGTAGTAATTATTATAGTATTAATGTGTGTGTACGTGCAGTATTAATATGTGTAATATTATAGTATTAATATGTGTGTATTTGTAGTTTTAATAGGTGTATTATTGTAGTATTAATTAGTGTGTACGTTTAGTATTAATACGTGTATTTTTATACTATTAATAAGTGTGTAAGTGTAGTATTAATATGTGTATCATTTTAGTAATATGTGTGTATATATATTAATTATATATTTTACATTAATAGTAGTAATTATTATAGTATTAATGTGTGTGTACTGTAGTATTAATATGTGTAATATTATAGTATTAATATGTGTGTATTTGTAGTTTTAATAGGTGTATTATTGTAGTATTAATAAGTGTGTAAGTGTAGTATTAATATGTGTATTATTTTAGTAATATGTGTGTATATATATTAATTATATATATTATATTAATAGTAGTAATTATTATAGTATTAATGTGTGTGTACGTGTAGTATTAATATGTGTAATATTATAGTATTAATATGTGTGTATTTGTAGTTTTAATAGGTGTATTATTGTAGTATTAATAAGTGTGTACGTTTAGTATTAATACGTGTATTTTATAGTATTAATAAGTGTGTAAGTGTAGTATTAATATGTGTATTATTTTAGTAATATGTGTGTATATATATTAATTATATATTAATTATTTATATTATATTAATAGTAGTAATTATTATAGTATTAATGTGCGTGTATCTGTAGTATTAATATGTGTAATATTATAGTATTAATATGTGTGTATTTGTAGTTTTAATAGGTATATGAATTGTAGTATTAATTAGTGTGTATGTGTAGTATTAATATGTGTATTTGTATAGTATTACCAAGTATGTATGTGTAGTATTAATATGTGTATTATTTTAGTAGTATGTGTGTATATATATTAATTATATATTAATTATATGTATTATATTACTAGTAGTAATTATTATAGTATTAATGTGTGTGTACGTGTAGTATTAATATGTGTAATATTGTAGTATTAATATGTGTGTATTTCAGTGACGTGCAGTCACTAGAGGCAGGTGAGGCCCCGCCTCACCTGCCATCATGGAAAGAAAAAAAATGTAAAAAGAAAAAAATATATATTAAATTGTTAAATGTATCCAGTGATTATACTATAAAGTTATTTTCCATTTAACTTCACCAGTTTTAGATTATTTTTATTCAAAATCGCTGAATTTTCACATTTGCCGTTCAAATACTGAGAAGAGACGGTGCGGTGAACAGCAGCCAGTTGAGGCACGTCACTCAGTGCCTCAACATGGACGGACTCGGCTAACTGCTGGCCTGCTGTGCAGTGAGACCGTATTGCTATGTGAACTATATTCTACATTTCCATAGTTTAGTTAGCTGAGGTATATAATGTACAGTGTATTTTGTCAACAACTGTATGTGTGTAACGTATTTCTTGTGCTGAGCGATCATAAAACGGCTGCAGAAGACGCACTGGCTGAGGCTCGCCTCCTGCACCCCCGCCGTAGAATGCACGGCAACCCCTGACGGGAGTGTTATATCAACTAAAGCCCACACTTAAACTTTCCACGTGCAAGATTGAATCTATTTAAAAAAGTTATTTCATAAGAAGCCAAAAAGTGCAAAAACAATAATGTTCGTGTTGGAGGAGTTGTGAATGACTGCAGGGCCACAACATTAGGTACACCTCACAACTCCTCCAACACGAACATTATTGTTTTTGCACTTTTTGGCTTCTTATTAAATAACTTTTGTAACCTATTTTTATGGGCTTTCCTCTTTGTGATGTTAAGTTCCTGTTATGCGCTGTTATGCAGTATATGCCTTGAGCTCTTATTTTGAAGGCGCTAAGAGCGGAATTTTGACACGTTGGAGTGGAGCGGAAGTTTTTGAAAGAAGGTAAATAAAGTGGTCCTCGTGTAAACTGGAGCCTCCGTGTTTGTTATTTTGTAGATTCATACAGTATAGGCGACATTTATAAACCCTCGGTTACACTTTTTTAAATAGATTCAATCTTGCACGTGGAAAGTTGAAGTGAGGGCTTTAGTTGATATAACACACCCGTCAGGGGGTGCATTAATCCAGCACAACAGCGGCGCATTTATAAGTAAAGGTAAGACCATAATAACGTTTTTTTATGAAATGTGCTTTTTTGTGTGCTACAGTTTGTATGTGTAAAGTTAAAGTTAAGTTAAAGTAGCAATGATTGTCACACACACACTAGGTGTGGTGAAATTTGTCCTCTGCATTTGACCCATCCCCTTGTTCACCCCCTGGGAGGTGAGGGGAGCAGTGGGCAGCAGCCACGCCGCGCCCGGGAATAATTTTTGGTGATTTAACCCCCAATTCCAAGCCTTGATGCTGAGTGCCAAGCAGGGAAGAATGCTGGTATGAGCTTTTAAACATAACCCGTTAACTGCTGCCAATCAAATGGTGAATAAGATACTCTTTAGGGTTCATATGTTTGTAAATCTGACTGTGATGAAGTCAGTGCCTCACCAGCCATCAACCTCACCGCACGTCACTGGTGTATTTGTAGTTTTAACAGGTATATTATTGTAGTATTAATAAGTGTGTACGTTTAGTATTAATACGTGTATTTTTATAGTATTAATTAGTGTCTAAGTGTAGTGTTAATATGTGTATTTGTATAGTATTGATAAGTATGTACAGTATGTGTAGCAGTGGCGTGCAGTGAGGTTTGAGGTTGGGGAGGCACTGACTCACAAGTCAGATTTACAAACATGACAGTAGGATGCAATGGCACCGGCTCAAAATCACAAAAAAGAAACAAAAACAAAAAAAACATTTTTTAAACTTGGGACTTCCCGCGGGCCGTAGTTTGAGGACCCCTGCACTAGACAGTATCATCATTGGCGGTCACTCGAACGAGTATGACGATCCTCCTGGTAGGGTGGTATCCCTTTATGAAGGATGCTTGTGCGTGACTTAGTTTAACGTGGGGAGACTGGTGCACAGACAGTCACCACACGATCCCTGACAGAATCGGGTCACGGTCCAGTGGCATGGAGTCCAAGACGACTGGGGACCCTTTTCTGCCACTGTGGTAGTTCTTAAATCTACCACCGTTGAGGTCTTCACCGTATCCCTGGCTAGGGGGCAGTCAGGTACTAGGCCTTTGCCAAGGGCCACCTGGGGTAACAGTAGGGGTGTAACGGTACGTGTATTTGTATTGAACCGTTTCGGTACGGGGGGTTCGGTTCGGAGGTGTACCGAACGAGTCCACATGCTCGCAGCGACCGGGCTAGGACAACATGTAAAAGCCAGACCTGGAAGACCCTCCTGCCTCGTTAAGATCTCCCGTTTGGGAACACTTCGGCACGTCAAACATGTGTTGCACCTTTCCTGCTTCCGGCTCCCAGACCGTAGTCGAGGAGCGCAGGGGAGACACTCCTCCAGGGCCGATGTATTCTCGGGGGCAACACCCTTCACTCTACCCAGCTCCGGACTCCAGGGTAAATGACGAGTCCGGCGATTAGTTGAAAATCGTGGCTTTATTGAGGTCATGCACAGAGCCAGTATATCTTACCTTTACTTGTAAATGAAGTCCATTTGCCTTTCCTTCTGGACGAAGATCTCTATGACTTTTTTGTAGAAGTCCTCCTTTCTCTCTTTTTCTTTGACTTTTAAAAGTCTGTCTTTCTCAATTGAGATAATTGCCACCATATGCAAGCTCCTATTTCCCGAAAAAGCAAGTGGTGTTTATCAGGTCTTTTAATATCTCATGATGTTCCTTTACATTGGCATAGTGGATGTTGAAATTTAGTCTCATTTAGAGCCAGATCAACACGTGATATTCCAAACGTTTTGAAAGAAACCTGACCTTGAATGTGGGCAGATGAGCTTTCA
>NC_084549.2:5190000-5225000 GCF_033978685.3 Nerophis lumbriciformis
AGAAGAGTCAGCTGTGATCCGACCCACACGCCTCCTGGTCCTGGAGGAGAACAGGTCCTGGAGGGATGGGAGTTTTCAGCCAATAACCTTCTCAGCAGCACGTACCATGCGCTGCAGTCGGACTGTGGCACCGGGGAACCACATGGTGATTGACTCGAATGATGGCTGAGTAGAACTGCACCAGCATCTCGGTCGGCACCTTGAGTTTCTTCAGCTCCCGCAGAAAGTACATCCTGGGCCTTCTTGATAAGGGAGAGGATGGTCGGCTCCCACTTGAGGTCCTGGGTGATGGTGGTGCCCAAGAAACGGATGGATTCCACAAGGGAGACGAGGTTGGGAAAGTCAATCAGGGTGAGGGGGGATGGTGGGGATGTGACTTTCCTGAAGTCCAAGATCATCTCCACTGTTTTCTGGGCGTTCAGCTCCAGGTTGTTGAGGCTGCACCAGGACGGCAGCCGGTCCACCTCTCTCCCGTAGGCGGCCTCGTCACCATCCGAGATGAGCCCGATGAGGTTAGTGTCGTCTGCAAACTTCAGCAGCTTTACGGACTGGTGACTGGAGGTGCAGCAGTTTGTGTACAGGGAGAAGAGCCAGGGGGAAAGTACACAGCCCTGAGGAGTACCAGTGTTCGTGGTTCGACGGTCCGAGACAATCTTCCTCAGCCGCACGTGCTGTCTTCGGTCCGTCAGGAAGTCATTGATCCAACTGTAGAGGGAGTCGGGCACGCTGAGCTGGTAGAGCTTGTCTCGTAGCAGTCCAGGGAGGATGGTGTTGAAGGCAGAGCTGAAGTCCACAAATAGGATCCTGGCGTAGGTTCCTGGGGAGTCCAGATGCTCCAGGATGAAGTGGAGGGCCAGGTTCACTGCATCATCCACAGACCTGTTGGCTCTGGAGGCGAACTGCAGTGGGTCCGGGAGGGGGCGGTGATGTCCTTAAGGTGGGGCAGGACCAAGCGCTCAAAGGACTTCATGACCACAGACGTCAGCGCCACCGGCCTGCAGTCATTAAGTCCTGTGATCCGTGCTTTCTTGGGGACAGGGACGATGGTGGCGGTCTTGAAACAGGACGGCACGCGGCACAGCTCTAGAGAGGTGTTAAAACGGTCAGTGAAGACAGGAGCCAGCTGATCTGCGTAGTGCCTCAAGGTGGAGGGGGAGACACCGTCCGGCCCGCGGGCCTTCCGTGTGTTCATCTTCAAGAACTGCCGGCGTACATCCTCCACTGGGATGGAGAGGGAAGTCCTGTGATGTATATATAAAATAAAATCTCCTTCTCATCCTGGTGGGGTGATATCTGTGTCATCCTCAAGCTCAGGTCCTCTACCAGAGGCCTGGAAGTTTGAGGGTTCTACGCAGCATCTTGGCTGTTCCTAGAACTGCGCTCTTCTGGACTGAGGCTTCAGATGTTGTTCCTGGGATCTGTTGGAGCCACTCTCCCAGTTTGGGGGTTACTGCACCAAGCGCCCCCACTACCACGGGGACCACGCTAACCTTGACCCTTCCACATTCGTTCCAGCTGCTCTTTCAACCCTTGGTACTTCTCAAGTTTCTCGTGTTCCTTCTTCCTGATGTTGGCGTCAGCTGGGATTGCCACATTTATCACCACTACCATTTTCTGCTCTTTGTCCACCACCACTATGTCTGGTTGGTTAGCCAGAAGCTGTTTGTCAGTCTGGAAGCTGAAGTCCCACAGAACCTTGGCCCTGTTGTTCTCAGTCACCTTCTGTGGCATGGCCCATATATATATATATACTTAGTTGTTTAGTTCTGGTCCAGCACCCTCGTTGGTTTCTTAGTTACCATGGCCGCTGATTGTTATCACCTGCCTCTGATTAGTGGTCGGGACGCTCACCTGCTCCTGGTCACTAATCAGAGAGCTATTTATTCCTGCCTGGCGTCACATTCTGACTGGCAGTCTTGTTCGCAACATTTGTTTATTTTCTTGAGAGTTTAGAATGACTAGTTTCTTGCTCCGTCGTTAGCTAGTCTGTTGCTAAGTGTTAGCTAGTCTGTTGCTAAGCGTTGCCGTAGCTTCTCATGCCGTCCGCACCTTTTCCTTTGTTTGTATGTTTGCCTTGTTAGGGGAATAAATCCCATTCTTTACCTGCACACTGCTTCCTGATGACCTTCTGCATCTTGACTTCAAAATAAAAGCGCTGTGCTTTACGACACTAAGAAAATCAAAGTGTCTTACATTAAAAGTTAAAGTTAAAGTACCAATGATTGTCCCACACACACATGAGGTGTGGCCAAATTATTCTCTGCATTTGACCCATCACCCTTGATCACCCTCCACGATCATGCTTGGTCAAATATTTTTTGTAATGTAATCTGTGATATTTGCACCTAAATAAATGTTAGTACATCAGTTGAGGAATATAAAAGAATGCATTTTGTGGCAGATTGAAATAAAGTGTATATACCTACTCAGTGGCCTAGTGGTTAGAGTGTCCGCCCTGAGATCGGTAGGTTGTGAGTTCAAATCCCGGCCGAGTCATACCAAAGACTATAAAAATGGGACCCATTACCTCCCTGCTTGGCACTCAGCATCAAGGGTTGGAATTGGGGGTTAAATCACCAAAATGATTCCCGGGCGCGGCCACCGCTGCTGCCCACTGCTCCCCTCACCTCCCAGGGGGTGATCAAGGGTGATGGGTCAAATGCAGAGAATAATCTCGCCACACCTAGTGTGTGTGTGACAATCATTGGTACTTTAACTTTAACTTTAACTTTATTATTATTTCCTCAGTCACAGAATGTTTATCAGGCTGAATGTTACATTTTATTAATAGAGAAAGTAGAGACATGAACACCATTAACTTAGTTAGAAATATCACAGATTACGTTAACAAGCATCTTTGACTAAACATGGAAGTGTAGCTCCTCCTCTGAATGCAAGTGCTCCTACAGCAGGGATACAACTGATGTATTCCTACAAAATACAAAATCTGGCACAACACAAACACACTGTAGGAATTGTTATTTTTTTTGTCTTTAAAAGCATGTTTATGTCCTTTTTGTTGAGCTGTTTAAAAAAGCGTAGCGTCTAAAAAAAACATGTCGTTAAAGCAGACTAACTGTTCAGTTATGGTAATAAAAACTTAATAAACATCTCTCTTAAGTACATTCATAATGATGACAAATGATATTAACGCGATTATTTTTGAGTTACAATGAACAAAATGCAATTGATCGCAATTATATATTGTAATCATTATATATATATATATATATATATATATATATATATATATATATATATATATATATATATATATATATATATATATATATATATATATATATATATATTGTTGCGTTTTGGACCAGTTGTTCCTCCCAGGGAATTCAAGTCACAAGTCGCTCCCAAGCTCTTTACGACACTTAAAGCTGAGTTGAAAAACCACCAGAGACAGAATAGGTATTTTGTAATATATTTGCAAAGATTTGCAGATATACCTTCAGACCAGTCCAGCATAGAACAGTCAAATTGCACCCCTAAGATGGTCTGCCCCCCGAAACACCCTCTCCCCTCTTAAGTCCCTGGCAGTCCTGTGTCTCTAGCCAAAACAAATGCTTATTATCGCTCCTTCTTACATTCCAAAGCCTCAAGGTTAACACACACAGTTTACTTGCAGACAGAGCGGCAAGAGAAGAAATTAGAAAACACGAGCTGTTTTCAAATATGACTATGAAACAAAAGAAGTAACACTCAAATTCGGACACATGCAAACATTCGCCCCCGACAATATATATATATATATATATATATATATATATATATATATATATATATATATAATTCATCAATCAAAGTCTACTTATATAGCCCTAAATCACGAGTGTCACAAAGGGCTATATATACATATATATATATATATATATATATATATATATATATATATATATATTAGAGATGCGCGGATAGGCAATTATTTCATCCGCAACCGCATCAGAAAGTCGTCAACCATCCGCAATCCACCCGATGTAACATTTGATCAGAACCGCATCCGCCCGCATCCGCCCGTTGTTATATATCTAATATAGACGATGCAAGGCATTAGTGAGGTTATAAAGCTTTTGCCTGTTAAAGAAAGGAGACTGATCCAATGCAGCACAGACATTCGCGTGCCACGCTGTCACGACCCAGACGCACACCAGTGCGCAATCATATGGGAGCCGCGCTGAGCGCACCTCCAAGCGCGTCTCGCTGCCGGCGACGGCCGCGAATGAGCCCGACGCTCC
This sequence comes from Nerophis lumbriciformis, assembly GCF_033978685.3. Classification (NCBI taxonomy): domain Eukaryota; kingdom Metazoa; phylum Chordata; class Actinopteri; order Syngnathiformes; family Syngnathidae; genus Nerophis; species Nerophis lumbriciformis. The sequence continues at coordinate 5,194,245 of NC_084549.2, forward strand.
AGCGCCATCCATTTTCAGGGCTAGTTGATTCGGCAGGTGGGTTGTTACACACTCCTTAGCGGGTTCCAACTTCCATGGCCACCGTCCTAGCTGCTGTCTATATCAACCAGGGTGAGCCCCACCCCTTTCGTGAGCGCACTGCGCGCGGAGTGACCCCTGTTACGCGCCCCCGGCAACAGGGGTGGCGGGCAGGTAAGCTGCGCGGGCGGAGCGCGCGGAGTGACCCCTGTTACGAGCCCCCGGCCACGGGGGTGGCGGGCAGGTAAGCTGCTTACCTGCTGCGCGTGACGCCGGCCGCGGCGAAGGCGGACGAGGCGGGGTGTCGGTGCGGTGGGCGCGGTGGTGACCCTGGACGTGCGTCGGGCCCTTCTCGCGGATCGCCTCAGCTACGGCTCCCGGTGGGGCCCTCTCGGGGGAAGGGGCCTCGGTCCCGGACCCCGGCGAGGCGTCACTTCTCCGCTCAGTAAAAGTGTCCATCTCTTTTTCTTTTTTTTCTTCTGTTGTGGCATATGCTGCAGGTGCCTGCTCGTTTTTCGTATGTGGGTAACAACATTTAACTATGTATATATATTTCCCAATTGGTTTAACTGCCACCCGCCTGAATCTATTTAAAATCAAAAACATTTTTATTTCAAGCACCCGACCCGACCCGACCCGACCCGACCCGCGGATAAAATCTAATTTTTTTTAATTTCATCCGCGCATCTCTAATATATATATATATATATATATATATATATATATACATATATATATATATATATATATATATATATATATATATATATATATATATATATATATATATATATACATATATATAAATATATATATAAATGGTAGAAATGGATGGATGAATTTGTGTGTGTGTGTGTGTGTGTGTGTGTGTGTGTGTGTGTGTGTGTGTGTGTGTGTGTGTGTGACTAATGTATGTAATGTCATGAATGTATTCATGTACTAAATATTGTTAGTGTATGTAGTCTATGAAATACAAAAAAGTGTTTATATTTCTGTTGTTTATTTCGAGGCTAAAACGTGCAAGTTTGTACTTCCATGTTGTTGTGACATGCGCCTAATTGATGCTCTTTTTGTTTTTCACAAAATATAAATGAATATGTGGTGTACATATAAATATTTGACTTTGTACCTGAATAAATCACATAAATCACTCAATAGGAACATGCAGCCTTAACATCCACCCGCAGGGGGCAGCATCCAGCCGCCATACTGTAAAATAACATGTATTATCAAAACTATATATATATATATATATATATATATATATATATATATATATATATATATATATATATATATATATATATATATATATATATATATATACGTGTGTTGAAAATACTATTTATTTTGTATTATAACATGTAGAAAGTACTTCTAAAAGTAATACTATCACTAAGCAGTACAAGTAAAAAGTACTTCTTTAGTAAATATATTACTAGCACTAGGCAGTACAAGTGGAAAGTACTTATGTTTTAAATCTAATATTGGCACTAAGCAGTACAAGTAGAAAGTACTACTATAGTGAATATAATACTAGCACTAAACAATACAAGTAAAAAGTACTTTAATTTAAATATAATACGAACACTAGGCAGTACAAGTAGAAATTACTTCTATTGTAAATCTAATATTGGCACTAAGCAGTACAAGTAGAAATTTCTACTTGTACTGCCTAGTATTCGTATTATATTTAAATGTAAGTACTTTCTACTTGTACTGCTTAGTGCTAGTAATATATTTTCTATAGAAGTAATTTCTACTTGTACTGCCTAGTGTTCGTATTATATTTAAATTAAAGTACTTTTTACTCGTACTGCTTAGTGCTAGTAATATATTTACTTTAGAAGTACTTTCTACTCGTACTGCTTAGAGCTAGCATTATATTCACAATAGTAGTACTTAAGTACTACTATAGTGAATATAATATATAGTAGTACTATATATATTCACTATAGTAGTACTTAAGTACTACTATATTCACTATAGTAGTACTTAAGTACTACTATAGTGAATATAATACTAGCACTAAACAATTCATTATAGTAGTACTTAAGTACTACTATAGTGAATATAATACTAACACTAAACAATACAAGTAAAAAGTACTTTAATTTAAATATAATGCGAACACTAGGCGGTACAAGTAGAAAGTACTACTATTGTGAATATAATGCTAGCTCTAAGCAGTACGAGTAGAAAGTACTTCTAAAGTAAATACATTACTTTAGTAGTACTTAAGTACTACTATATTCACTATAGTAGTACTTAAGTACTACTATAGTGAATAAAATATATAGTAGTACTATATATATTCACTATAGTAGTACTTAAGTACTACTATAGTGAATATAATACTAGCACTAAACAATTCACTATAGTAGTACTTAAGTACTACTATAGTGAATATAATATATAGTAGTACTATATATATTCACTATAGTAGTACTTAAGTACTACTATATTCACTATAGTAGTACTTAAGTACTACTATAGTGAATATAATACTAGCACGAAACAATACAAGTAAAAAGTACTTTAATTCAAATATAATGTGAACACTAGGCAGTACAAGTAGAAAGTACTACTATTGTGAATATAATGCTAACTCTAAGCAGTACGAGTAGAAAGTACTTCTAAAGTAAATATATTACTTTAGTAGTACTTAAGTACTACTATATTCACTATAGTAGTACTTAAGTACTACTATAGTGAATATAATATATAGTAGTACTATATATATTCACTTTAGTTGTACTTAAGTACTACTATGTTCACTATAGTAGTACTTAAGTACTACTATAGTGAATATAATACTAGCACTAAACAATTCACTATAGTAGTACTTAAGTACTACTATAGTGAATATAATATATAGTAGTACTATATATATTCACTATAGTAGTACTTGAGTACTACTATTAATACTCAAGTACTACTATAGTGAATATAATACTAGCACTAAACAACTCACTATAGTAGTACTTAAGTACTACTATAGTGAATATAATATATAGTAGTACTATATATATTCACTATAGTAGTACTTAAGTACTACTATATTCACTATAGTAGTACTTAAGTACTACTATAGTGAATATAATACTAGCACTAAACAATTCACTATAGTAGTACTTAAGTACTACTATAGTGAATATAATATATAGTAGTACTATATATATTCACTATAGTAGTACTTAAGTACTACTATACTCACTATAGTAGTACTTAAGTACTACTATAGTGAATATAATACTAGCACTAAACAATACAAGTAAAAAGTACTTTGATTTAAATATAATGCGAACACTAGGCAGTACAAGTAGAAAGTACTACTATTGTGAATATAATGCTAGCTCTAAGCAGTACGAGTAGAAAGTACTTCTAAAGTAAATATATTACTTTAGTAGTACTTAAGTACTACTATATTCACTATAGTAGTACTTAAGTACTACTATAGTGAATATAATATATAGTAGTACTATATATATTCACTATAGTAGTACTTAAGTACTACTATATTCACTATAGTAGTACTTAAGTACAACTATAGTGAATATAATACTAGCACTAAACAATTCACTATAGTAGTACTTAAGTACTACTATAGTGAATATAATATATAGTAGTACTATATATATTCACTATAGTAGTACTTAAGTACTACTATATTCACTATAGCAGTACTTAAGTACTACTATAGTGAATATAATACTAGCACTAAACAATTCACTATAGTAGTACTTAAGTACTACTATAGTGAATATAATATATAGTAGTACTATAGATATTCACTATAGTAGTACTTAAGTACTACTATATTCACTATAGTAGTACTTAAGTACTACTATTGTGAATATAATGCTAGCTCTAAGCAGTACGAGTAGAAAGTACTTCTAAAGTAAATATATTACTTTAGTAGTACTTAAGTACTACTATATTCACTATAGTAGTACTTAAGTACTACTATAGTGAATATAATATATAGTAGTACTATATATATTCACTATAGTAGTACTTAAGTACTACTATGTTCACTATAGTAGTACTTAAGTACTACTATAGTGAATATAATACTAGCACTAAACAATTCACTATAGTAGTACTTAAGTACTACTATAGTGAATATAATATATAGTAGTACTATATATATTCACTATAGTAGTACTTAAGTACTACTATATTCACTATAGTAGTACTTAAGTACTACTATAGTGAATATAATACTAGCACTAAACAATACAAGTAAAAAGTACTTTAATTTAAATATAATGCAAACACTAAGCAGTACAAGTAGAAAGTACTTCTAAAGTAAATATATTACTTTAGTAGTACTTAAGTACTACTATATTCACTATAGTAGTACTTAAGTACTACTATAGTGAATATAGTATATATAGTAGTACTATATATATTCACTATAGTAGTACTTGAGTACTACTATGTTCACTATAGTAGTACTTAAGTACTACTATAGTGAATATAATACTAGCACTAAACAATTCACTATAGTAGTACTTAAGTACTACTATAGTGAATATAATATATAGTAGTACTATATATATTCACTATAGTAGTACTTAAGTACTACTATATTCACTATAGTAGTACTTAAGTACTACTATAGTGAATATAATACTAGCACTAAACAATACAAGTAAAAAGTACTTTAATTTAAATATAATGCGAACACTAGGCAGTACAAGTAGAAAGTACTACTATTGTGAATATAATGCTAGCTCTAAGCAGTACGAGTAGAAAGTACTTCTAAAGTAAATATATTACTTTAGTAGTACTTAAGTACTACTATATTCACTATATTAGTACTTAAGTACTACTATAGTGAATATAATATATAGTAGTACTACATATATTCACTATAGTAGTACTTAAGTACTACTATATTCACTATAGTAGTACTTAAGTACTACTATAGTGAATATAATACTAGCACTAAACAATTCACTATAGTAGTACTTAAGTACTACTATAGTGAATATAATATATAGTAGTACTATATATATTCACTATAGTAGTACTTAAGTACTACTATATTCACTATAGTAGTACTTAAGTACTACTATAGTGAATATAATACTAGCACTAAACAATACAAGTAAAAAGTACTTTGATTTAAATATAATGCGAACACTAGGCAGTACAAGTACTATTGTGAATATAATGCTAGCTCTAAGCAGTACGAGTAGAAAGTACTTCTAAAGTAAATATATTACTAGCACTAAGCAGTACGAGTAAAAAGTACTTTAATTTAAATATAATACGAACACTAGGCAGTACAAGTAGAAATTACTTCTATAGTAAATATATTACTAGCACTAAGCAGTACAAGTAGAAAGTACTTACATTTAAATATAATGCGAATACTAGGCAGTACAAGTAGAAAATACTTATATTAAAAATATAACACGAAAGTAAAAAGTACTTCTATTGTGTGTATATAATACTAGCACTAAGTAGTACAAGTAGAAAGTACTTATATTGTAACTATGCTACTAGCACTAGGCAGTAGAAATAGAAAGTACTTCTGTTGCAAATATAATAGTTGCATAATAGCAGTACTGTACTGTACATATATTATGTATTTGTTCACACGGAAGATGCAAAACACTACAAGTATGTGTATTTTAAGATGAATATACTGTATGACTGTATGTGTGATGGTATGGGGGTGTATTAGTACCCAAGACATGGGTAACTTACACATCTGTGAAGGCACCATTAATGCTGAAAGGTACATACAGGTTTTGGAGCAACATACGTTGCCATCCGAGCAACGTTATCATGGACGCCCCTGCTTATTTCAGCAAGACGATGCCAACAGCGTGGCTTCATAGTAAAATAGTGCGGTTACTAGACTGGCCTGCCTGTAGTCCAGACCATTGAAAATGTGTTAAGGCTAAAAAAAAATCAGAAGGGAGACTGTTAAATAAATTCATTAAAAAAAATAAAATAAAATAAAAAATAAAATTAAAAAATTAAAAAAATATTTTAAAAATATTTAAAAAAAATAAAAAGAAAGAAAAAAGAAAGAAAAAAAGCTGGCACAAGTGGCAAAAAAGGACTGATAAAGTTGAGGAATGCTCATCAAAGACTTATTTGGAACGTCCCACTGGTGAACAGGCTAATTGGGAACAGGTGGGTGCCATGATTGGGTATAAAAGCAGCTTCCATGAAAATGCTCAGTCGTTCACAAACAAGGACGGGGCGAGGGTCACCACTTTGTCAACAAATGCCTGAGCAAATTGTTTAAGAACAACATTTCTCAACCAGCCATTGCAAGGAATTTAGGGATTTCACCATCTACGCTCCGTAATATCATCAAAAGTGTGTGGAGAAATCACTGCACGTAAGCGGCAAGGCCGAAAACCAACATTGAATGCCCGTGACCTTCGATCCCTCAGGCGGTACTATATCAAAAAGCGACATCGGTGTGTAAAGGATATCACCACATGGGCTCAGGGACACTTCAGAAAACCACTGTCAGTAACCACAGTTGGTCTCTACATCTGTAACTCTACTATGCAAAGTAAAAGCCATTTATCAACAACACCCAGAAACGCTTCGCTGGGCCCGAGCTCATCTAAGATGGACTGATGCAAAGTGGAAAAGTGTTCTGTTGGTCTGACGGGTCCACATTTGAAATTGTTCTTGGAATCTGTGGACGTCGTGTCCTCAGGACCAAAGAGGAAAAAGAACCATCCGGATTGTTCTAGGTGCAAAGTGTAAAAGCCAGCATGTGTGATGGTATGGGGGTGTATTAGTGCCCAAGACATGGGTAACTTACACATCTGTGAAGGCACCATTAATGCTGAAAGGTACATACAGGTTTTGGAGCAACATATGTTGCCATCCGAGCAACGTTGTCATGGACGCCCCTGCTTATTTCAGCAAGACGATGCCAACAGCGTGGCTTCATAGTAAAATAGTGCGGGTACTAGACTGGCCTGCCTGTAGTCCAGACCATTGAAAATGTGTTAAGGCTAAAAAAAAAATCAGAAGGGAGACTGTTAAATAAATTCTTTAAAAAAAATAAATAAATAAAAAATAAAAATAGAAAAATAAAAAATATATTTTAAAAATATTAAAAAAAAAAAAAAAAAAAAAAAAAAAAAGACTGTTGAACAACTTAAGCTGTACATCAAGCAAGAATGGGAAAGAATTCCACTTCAAAAATGTGTCTCCTCAGTTCCCAAACCTTTACTGAGTGTTGTTAAAAGGAAAGGCCATGTAACACACTGGTAAAAATGCCCATCTGACAACTAAATTCTAAGTTAAGGATTATTTGCAAAAAAAAAAAGAAGTTTCCCAGTTCGAACATGAAATATCTTGTCTCTGCAAGGATTCGCAAATCATTGTATAGGGACAAGCTGTTACGATGCTGGCGAGGAGGCATGATTATGCCGATTGTTTTTCCGGTGAAGACAGCAGGAACTCCAGAGACAGCATGCAGGTAGGACAAATGATTTATTTGTATAAATCATACACGAAAATAGAAACCAACAAAACAAGCGAACACAAGGAGAGCGTGCCTAGCACAAGGAAAGCTAACGGAATAGCACACACAGGGAAGGCATAAGGCAACGCTTAGCTTACGGACACAAGGAATAAACGTGACAGTTGCGTAAAGCAAACAAAAGCACCAGGCTGAGTGACGGGAAATAGCAGGACTAAATAACTCTCTGATTAGTGCCCGGGAACAGGTGTGAGTCCCGAACACTAATCAGATGCAGGCGAAAACAATCAGTAACCATGACAACACAAAACAGGAGTGCTGAAACATAACTTATATCACAAGTGACTCAAAACCCAAAATAAACTATGATCCAACACCAGATCATAACAGTACCCCCCTCCTATGGGACAGATTCCAGATGTCCCCAAAACAATAAACCCCAGACCAAGTCCAAATTCTCGGGTGGGCGGAGGGGAGACTTGGCGGAGGGTCGCCTGGTCAAATGTCCCCAAATCCACCGGGGACGAGTCAGGTGGCGGCGGAGAGTGGAACGGCGCTGCAGCAGGCGAAGCGGTCTACCACGGAACGACCACATTAGCGGCCGCCGAGAAGGCGGGCGTGAGTGACGCCAGAACCTCAGCAGGAAGGAAGTTCTACACCCAAGTCCTTGGCTTCGCTGCTCTTGATGCAAAAATCGTCCCTGTACTGGCCACAGAGGGCGCCTTGTTCCGGCACCTGATGGCTGCCAGTGCAACCGGCCAGCCGGTGGCGATGACGCAGGAGATGAGGGCGGTGTCGTGGGATGGCCCGCCGGAGACCAGGAAGACAGAGGCACCTCTGGAGCTTGAGCGGCGGGCGAAGGAGGCTCCCACGGTACTGCCAGCCGTGGAGCAGGAACTGACGTGGGAACCAGTCGAGGAGCAGGAACTGGCGTGGGAACCAGTCGCGGAGCAGGAACTGGCGTGGGAACCAGTCGCGGAGCAGGAACTGAAACTGGAGCCACACGAGGAGCAGGAACTGGAACTGGAGCCACACGAGGAGCAGGAACTGGAACTGGAGCCACACGAGGAGCAGGAACTGGAACTGGTGCCACACGAGGAGCAGGAACTGGAACTGGAGCCACACGAGGAGCAGGAACTGGAACTGGTGCCACACGAGGAGCAGGAACTGGAACCACACGAGGAGTAGGAACTGGAACCACACGAGGAGCAGGAACTGGAACTGGAGCCACAGAAGGAGCAGGAACTGGAACTGGTGCCACACGAGGAGCAGGAACTGGAACCACACGAGGAGTAGGAACTGGAACCACACGAGGAGCAGGAGCAGGAACTGGAACTGGTGCCACACGAGGAGCAGGAACTGGAACTGGAACCTCACGAGGAGCAGGAACTGGAACTGGAGCTACACGAGGAGCAGGAACTGGAACTGGTGCCACACGAGGAGCAGGACCTGGAACCACACGAGGAGTAGGAACTGGAACCACACGAGGAGCAGGAGCAGGAGCAGGAACTGGAACTGGTGCCACACGAGGAGCAGGAACTGGAACTGGTGCCACACGAGGAGCAGGAACTGGAACCACACGAGGAGTAGGAACTGGAACCACACGAGGAGCAGGAGCAGGAACTGGAACTGGTGCCACACGAGGAGCAGGAACTGGAACTGGAACCTCACGAGGAGCAGGAACTGGAACTGGAGCCACACGAGGAGCAGGAACTGGAACTGGTGCCACACGAGGAGCAGGAACTGGAACCACACGAGGAGTAGGAACTGGAACCACACGAGGAGCAGGAACTGGAACTGGAGCCACACGAGGAGCAGGAACTGGTGCCACACGAGGAGCAGGAACTGGAACTGGAGCTACACGAGGAGCAGGAACTGGAACTGGTGCCACACGAGGAGCAGGAACTGGAACCACACGAGGAGTAGGAACTGGAACCACACGAGGAGCAGGAACTGGAACTGGAGCCACACGAGGAGCAGGAACTGGTGCCACACGAGGAGCAGGAACTGGAACCACACGAGGAGTAGGAACTGGAACCACACGAGGAGCAGGAGCAGGAACTGGAACTGGTGCCACACGAGGAGCAGGAACTGGAACTGGAACCTCACGAGGAGCAGGAACTGGAACTGGAGCCACACGAGGAGCAGGAACTGGAACTGGTGCCACACGAGGAGCAGGAACTGGAACCACACGAGGAGTAGGAACTGGAACCACACGAGGAGCAGGAACTGGAACTGGAGCCACACGAGGAGCAGGAACTGGAACTGGTGCCACACGAGGAGCAGGAACTGGAACCACACGAGGAGTAGGAACTGGAACCACACGAGGAGCAGGAGCAGGAACTGGAACTGGTGCCACACGAGGAGCAGGAACTGGAACTGGAACCTCACGAGGAGCAGGAACTGGAACTGGAGCTACACGAGGAGCAGGAACTGGAACTGGTGCCACACGAGGAGCAGGAACTGGAACCACACGAGGAGTAGGAACTGGAACCACACGAGGAGCAGGAGCAGGAACTGGAACTTGTGCCACACGAGGAGCAGGAACTGGAACTGGTGCCACACGAGGAGCAGGAACTGGAACCACACGAGGAGTAGGAACTGGAACCACACGAGGAGCAGGAGCAGGAACTGGAACTTGTGCCACACGAGGAGCAGGAACTGGAACTGGTGCCACACGAGGAGCAGGAACTGGAACCACACGAGGAGTAGGAACTGGAACCACACGAGGAGCAGGAACTGGAACTGGTGCCACACGAGGAGCAGAAACTGGAACTGGAACCTCACGAGGAGCAGGAACTGGAACTGGAACCTCACGAGGAGCAGGAACTGGAACTGGAGCTACACGAGGAGCAGGAACTGGAGCCACACGAGGAGCAGGAACTGGAACTGGAGCCACACGAGGAGCAGGAAACAAAAGCACCAGGCTGAGTGACGGGAAAAAGCAGGACTAAATAACTCTCTGATTAGTGCCCGGGAACAGGTGTGAGTCCCGAACACTAATCAGATGCATGCTGATGTCAGACATGATGTGATGAAGGTTCCGGAAGACTGAAAGATGGCGTCGGAGCTAAAATGGCCGCATTCCTCTTTTCTTCTTCAAACAAACAACACACTGGGTGGGCGGGCCAGGAGGTCACATGACTTCTTCTTTCTGTGTGTGTGTGTGTGTGTGTGTGTGTGTGTGTGTGTGTGTGTGTGTGTGTGTGTGTGTGTGTGTGTGTGTGTGTGTGTGTGTGTGTGTGTGTCCTAGCCACAAACAAAGGGATTGTGCAGCTTGTGTAACATGTTTTTGATCATAATCAGGAAACACGTGTGACCCCGCCCTCGTCTGGCTTCTACCCCCCCCCCACCCACCCACCGCCACACACACACACACACACACACACACACACACACACACACACACACACACACACTTCACAGGAGTGTCAGGTTGAGGTGTTGCGTAACGTCGGCTCCACTTGGCGTGGGACCTGGCTGGTCCGCACGAGTTCAACAAGTCAACTTCTGGACTGGAGTGTAAGTTGATGTTGTTGTCATTTTATATGTGAACGATGGAGTCATACCAAAGACTATAAAAATGGGAGCCGTTACCTCCCTGCTTGGCACTCAGCATCAAGGGTTGGAATTGGGGGTTAAATCACCAAAAATGATTCCCGGGCGTGGCCACCGCTGCTGCTCACTGCTCCCCTCACCTCCCAGGGGGGTGAACAAGGGTGATGGGTCAAATGCAGAGGACACATTTCACCACACCTAGTGTGTGTGTGTGACTATCATTGGTACTTTAACTTAACTTAACTTTAATGTTGGTTGTTGTGCTTCCAAGTGGGAATCAAACACCAACCTCAGTCATTGATCATTAGTAGAGTCATTCATAATTAGTAGTCATTCATAATTAGTAGAGTCATTGATCATTAGTAGAGTCATTGATCATTAGTAGAGTCATTCATAATTAATAGTCATTCATAATTAGTAGAGTCATTGATCATTAGTAGAGTCATTCATAATTAGTAGTCATTCATAAATAGCAGTCATTGATCATTAGTAGAGTCATTGATCATTAGTAGAGTCATTGATCAATAGTAGAGTCATTGATCATTAGTAGAGTCATTGATCATTAGTAGAGTCATTGATAATTAGTAGTCATTCATAATTAGTAGTCATTGATCATTAGTAGAGTCATTGATCATTAGTAGAGTCATTGATCATTAGTAGTCATTGATCATTAGAGTCATTGATCATTAGTAGTCATTCATTATTAGTAGTGTCATTGATCATTAGTAGAGTCATTAATATTTAGTAGTCATTGATCATTAGTAGAGTCATTGATAATTAGCAGTCATTCATAAATAGTAGAGTCATTGATCATTAGTAAAGTCATTGATAATTAGTAGAGTCATTCATAATTAATAGTCATTCATAATTAGTAGAGTCATTGATCATTAGTAGAGTCATTCATAATTAGTAGTCATTCATAAATAGCAGTCATTGATCATTAGTAGAGTCATTGATCATTAGTAGAGTCATTGATCATTAGTAGAGTCATTAATATTTAGTAGTCATTGATCATTAGTAGAGTCATTGATAATTAGCAGTCATTCATAAATAGTAGAGTCATTGATCATTAGTAGAGTCATTGATCATTAGTAGAGTCATTCATAATTAATAGTCATTCATAATTAGTAGAGTCATTGATCATTAGTAGAGTCATTCATAATTAGTAGTCATTCATAAATAGCAGTCATTGATCATTAGTAGAGTCATTGATCATTAGTAGAGTCATTGATCAATAGTAGAGTCATTGATCATTAGTAGAGTCATTGATCATTAGTAGAGTCATTGATAATTAGTAGTCATTCATAATTAGTAGTCATTGATCATTAGTAGAGTCATTGATCATTAGTAGAGTCATTGATCATTAGTAGTCATTGATCATTAGAGTCATTGATCATTAGTAGTCATTCATTATTAGTAGTGTCATTGATCATTAGTAGAGTCATTAATATTTAGTAGTCATTGATCATTAGTAGAGTCATTGATAATTAGCAGTCATTCATAAATAGTAGAGTCATTGATCATTAGTAAAGTCATTGATAATTAGTAGTCATTCATAATTAGTAGAGTCATTGATCATTAGTAGAGTCATTGGTATTTAGTAGTCATTGATCATTAGTAGAGTCATTGATGATTAGTAGTCATTGATCATTAGTAGTCATTGATCATTAGTAGAGTCATTGATCATTAGTAGTCATTGATCATTAGAGTCATTGATAATTAGTAGTCATTCATTATTAGTAGAGTCATTGATCATTAGTAGAGTCATTAATATTTAGTAGTCATTGATCATTAGTAGAGTCATTGATAATTAGTAGTCATTCATAATTAGTAGAGTCATTGATCATTAGTAGAGTCATTCATAATTAGGAGTCATTCATAAATAGTAGAGTCATTAATCATTAGTAAAGTCATTGATAATTAGTAGTCATTCATAATTAGTAGAGTCATTGATCATTAGTAGAGTCATTGATCATTAGTAGTCATTTATCATTAGAGTCATTGATCATTAGTAGTCATTCATTATTAGTAGAGTCATTGATCATTAGTAGAGTCATTAATATTTAGTAGTCATTGATCATTAGTAGAGTCATTGATAATTAGCAGTCATTCATAAATAGTAGAGTCATTGATCATTAGTAAAGTCATTGATAATTAGTAGTCATTCATAATTAGTAGAGTCATTGATCATTAGTAGAGTCATTGGTATTTAGTAGTCATTGATCATTAGTAGAGTCATTGATGATTAGTAGTCATTGATCATTAGTAGTCATTGATCATTAGTAGAGTCATTGATCATTAGTAGTCATTGATAATTAGTAGTCATTCATTATTAGTAGAGTCATTGATCATTAGTAGAGTCATTAATATTTAGTAGTCATTGATCAATAGTAGAGTCATTGATAATTAGTAGTCATTCATAAATAGTAGAGTCATTGATCATTAGTAAAGTCATTGATAATTAGTAGTCATTCATAATTAGTAGAGTCATTGATCCTTAGTAGAGTCATTGGTATTTAGTAGTCATTGATCATTAGTAGAGTCATTGATATTTAGTAATCATTGATCATTAGTAGAGTCATTGATATTTAGTAGTCATTGATCATTACAGTCATTGATAGTTAGTAGTCATTGACCATTAGTAGAGTCATGGATAATTAGTCGAGTCATTGATAATTGGTAGAGTTATTAATCATTACTAAAGTCATTGATAATTAGTAGAGTCATTGATCATTAGTAATCATTGATCATTAGTAGAGTTATTGATCATTAGCAGAGTTATTGATCGTTAGTAGAGTCATTGATAATTAGTAGAGTCATTGATAATTAGTAGTCATTGATCATTTGTAGAGTCATTGATCATTAGTAGAGTCATTAATCATTAGTAGAGTCATTGATCATTAGTAAAGTCAATGATAATTAGTAGTCATTGATCATTAGAGGAGTCATTGATAATTAATAGAGTTATTGATAATTAGTAGAGTCATTGATCATTAGTAGAGTTATTGATAATTTGTAGAGTCATTGATCATTAGTAGAGTTATTGATCATTAGTAGAGTCATTGATCATTAGTAGAGTTATTGATCATTAGTAGAGTCATTGATCATTAGTAGTCATTGATCATTAGTAGAGTTATTGATCATTAGTAGAGCTATTGATCGTTAGTAGAGTCATTGATAATTAGTAGTCATTGATCATTTGTAGAGTCATTGATCATTAGTAGAGTCATTAATCATTAGTAGAGTCATTGATCATTAGTAGAGTCATTGATCAATGATAAAGTCATTGATCATTAGTAGAGTCATTGATAATTAGTAGAGTTATTGATAATTAGTAAAGTCATTGATCATTAGTAGAGTTATTGATAATTAGTAGAGTCATTGATCATTAGTAGAGTTATTGATCATTAGTAGAGTCATTGATCATTAGTAGTCATTGATCATTAGTAGAGTTATTGATCATTAGTAGAGCTATTGATCGTTAGTAGAGTCATTGATAATTAGTAGTCATTGATCATTTGTAGAGTCATTGATCATTAGTAGAGTCATTAATCATTAGTAGAGTCATTGATCATTAGTAGAGTCATTGATCAATGATAAAGTCATTGATCATTAGTAGAGTCATTGATAATTAGTAGAGTTATTGATAATTAGTAAAGTCATTGATCATTAGTAGAGTTATTGATAATTAGTAGAGTCATTGATCATTAGTACAGTTATTAATCATTAGTAGAGTCATTGATCATTAGTAGAGTTATTGATCATTAGTAGAGTCATTGATCATTAGTAGTCATTGATCATTAGCAGAGTTATTGATCATTAGTAGAGTCATTGATCATTAGTAGTCATTGATCAGTTGTAGAGTTATTGATCATTAGTAGTCATTGATAATTAGTGGAGTCATTAATCATTAGTAGAGGCATTGATCATTAGGAGTCATTGATTATTTGTAGAGTTATTGATCATTAGTGGAGTCATTGATCATTTGTAGTCATTAATCATTAGTAGAGTAATTGATCATTAGTAAAGTCATTGATAATTAGTAGAGTTATTGATATTTAGTAGAGTCATTGCTCATTAGTAGAGTTATTGGTCATTCGTAGAGTCATTGATCATTAGTAGAGTTATTGAGCATTAGTAGAGTCATTGATCATTAGTAGAGTTATTGATAATTAGTAGAGTCATTGATCATTAGTAGAGTCATTGATAATTAGTAGAGTCATTGATAATTTGTAGAGTCATTGATTATTAGTAGTCATTGAACATTTGTAGAGTCATTGATCATTCGTAGAGTCATTAATCATTTGTAGAGTTATTGATCATTAGTAGAGTCATTGATAATTAGTAGTCATTGGCCATTAATAAAGTCATTGATGATTAGTAGTCATTCATAATTAGTAGAGTCATTGATAATTAGTAGAGTCATTAATCATTAGTAGAGTTATTGATCATTAGTAGAGTCATTGATCATTAGTAGTCATTGAACATTTGTAGAGTCATTGATCATTAGTAGAGTCATTAATCATGTCCACAGACAGGCCTATAGGAAACATCAAAAGGTCTACGCAAGATCTCTCGGGGAGGCACAGTCACAATTTTACTCCAACATAATCAACAAAAACCCTGGCAACTCTAAAACAGTCTTCTCTACCGTCAACTGCAACCACAAACCTCCAAACACCATAACACAACAGCGGATCAATGCAACACATACCTTGAGTTCTTCAGAACTATGGTAGACAACATCCGCTCCCTCCTTTCCGGCCCGGTCACTCAAATTGTCCCAACCATCGTCCCACTGCATCTGATCCCTAAACTCCTCTCATTTTCAAGAAATCTGCGTTCGAAGAACTCCGGCTTATTAGTGATTCCCAGAGCCCAACAAAAGTCTGCGGGCTATAGAGCGTTTTCTATTGGGGCTGCAGTAGTCCAGAGTCGGGACCCGGGGTGGACCGCTCGCCTGTGCATCGGTTGGGAAGATCTCTGCGCTGCTGACCCGTCTCCGCTCGGGATGGTTTCCTGCTGACCCCACTGTGGACTGGACTCTTACTGTTATGTTGGATCCACTATGGACTGGACTCTCACAATATTATGTCAGACCCACTCGACATCCATTGCATTCGGTCTCCTCTAAGCTTCTCATAGTCATTCACATCAAGGTCCCACTGGGGTGAGTTTTTCCTTGCCCTTATGTGGGCTCTGTACCGAGGATGTCGTTGTGGCTTGTGCAGCCCTTTGAGACACTTCTGATTTAGGGCTATATAAATAAACATTGATTGATTGATTGATCTTTCACCAGCACTACACAGCAAGAGATTGAGGACATTGTCAGAGGAATGAAACCCTCTACCTGTGCCCTGGACCCTCTTCCCACCACCCTAGTCAAAACCAACATCTGTACCATACGACCCCTGATTATCAACATCATCAACCTCTCTTTTCAGACCGGCCACATTCCATCAGCTCTTAAGACCGCCATCCTCACCCCTCTTCTTAAAAAACCCTCCCTCGACCCAGACACCCTCTCCAACTACAGGCCCATCTCAAACCTACCATTCCTCTCTAAAATACTGGAGAAAGTAGTCTCCTCACATCTTCAAACTCATCTCAAACTCAACAACATCAGCGAAAAATGTCAATCTGGTTTCCGTTCTGCCCATAGTACAGAAACCGCCCTGGTAAGGGTCACTAACGACCTCCTGATGGCGGCGTACGCCGGCTCCCCCTCTCTGTTAATCCTACTGGACCTTACAGCCGCATTTGACACTGTTGACCACAACATCTTAATCAGTCACCTTCAATCCACCATCAGTCTCAACAATACAGCACTGCAGTGGTTCAAGTCCTACATCTCCGGTCGGTCAGAATATGTCTCCCTGGGAGGTTCACATTCGCGCACCCTGCCTGTCACCTGCGGTGTACCCCAGGGATCTGTCTTCGGCCCCACCCTGTTCACCCTGTACCGGCTGTATCATCGGCAGGCATGGAATTTCCTTCCATTGCTATGCTGATGATACGCAGCTCTACCTGCAAACAATGCAAACCTCACCCTCATCTCCAACGCCCCTGTCCATTCTCACCACCTGCCTGGAGGAGATAAAGGCATGGATGAGCATCAACTTCCTGTAGCTCAATAGCTCAAAAACAGTGGTCATGAAAATAGGCACCCCACACCAGATCAACACATGCCCCAAAACCAGCATCACCTTCTCTGGACAGGACCTGCAACTCTCCCCAGTTGTCACCAACCTGGGAGTGAAAATGAACTCCCACCTCAACTTTGACACACCATCTCTGCAAAACCTCTTTCTTTCACCTCTGCAACATCTCAAGACGCCGGCCCTCACCCACCCCAGTGAAAGACTTGTCCACACCTTCATCTCCTCCAGTCTTGATTACTGCAACGCACTTCTCGTCAAAGAGCGCCCATTCTCAAATCACTCCACTGGCTCCCTATCGCATCCCGGACCCAATTCAAGATGAACCTGCTCACTCACCAATGCATCTACGGCAACACCCCCTCCTACCTCAAGGACCTAGTTTCCCCTCAACCTCCTACCCGCAACCTCCGCTCCTCAAACACTAACCTGCTCAAACCCATCAGGACAAAGCTACAATCTATGGGCCGCCGGGCTTTCCGCTCGACTGCTCCCCAAACTCTGGAACGTTCTCCCCGACCATCTTAGAGCACCACAGTCGGTCGACCGTTTAAGAAGGGACTAAAAACCCAACTTTTTAGCACAGCTTTTATCTAATTTCTCTGCCTTCTTGTTTTTAAATGCACTGCTTGCTTTATCCAGTGCTTTCATGCTTTTATTTCTGTTTGTATCTTTGTTTCTGTTTTTATTTCATAATTGTTATTTCTATTTTAATTTTGTATTATATATTCAAAGGCTGCCCTTTGTCACCGATTCTGTTCATAACTTTTATGGACAGAACTTCTAGGCACAGTCAAGGCGTTGAGGGGATCTGGTTTGGTGGCTGCAGGATTAGGTCTCTGCTTTTTGCAGATGATGTGGTCCTGATGGCTTCATCTGGCCAAGATCTTCAGCTCTCACTGGATCGGTTCGCAGCTGAGTGTGAAGCGACTGGGATGAGAATCAGCACTTCCAAGTCCGAGTCCATGGTTCTCGCCCGGAAAAGGGTGGAGTGCCATCTCCGGGTTGGGGAGGAGATCTTGCCCCAAGTGGAGGAGTTCAAGTACCTCGGAGTCTTGTTCACGAGTGAGGGAAGAGTGGATCGTGAGATCGACAGGCGGATCGGTGCGGCGTCTTCAGTAATGCGGACGCTGTATTGATCCGTTGTGGTGAAGAAGGAGCTGAGCCGGAAAGCAAAGCTCTCAATTTACCGGTCGATCTACGTTCCCATCCTCACCTATGGTCATGAGCTTTGGGTTATGACCGAAAGGACCAGATCACGGGTACAAGCGGCCGAAATGAGTTTCCTCCGCCGGGTGGCGGGGCTCTCCCTTAGAGATAGGGTGAGAAGCTCTGTCATCCGGGAGGAGCTCAAAGTAAAGCCGCTGCTCCTCCACATGGAGAGGAGCCAGATGAGGTGGTTCGGGCATCTGGTCAGGATGCCACCCGAACGCCTCCCTAGGGAGGTGTTTAGGGCACGTCCGACCGGTAGGAGGCCGCGGGGAAGACCCAGGACACGCTGGGAAGACTATGTCTCCCGGCTGGCCTGGGAAGGCCTCGGGGTCCCACAGGAAGAGCTGGACGAAGTGGCTGGGGAGAGGAAAGTCTGGGCTTCCCTGCTTAGGCTGCTGCCCCCGCGACCCGACATCGGATAAGCGGAAGAAGATGGAGATGGATGGATGGATAAAGTGCGTTAAAAATGTAATTCATTATTATTATTGTTATAAGCAGGCAGCTGACGCCAGCCAGAAGAAGCAGAAGATCTGCTGACCAACACCACAAGAACTTCTCTCCAACTTCATGCAGACCACAAAGTCCATTCAGTCCAGCAGCTCACTGACTCCATGTGAGTCTGGGGAATCACCTTTTACGTTGTTATGGAACACACA
This sequence comes from Nerophis lumbriciformis, assembly GCF_033978685.3. Lineage (NCBI taxonomy): Eukaryota > Metazoa > Chordata > Actinopteri > Syngnathiformes > Syngnathidae > Nerophis > Nerophis lumbriciformis. Next base: position 5,213,321 of record NC_084549.2, read on the forward strand.
CACACACACACACACACACACACACACACACACACACACACACACACACACACACACACACACACACACACACACAAAGGGCAATCAGCCTTAATTGAGGGCATTTCCTGTTTGCTGTTTGCTCTTTGACACATGTTTCCATGACATCCAGACCACCACACACTCTTTTTTATATTGTATATTGTTGATGTAGATGCAACACACACACACACACGCACGCACGCACGCACGCACGCACGCACGCATGCACGCACGCACGCACGCACGCACACACACACACACACACACACACACACACACACACACACACACACACACACACACACACCTTGTTCATGTTCAGGTGTAAATATTGAGGACATGGGTTGTTTGATCACAACACATTGGCTTGATCTCCAATCCAGTAGTTAGTAGTAGTCAATCCAGTAGTTATTAGTATTTGGTGCAGTAGTTAGTAGTAGTCAATCTAGTAGTTAGTAGTAGTAAATCCAGTAGTTAGTAGTAGTCAATCCAGTAGTTAGTAGTAGTCAATCTAGTAGTTAGTAGTAGTCAATCCAGTTGTTAGTAGTAGTTGGTGCAGTAGTTAGTAGTAGTCAATCAAGTAGTTAGTAGTAGTTGGTGCAGTAGTTAGTAGTAGTTGGTGCAGTGGTTAATAGTAGTCAATCTAGTAGTTAGTAGTAGTAAATCCAGAAGTTAGTATAAATCAATCCAGTAGTTAGTAGTAGTCAATCTAGTAGTTAGTAGTAGTCAATCCAGTAGTTATTAGTAGTTGGTGCAGTAGTTAGTATTAGTCAATCTAGTAGTTAGTAGTAGTAAATCCAGTAGTTAGTAGTAGTCAATTCAGTAGTTACTAGTATTTGGTGCAGTAGTTAGTAGTAGTTGGTGCTGTGGTTAGTAGTAGTCAATCAAGTAGTTAGTAGTAGTTGGTGCAGTAGTTAGTAGTAGTTGGTGCAGTGGTTAATAGTAGTCAATCTAGTAGTTAGTAGTAGTAAATCCAGTAGTTAGTATAAATCAATCCAGTAGTTAGTAGTAGTCAATCCAGTAGTTAGTAGTATTTGGTGCAGTAGTTAGTAATAGTTGGTGCAGTGGTTAGTAGTAGTCAATCAAGTAGTTAGTAGTAGTTGGTGCAGTAGTTAGTAGTAGTTGGTGCAGTGGTTAATAGTAGTCAATCTAGTAGTTAGTAGTAGTAAATCCAGTAGTTAGTATAAATCAATCCAGTAGTTAGTAGTAGTCAATCTAGTAGTTAGTAGTAGTCAATCCAGTAGTTATTAGTAGTTGGTGCAGTAGTTAGTATTAGTCAATCTAGTAGTTAGTAGTAGTAAATCCAGTAGTTAGTAGTAGTCAATTCAGTAGTTAGTAGTAGTCAATCTAGTAGTTAGTAGTAGTCAATCCAGTAGTTAGTAGTAGTTGGTGGAGTAGTTAGTAGTAGTTGGTGCAGTAGTTAGTAGTAGTCAATCAAGTAGTTGGTGCAGTAGTTAGTAGTAGTTGGTGCAGTAGTTAGTAGTAGTTGGTGCAGTAGTTAGTAGTAGGTGGTGCAGTGGTTAATAGTAGTCAATCTAGCAGTTAGTAGTAGTAAATCCAGTAGTTAGTATAAATCAATCCAGTAGTTAGTAGTAGTCAATCTAGTAGTTAGTAGTAGTAAATACAGTAGTTAGTAGTAGTCAATCCAGTAGTTAGTAGTAGTTGGTGCAGTAGTTAGTAGTAGTCAATCTAGTAGTTAGTAGTAGTAAATCCAGTAGTTTGTATAAATCAATCCAGTAGTTAGTAGTAGTCAATCTAGTAGTTAGTATTAGTCAATCCAGTAGTTAGTAGTAATTAATCTAGTAGGTAGTAGTAGTCAATCTAGTAGTTAATAGTCGTCAATCCAGTATGAGTAAAAGTCGGTCCAGTAGTTAGTAGTAGTCAACCTAGTAATTAGTAGTAGTCACTACAGTAGTTAGTATTAGTCAGTCCAGTAGTTCATAGTAGTCAATCCAGTATGAGTAGTAGTCGGTCCAGTAGTTAGTAGTAGTCAATTTAGTATGAGTAGTAGTCAGTCCAGTAGTTAGTAGTAGTCAATCTAGAAATTAGTAGTGGTCAATCCAGTAGTTAGTAGTAGTCAATCCAGTAGTTAGTAGTAGTCAATCTAGTAGTTAGCAATAGTCAATCCGGTAGTTAGTAGTAATTCATCTGTTAGGTAGTAGTAGTCAATCTAGTAGTTAATAGTCGTCAATCCAGTATGAGTAATAGTCGGTCCAGTAGTTAGTAGTAGTCAATCTAGTAATTAGTAATAGTCACTACAGTAGTTAGTATTAGTCAGTCCAGTAATTAATAGTAGTCAATCCAGTATGAGTAGTAGTCGGTCCAGTAGTTAGTAGTAGTCAATTTAGTATGAGTAGTAGTCAGTCCAGTAGTTAGTAGTAGTCAATCTAGAAATTAGTAGTGGTCAATCCAGTAGTTAGTAGTAGTCAATCCAGTAGTTAGTAGTAGTCAATCTAGTAGTTAGTAAAAGTCAATCCAGTAGTTAGTAGTAATTAATCTAGTAGGTAGTAGTAGTCAATTTAGTAGTTAATAGTCGTCAACCCAGTATGAGTAATAGTCAGTCCAGTAGTTAGTAGTAGTCAATCTAGTAATTAGTAGTAGTCACTACAGTAGTTAGTAGTAGTTGGTCCAGTAGTTAATAGTAATCAATCCAGTATAAGTAGTAGTCGGTCCAGTAGTTAGTGGTAGTCGATCTAGTAATTAGTAGAAGTCACTACAGTAATTAGTAGTAGTCGGTCCAGTAGCTAGCCGTAGTCAATCTAGTAATTAGTTTATCCAGTAGTTAGTATTAGTCAATCCGGTAGTTAATAGTAGTCAATCCAGTATGAGTAGTAGTCGGTCCAGTAGTTAGTAGTAGTCAATTTAGTATGAGTAGTAGTCAGTCCAGTAGTTAGTAGTAGTCAATCTAGAAATTAGTAGTGGTCAATCCAGTAGTTAGTAGAAGTCAATCCAGTAGTTAGTAGTAGTCAATCCAGTAGATAGTAGTAATTAATCTAGTAGTTAGTAGTAGTCAATCCAGTAGTTAATAGTCCTCAATCCAGTATGAGTAATAGTTGGTCCAGTAATTAATAGTAGTCAATCCAGTATGAGTAGTAGTCGGTCCAGTAGTTAGTAGTAAGTAGTCAATTTAGTATGAGTAGTAGTCAGTCCAGTAGTTAGTAGTAGTCAATCTAGAAATTAGTAGTGGTCAATCCAGTAGTTAGTAGAAGTCAATCCAGTAGTTAGTAGTAGTCAATCCAGTAGTTATTAGTAGTCAATCCAGTACTTAGTAGTAATTAATCTAGTAGTTAGTAGTAGTCAATCCAGTAGTTAATAGTCCTCAATCCAGTATGAGTAATAGTTGGTCCAGTAATTAATAGTAGTCAATCCAGTATGAGTAGTAGTCGGTCCAGTAGTTAGTAGTAGTCAATTTAGTATGAGTAGTAGTCAGTCCAGTAGTTAGTAGTAGTCAATCTAGAAATCAGTAGTGGTGAATCTAGTAGTTAGTAGAAGTCAATCCAGTAGTTAGTAGTCGTCAATCTAGTAGTTAGTAGTAGTCAATCCAGTAGTTAGTAGTAATTAATCAAGTAGTTAGTAGTAGTCAATCCAGTAGTTAATAGTCCTCAATCCAGAATGAGTAATAGTCGGTCCAGTAGTTGGTAGTAGTCAATCTAGTAATTAGTTGTAGTCACTAAAGTAGTTAGTAGTAGTTGGTCCAGTAGTTAATAGTAGTCAATCCAGTATAAGTAGTAGTCGGTCCAGTAGATAGTGGTAGTGGATCTAGTAATTAGTAGAAGTCACTACAGTAATTAGTAGTAGTCGGTCCAGTAGCTAGCCGGAGTCAATCTAGTAATTAGTTTATCCAGTAGTTAGTAGTAGTCGGACCAGTAATTAATAGTAGTCAATTTAGTATGAGTAGTAGTCAGTCCAGTAGTTAGTAGTAGTCAATCTAGAAATTAGTAGTGGTCAATCCAGTAGTTAACAGTAGTAAATCCAGTAGTTAGCAGCAGTCAATCCAGTAGTTAGTAGCAGTCGGTCCAGTAGTTAGTGGTAGTCAATCCAGTAGTTAGTAATAGTTAAATTCAGTGTTTAGTAGTACTCAGTCTAGTAATTAGTAGTAGTCAATCCAGTAGTTAGTAGTAGTCAATTTAGTAGTTAGCAGTAGTCAATCTAGTAGTTAGTAGTAGTCAGTCTAGTAGTTAGTAGTAGTCCATATAGTAGTTAGTTGTAGTCAATCTAGTAGTTAGTAGTGGTCAATCTAGTAGTTAGTATTAGTAGGTCCAGTAGTTAGCGTCTGTGTGTGTGTGTGTGTGTGTGTGTGTGTGTGTGTGTGTGTGTGTGTGTGTGTGTGTGTGTGTGTGTGTGTGTGTGTGTGTGTGTGTGTGTATGTGTGTGTGTGTGTGTGTGTGTGTGTGTGTGTGTGTGTGTGTGTGTGTGTGTGTGTGTGTGTGTGTGTGTGTGTGTGTGTGTGTGTGTGTGTGTGTTAATGCACACATTCTTACATAAGTATTTCACATCTGCTGGAACAATGTGTGTGTGTTGCCACTTTAAACAGGATGTCCAAATAGTTTGTTTGAACATGGATCCGTCCAATAACTTAATAAATAATATTTATATTAAAAATTCCTCATTTTCTCCACACAAACTTTTATTTTTCATTTCATTTCACACTAATTATTATTCATATTTACTTCTTATGCTATTTTCAATTAGTATTGCTGTGCAACTCATTTAAAGATGAATATTACATATAAAATAAAAACACAAATAATAAAAATAAAAGAGAGAATTTGTTGGCTCATTTTTGTAACATTAGGATTTATTTTAATTATTATGATTATCCAAACCACCTTCCCTAGTCATGGCGCAGAAAAAAACAGGCATGGTCACACATATCACAACCTGCTCACTGAACATTGTGGATATTATGAAAAACAGCCAACAACCCTAAACAATTCAAAGTTACACCCATTTAAATACATTGCAAGGCATGATGGGAAAAATGCAAAACACTCTCACCACACTTATCCATGTTTGGCACATTTCAGTTGCTTGATATTTCTGATTTATTATAAAACTTTAAGGAAGCAGTCACAAAGGTAAACAAGTCCCACGTTCACATACTTTTATTATTCATTGAATAAGTAGTTATTAGATTGTGAAGGTGTACAATGATTGTTTTAGTTAATAAGTAGTTATTAGTTTGTGGAGGTGTAAACTGATTGTTTTAGTTAATAAGTAGTTATTAGTTTGTGGAGGTGTACACTGATTGTTTTAGTTAATAAGTAGTTATTAGTTTGTGAAGGCGTACACTTGTTGTTTTAGTTAATAAGTAGTTTTTGGTTTGTGAAGGTGTACACTGATTGTTTTAGTTAATAAGTAGTTATTAGTTTGTGAAGGTGTACACTTATTATTTTGGTAAATAATTAGTTATTAGTTTGTGAAGGTGTACACTGATTGTTTTAGTTAATAAGTAGTTATTAGTTTGTGGAGGTGTACACTGATTGTTTTAGTTAATAAGTAGTTATTAGTTTGTGAAGGTGTACACTGATTGTTTTGGTGAATAATTAGTTATTAGTTTGTGAAGGTATACACTGATTGTTTTAGTTAATAAGTAGTTATTAGTTTGTGAAGGTGTACACTTGTTGTTTTAGTTAATAAGTAGTTTTTGGTTTGTGAAGGTGTACACTGATTGCGTTGGTGAATAATTAGTTATTAGTTTGTGAAGGTGTACATTGATTGTTTTGGTGAATAATTAGTTATTAGTTTGTGAAGGTGTACACTGATTGTTTTAGTGAATAATTAGTTATTAGTTTGTGAAGGTGTACACTGATTGTTTTGGTGAATAATTAGTTATTAGTTTGTGAAGGTGTACACTGATTGTTTTGGTGAATACTTAGTTATTAGTTTGTGAAGGTGTACACTGATTGTTTTGGTGAATAATTAGTTATTAGTTTGTGAAGGTGTACACTGATTGTTTTGGTGAATAATTAGTTATTAGTTTGTGAAGGTGTACACTGATTGTTTTGGTGAATAATTAGTTATTAGTTTGTGAAGGTGTACACTGATTGTTTTGGTGAATAATTAGTTATTAGTTTGTGAAGGTGTACACTGATTGTTTTGGTGAATAATTAGTTATTAGTTTGTGAAGGTGTACACTGTTTTGGTGAATAATTAGTTATTAGTTTGTGAAGGTGTACACTGATTGTTTTAGTTAATAAGTAGTTTTTAGTTTGTGAAGGTGTACACTGATTGATTTAGTTAATAAGTAGTTATTAGTTTGTGAAGGTGTACACTGATTGTTTTAGTTAATAAGTAGTTATTAGTTTGTGAAGGTGTACAGTGATTGCGTTTGTGAATAATTAGTTATTAGTTTGTGAATGTGTACACTGATTGTTTTAGTTAATAAGTAGTTATTAGTTTGTGTAGGTGTACACTTGTTGTTTTAGTTAATAAGTAGTTTTTAGTTTGTGAAGGTGTACACTGATTGTTTTAGTTAATAAGTAGCTATTAGTTTGTGAAGGTGTACACTGATTGTTTTGGTGAATAAGTAGTTATTAGTTTGTGAAGGTGTACACTGATTGTTTTAGTTAATAAGTAGTTATTAGTTTGTGAAGGTGTACACTTGTTGTTTTAGTTAATAAGTAGTTTTTGGTTTGTGAAGGTGTACACTGATTGTTTTAGTTAATAAGTAGTTATTAGTTTGTGAAGGTGTACACTGATTGTTTTAGTTAATAAGTAGTTATTAGTTTGTGAAGGTGTACACTGATTGTATTGGTGAATAATTAGTCATTAGTTTGTGAAGGTGTACATTCATTGTTTTAGTTAATAAGTAGTTATTAGTTTGTGGAGGTGTACACTGATTGTTTTAGTTAATAAGTAGTGATTAGTTTGTGAAGGTGTACACTGATTGTGTTGGTGAATAATTAGTTATTAGTTTGTGAAGGTGTACACTGATTGTTTTAGTTAATAAGTAGTTATTAGTTTGTGAAGGTGTACACTTGTTGTTTTAGTTAATAAGTAGTTTTTGGTTTGTGAAGGTGTACACTGATTGCGTTGGTGAATAATTAGTTATTAGTTTGTGGAGGTGTACACTGATTGTTTTAGTTAATAAGTAGTTATTAGTTTGTGAAGGTGTACACTTATTATTTTGGTAAATAAGTAGTTATTAGTTTATGAAGGTGTACACTGATTGTTTTGCTGGATAAGTAGTTATAGTTTGTGAAGGTGTACACTGATTGTTTTGGTGAATAATTAGTTATTAGTTTGTGAAGGTGTACACTGATTGTTTTAGTTAATAAGTAGTTATTAGTTTGTGGAGGTGTAAACTGATTGTTTTAGTTAATAAGTAGTTATTAGTTTGTGAAGGTGTACACTGATTGCGTTGGTGAATAATTAGTTATTAGTTTGTGAAGGAGTACACTGATTGTTTTGGTTAATAAGTAGTTATTAGTTTGTGAAGGTGTACACTTGTTGTTTTAGTTAATAAGTAGTTTTTAGTTTGTGAAGGTGTACACTGATTGTTTTAGTTAATAAGTAGTTATTAGTTTGTGAAGGTGTACACTTATTATTTTGGTAAATAAGTAGTTATTAGTTTATGAAGGTGTACACTGATTGTTTTGCTGGATAAGTAGTTATAGTTTGTGAAGGTGTACACTGATTGTTTTGGTGAATAATTAGTTATTAGTTTGTGAAGGTGCACACTGATTGTTTTAGTTAATAAGTAGTTATTAGTTTGTGAAGGTGTACACTGATTGTTTTGGTGAATAATTAGTTATTAGTTTGTGAAGGTGTACACTGATTGTTTTGGTGAATAATTAGTTATTAGTTTGTGAAGGTGTACACTGATTGTTTTAGTTAATAAGTAGTTATTAGTTTGTGAAGGTTTACACTTGTTGTTTTAGTTAATAAGTAGTTTTTGGTTTGTGAAGGTGTACACTGATTGTTTTAGTTAATAAGTAGTTATTAGTTTGTGAAGGTGTACACTTATTATTTTGGTAAATAAGTAGTTATTAGTTTATGAAGGTGTACACTGATTGTTTTGCTGGATAAGTAGTTATAGTTTGTGAAGGTGTACACTGATTGTTTTGGTGAATAATTAGTTATTAGTTTGTGAAGGTGCACATTGATTGTTTTAGTTAATAAGTAGTTATTAGTTTGTGAAGGTGTACACTTATTATTTTGGTAAATAAGTAGTTATTAGTTTATGAAGGTGTACACTGATTGTTTTGCTGGATAAGTAGTTATAGTTTGTGAAGGTGTACACTGATTGTGTTGGTGAATAAATAGTTATTAGTTTGTGAAGGTGTACACTGATTGTTTTGGTGAATAAATAGTTATTAGTTTGTGAAGGTGTACACTGATTGTTTTGGTGAATAAATAGTTATTAGTTTGTGAAGGTGTACACTGATTGTGTTGGTGAATAATTAGTTATTAGTTTGTGAAGGTGCACACTGATTGTTTTAGTTAATAAGTAGTTATTAGTTTGTGAAAGTGTACACTGATTGTGTTGGTGAATAAATAGTTTTTAGTTTGTGAAGGTGTACACTGATTGTGTTGGTGAATAATTAGTTATTAATTTGGGAATGTGTACACTGATGGTTTTGGTGGATAAGTGTTTATTAGTTTGTGAAGGTGTACACTGATTGTTTTGGTGAATGATTAGTTGATAGTTTCAAAAGTTGTACGCTGATTGTCTTTAGTTAATAATTAGTTATTAGTTTGTGAAGGTGTACACTGATTGTTTTGGTGAATAATTACTTATTATTTTGTGAAGGTGTACACTGATTGTTTTGGTGAATAAATAGTTATTAGTTTTTGAAGGTGTACACTGATTGTGTTTGGTGAATAATTAGTTATTAGTTTGTGAAGGTGTATACTGATTGTTTTGGTGAATAATTAGTTATTAGTTTGTGAAGGTGTACACTGATTGTTTTGGTGAATAATTAGTTATTAGTTTGTGAAGGTATACACTGATTGTTTTGGTGAATAATTAGTTATTAGTTTGTGAAGGTGTACACTGATTGTTTTGGTGAATAATTAGTTATTAGTTTGTGAAGGTGTACACTGATTGTTTTGGTGAATAATTAGTTATTAGTTTGTGAAGGTGTACACTGATTGTTTTGGTGAATAATGAGTTATTAGTTTGTGAAGGTGTACACTGATTGTTTTGGTGAATAAATAGTTGTGTGTTTTCGGAGAAGCAATGAAGTAGGAGTCCGTGGTGACGAAATGTATGTCAAAGAGGTAGCGTGTAGCTAGTATGTAGCTAGCATGTAGCTAGTATGTAGCTAGCATGTAGCGAAGGAAAAGGACCAAGTACTGAGCCTTGAGGAACACCTTGTGTTTTTGGAATGGTGCAGGATGTACAATTGTATTAAATATGTATGTGTATGTATTATATATGTAATACATTGTGTACTTATGTACTCATGTCTTGTGTACTTATGATGTATATGTATATGTATGTATTATATATGTAATACATTGTGTACTTATGTACTCATGTCTTGTGTACTTACGATGGTTCTGTTCATCCATGAAACTTCAAATGTAAAAATGTGATGAACACAAAGTGTGTTATTCATGTAAAAGTGCACAACTGATCCAGCACTAATGGATTCACGACAAAACTCGCTGGGAAAAAAATCTATTTTCCTCGTATGACCGACAAGTTGTGTTCCAGTGTTGCCATGGCAACCAGGCTGGCTGCCACTCAAAGCCAAAATAAGTTTTTGACTTTTCGTCTGCACTCTTTGATTAAATGCTGCATTTTACACAACATGTACTGCACTATATTTACCACACAACATGTACTACACTATATTTACCACACAACATGGACTACACAACATGTACTACACAACATGTACTACACTACATTTACTACCCATTTGCACAATACACAACATGTACTACACTACATGTACTACACTACATTTACTACCCATTTGCACAATACACAACATGTACTACACTACATGTACTACACTACATGTACTACACAACATGCACTACACTACATTTACTACCCAATAGTTAATACACAACATGTACTACACTACATGTACTACACTACATTTACTACCCATTTGCACAATACACAACATGTACTACACTACATGTACTACACTACATTTACTACCCATTTGCACAATACACAACATGTACTACACTACATGTACTACACTACATGTACTACACAACATGCACTACACTACATTTACTACCCAATAGTTAATACACAACATGTACTACACTACATGTACTACACTACATTTACTACACAACAGTTACCACACAACAGTTACTACACAACATGTACTACACAACATGTACTACACAACATGTACTACACTACATTTACTACCCAATAGTTAATACACAGCATGTACTACACTACATGTACTACACTACATTTACTACACAACAGTTACCACACAACAGTTACTACACAACATGTACTACACAACATGTACTACACAACATGTACTACACTACATGTACTACACAACATGTACTACACTACATGCACTACACAACATGTACTACACTACATTTACTACCCAATAGTTAATACACAACATGTACTACACTACATGTACTACACTACATTTACTACACAACAGTTACCACACAACAGTTACTACACAACATGTACTACACTACATGTACTACATAACATGTACTACACTACATTTACTACCCAATAGTTAGTACACAACATGCACTACACTACATGTACTACACTACATTTACTACACAACAGTTACCACACAACAGTTACTACACAACATGTACTACACAACATGTACTACACAACATGTACTGCACTACATGTACTACACAACATGTACTACACTACATGTACTACACAACATGTACTACACTACATTTACTACCCAATAGTTAATACACAACATGTGCTACACTACATGTACTACACTACATTTACTACACAACAGTTACCACACAACAGTTACTACACAACATGTACTACACAACATGTACTACACAACATGTACTACACTACATTTACTACCCAATAGTTAATACACAACATGTACTACACTACATGTACTACACTACATTTACTACACAACAGTTACCACACAACAGTTACTACACAACATGTACTACACTACATGTACTACACTACATTTACTACACAACAGGTACCACACAACAGTTACTACACAACATGTACTACACAACATGTACTACACTACATTTACTACCCAATAGTTAATACACAACATGTACTACACTACATGTACTACACTACATTTACTACACAACAGTTACCACACAACAGTTACTACACAACATGTACTACACAACATGTACTACACTACATTTACTACACAACATGTACTACACTACATTTACTACGCAATAGTTAATACACAACATGTACTACACTACATGTACTACACTACATTTACTACACAACAGTTACCACACAACAGTTACTACACAACATGTACTTCACAACATGTACTACACAACATGTACTACACTACATGTACTACACAACATGTACTACACTACATTTACTACCCAATAGTAATTTGGCCGCCATCTTGAAGTGGTGATGAGCAGCCTAAACTGACAGTTGACAGGTAGAAAACAAAGATGGTGTTCAGCGTTTTCCTGCTCAAATGAGCGGACTGTTGCAAAT